>NC_138038.1:52045734-52170922 GCF_964106645.2 Podarcis pityusensis | reverse complement strand
TCTCAGTGGCTTTCTCACACTCACCGGGAAGTGACTTCGGCGCTGAATCCAGCCTTGAATTCTTCTTCTGGGACCTCAAAGCTGAAAACGTAAACAGATTCACCCCTAAAGGAGGAACGGAGGTGAGAGCTGATTATGCTTTTAGGGGAGAGAGGAAGGGGTCCCTTCACAGTCCCAAAGCAGAAGAAAGCAAAGATTGAGGGCAAGAAGATTGAGCTCCAGAGGGAGAACATGAGCTGGTTCTAGACTTCTTTGGTGAACCACACCTGTCTGAAAGGATCAGGGTGACATATTGTGGTTATGGAGCATCAGGAGTGAGGGGGTTGGAAGTGCAAATCTCGTTCAGAAAGTACTCAAAAGTTAAAGTTTTATGTCACTAATAAGGCCATAAAGGTAAAGGGACCCCTGACCGTTAGATCCAGTCGTGGCCGACTCTGGGGTTGCGGAAACGCCGTCTACCTTCCCGCCGGAGCGGTACCTATTTATCTACTTGCACTTTGACATGCTTTCGAACTGCTAGGTGGGCAGGAGCAGGGACAGAGCAACGGAAGCTCACCCCGTCATTGCGGGGATTCGAACCGCTGACCTTCTGATCGTAAAGTCCTAGGCTCTGTGGTTTAACCCACAGCGCCACCCGCGTCCCTAATAGAATGCCTATTTCAGTTTGTGTACTGATTGGCAATACACCCACAATATAACAGGAAATATTATTATTACTCTAACTAAACGTTTACAGGCCACTATTCCACAAAGCTGCACTTGGCATTATACATGCAGAAAATTTGTGCGTGTAACACACAGTGACTTAGTACCCTCCCGCACCTCATATTTCTGGCCACTCATAAGATTCCTCCTCTCTCCTGTATATGATCTTTTGAGGATTTCCTCATGGATCTGCAGAGAGGATGGGTGCCGCCCGCCCACCCAAACCATCCCTGCCTTGTGGTGGTGGTGGCAGGTGGGCTAAGTGGCCAAAGTCTAAAGGTGGATTTCACCCACCTTCGGGCCGACGCTTCCACGAAACTCTTGAGGAGGGTGCGGCCCTCGCAGGCGACGCAGTCTGCAGGAGGAAAACCCAGGATGAACAGAGAACAGACTGACCACCAGAAGTCTTTCAATATTAATAATAATACAGTGGTACCTCGGGTTAAGTACTTAATTCGTTCCGGAGGTCTGTTCTTAACCTGAAACTGTTCTTAACTTGAAGCACCATTTTAGCTAATGGAGCCTCCTGCTGCTGCCGCGCCACCGGAGCCCAATTTCTGTTCTCGTCCTGAAGCAAAGTTCTTCACCCGAGGTAATATTTCTGGGTTAGCGGAGTCTGTAACCTGAAGCGCATGTAACCTGAGGTACCACTGTATATTATTTGTAACCCCACCCATCTCACTAGGTTGCCACAGCCACTCTGTGCAGCTTCCAGCATATATAAAAACAAAATAAAGGTTGCCTCATACACCACCTTCCCCCTTCACTCCCCTCCAGGAGTGCCCTCCTTCACCTGAATCCTCCCAGCCCACCCTTCCCCCTTAACCCCCTGCCCCACACACTGTGCACCTCTCCCTTAGATCCCTGCCCCACGTCCCCTCCACTTCCATAGGAGCTATGAAGAAAAGGGGGCAGGGGGGATCGCCAAGTCCCCCCACCCCTGGTTCCCTGCTCCACCCCCACAGCAGCTGCTAACAAAGTGGGGCAAGAGACCCCCCTCCCCTAAACCTCACAGAATTGCAGGGACCCCATGCGTCATCTAGTCCACCCCTCTGCAATGCTAAGGCCTCCCTGAAAGGTGGGTCCCTGCCCCGCCCCATTCCAGTGGGGGGTTCTCCTTCTCCCCCCCCCCCTCCCCACCTCACCTTGGATAAGGACGAGACCCTCGGCCCCTCCGGCCACCAGCTCCCCAAGCATCCCTCCCCTGCCTCCCCCGCCCCTCTGCGCGGGCGCCTTGTGTCCTCGCTCACGCCGCCCGGCGCGCTCCACTGACGTCACTGTACGGACAAGCTGGCCGCAGCGCTAGAGAGCCGCCCGCGAAGGCCCTTTGTACGGAAAGGGGCCGCATGGGCGCTGCCATGTTGAGGGAGGCCTTATGAAGCTGCCGGATTGAAGTGATTTGAGGGGAATAATTCCCCTGCAACACGGGAGGCCCTCCCCGGATTTAAAATAGCTACCGAGAATGCGGCTTGGAAACGGGAAGGGTCCTGTCTCTGTGTATGCAGATTATATATTTATCTTTTTGGACAGGCAGGGGTCGGGACGCCTTAGAAAGGTCCTCATTTGTCTGGCTGGCGGGGGCTGACGGGAGTTGTAGTCCAAAACAGCTGGAGGGCGCCAGGCTCGCCTGCAGGTATCCTCGTTTGCTGAACGAGAGATGCTGTGCCTATCGCAGCAGCAGCTGGACTTGAAAACGGCAAACCGCCTTGGCAGAAAGGCGGCAAAGTGAATGCAATGAATGAATGAACAATAAAGAAGCAGAACATGTACAAGTGCATGGCACTAGCCTGGGGAAGATTCAACCTGTTGAATTTCTGCCTGCCCTTTGGTGCTTACGTATTACACAGGCACTCTATAACACGCACCCGACCATAACACGCACGTAGTTTTTAGAGGAGGAAAATCCGTAGGCATGCCACCCGTAGGCATTCCCTCCATAACACGCACAGACATTTCCCCTTACTTTCTAGCAGGAAAAAAGTGAGTGTTATGGTGCAAAAAATACGGTATATTGTTCATCGGCGCCTCTGAAGACCTCCCTTTTGCAAGATGCGTTTTTAAGTGGCTCTTTTCGGCGCCTGTTCAATGCCTCCCTCTTCCAGCAAACCTTTTAAGTAGAGATATTTCTCAGGCTGCATCTGCTTTAGGATTGTTTCAACATAGCGAAGCATTTTTTAAATAATGTATGGAATTTTGTAGTGGTTGGGTTTTTTTGGGTGATGCTTTTATTACAAAACTGCTTTGAGATATTTTATCTTCTTCTTTGGCGACCCCTCGTAGCCGAGTAAGATTGTCTTCCATAAACACGGTTTTAACAATGAGTCCATAAGCGACCGTGGAGGCCAGTTCTGGATCCACACGTCCTTCCACAGTGGGGACATAGGTCTCCAGGCGGGAGTTGATCATGGTGAGGGTTTGCCAAGCGTGCCTTCCTCTTAGCACGTTTCTCCCTCACGTGCTGAGTTCGAGTGTCTTCAAAGCTCACAACACCTTTGGTAAAGGCTGTTCTCCAACTGGAGCGCTCGCAGGCCAGTGTTTCCCAGTTGTCGGTGTTTATACTACATTTTTAAAGATTTGCCTTGAGACAGTCTTTAAACCTCTTTTGTTGACCACCAGCATTGCACTTTCCATTTTTAAGTTCAGAATAGAGTAGTTGCTTTGGAAGACGATCATCAGGCATCCGCACAACATGACCAGTCCAACGAAGATGATGTTGAAGAATAATTGCTTCAACACTGGTGCTATTTTATATAGGAAGTGATTCATAAGTGGAATTAAGTGAGGCAAGTCTCCGATAGGCAGAGAACCAAGTCAGTGACCCTTCTGGGCGCAGGGGAAAGAGGGCTGTGGAATGGGTAGGAAATGGGTGATTGCTGTGATTATTCTTAAGTGGAAGAAAGATCACACACATATATTGGGGTGTGTGCAATTAAGTTCTACCTAGATTAGACCCACTAAAATCAATGGCCATGAGTCTACGCCCTCACATTGGCTACAACCCACAGATCATCTTAATCTCTGAGCAGCGAGATTTATCCAGGGATTCCAGTGTTTTCTGTTTCTGTGGTGTCTTTAGGATATATGGTTTTATTTACATATAATAATAATACTAATAATTTTTTATTTATACCCCGCCCTTCCCGGTTCAAAAATCCGGGCTCAATTCAATAAATATCATATAAAAAAAAAAAACAAAAATCCGGGCTCAGGGCGGCTAACAACAAATTTAAAACACTTAATTGATGCAACAAAAAACAGCATAAGATACAGTATAAAACATGAATAACAATAAATTCAGAATTTAAAAATCGATTTAGGGGGGAAATCCATCTAATAAACATTAGATGATCACCAGGGCTAGATGGCTAAATTACCGTAGTCCTATTTAGGCCAGCAAGGAGACCAGGGGAGAATTAGCTGTGGGATCCCAGAGCGGGTAATCTTCATAAAAAGGGGAGGGGGAGGGAAGGGGAGGGAAGGAAGGGGAATAAAAGATCAGGCTAAGTTCAAATTGAAAGCCAGGCGGAATAGTTCTGTCTTACAGGCCCTGCGGAAGGAGGTTAAATCCTGCAGGGCCCTGGTCTCCTGGGACAGAGCATTCCACCAGGTCGGAGCCACCACTGAGAAGGCCCTGGCCCTGGTGTTGCAGCTTTGAATCCATCACAGTGCAAGCATGTCTGTCTCCAACTTCCAGCCTTCCAGCTCATCTCATGGACATTCTCACACTGTTTTTCTCCTCCCTAGCAGCTAGATATTGAGTGGGGAAAGGGCCCACCCATTAGCCTGGAAGGGACCATCCCTGAGTGGGAACTGAAGTGTAGTTGGGCTCCCACAAGGCAAGACACAAGCGATAACAGCAAGAACCTTTATTGAACTACATAACTGGGAAACAGGGGCAAAGCAACTGCTTATATACATTTGTAAAAGCCTGGGCCACTCCCACTCCCGACATGATTGGCTGTCTAAACTTCCAAGCAGCGAATCACGACTCACAAGTTCAAGAGCCAATGGCAGAGGCCCAAATCCTGAAATGTTCTGTGATTGGACATCATGTATCGAATCAGAACACAGGAGCTCAGGATCCTCAGTCCGGACTCAAGCTCAGACAAACACAGACCCACTGAATACATAACAGGAACCATCACTTGACAAACTTCTGAGGTTCTGATGAGGACATTTAAATGGCCAGCTAAGGCCATTCTCTTGCTAAGATGCTTGTCTGACTAGGTTCAGCAGCAACAGAATCATCTGTTAAGAGTCGAACCCTCACTGGGTACAAGATCCCAAGAACTGGGAACTCAGGGCATCATCCAGACTGACCCCCCCCCCCAATACAATTGCACAGAGGGAAATCCACTTTCAACTTGTTTTATTAACACGTGCACACACAAAATTAATTACAACTCCGCACTAAGCAGCATCAGCCCCCGCATCTCTGGTACACGAACTGGGTTATCATGGCAAAAAGGACGAGAGCAAGCGAAGATGCGACGATAATCAGCGCCATTATCATCCCGGGATCCTTCATCATCACTGCAAGGAGGAACAGCAAAACTCCAGTGAAGATTATTTCCTCTTTTTTTAAAGGCCCTGATCACACTAATTTTTTCCCCAAATACGATATAGCAGGGTGCTAGCTAAGGGGGAAAGGTTTGGGCCCAGATAATCTGAAAGATCGTAGCTCCCTTTACAAACCTGCCCAGGTGCTAAAGATCATCAGGTGAGCACCTTCACTGGGTCCCATCAGCATCATGCTTATGGTAGGGTTACCAGACATCCCCGTTTCGCGGGAAGAGTCCCTGGATTTGCGAATAAGTCCCCGGACAAATTCCATCTCCGGATTTCATCTAATGTCCCCGGAAAGCGCAGCAGCTGCAGTCTCAGCAGCCCAGAGCAGTTGGGTCTTGCTGGCTTCAGGAGCTGCTGGGAAGTCCCCATCTGATGGTGGTGCAGGGGTTCTCAGACGCAGCTTCCGGGCTGCCTCCACCTTCCCTGAGCCCAGCAACTAAGCTGTGAAGGGAGGCTTCACGCTGCCTATCAGAGCAGCCTCCCAACTCCTACTTGCGTGCAAGCAGGAGGGAGCAGGGATCTCTCAGTTAGGCAACGGGAAGCCTCCCTTCCCAGCTGAGGGATCCCCGCCCCCTCCTGCTTGCACGCAAGTAGGAATGGGATTGGAGCTGCTCCGATGGGAAGGGAGGCATCGCGCTGCCCAAGCCTCGCTGCTGCTGCTGCCGCCGCTCTTGGCCCTCCTTCTCCGCCTTCCATGCCTGACCCACCGCGCACCACTTTCCCACAACCAACAACTCAGGGGCTGCCCATGGAGAAAGGAGATAGAAGCTTCGGAGGAAGGGGAAACATGGCGGTTGAGGTCAAGGCGGCCGTCGCCCCTCTGCCACCGCCATCACTGCAGAATCAACGTCCCGAACGTGTAGTAATTAATGAAAGTGTTCCCAGATTCATTGAAAAAAATCTGGTAACCTTCGCTTAGGGGTAAAACAAGAGCCTTCTCTGTGGCTGCTCCCAGATTGCGGAATTCCCTCCCAAAGAGAGCTTAGACTGGCTCCTTCCTTGTCCTTCCTCCAAAGATCTTCCTGTTCGGACAGGCCTTTGGAAACTAAGGAACAGATTATGGTGATGGGTGGGCCTATTTTGGAGCTGTGCGACAGAGCAACAGACCCTCCAAGTCTCCCTATTTTCCAGGGACATCCCTGATAGAGAGAAGCCACCCCAGTTTCTGATTTAATCCCAGAATGTCCCGCTTTTCCTTAAAGGTAAAGGGACCCCTGACCATTAGGTCCAGTCGTGGCCGACTCTGGGGTTGTGGCGCTCATCTCGCTTTACTGGCCGAGGGAGCCGGCGTACAGCTTCCGGGTCATGTGGCCAGCATGACTAAGCCGCTTCTGGCGAACCAGAGCAGCGCACGGAAATGCCGTTTACCTTCCTGCCGGAGCGGTACCTATTGATCTACTTGCACTTTGAGGTGCTTTTGAACTGCTAGGTTGGCAGGAGCAGGGACCGAGCAACGGGAGCTCACCCCATCACGGGGATTTGAACCGCCAACCTTCTGATCAACAAGTCCTAGGCTCTGTGGTTTAACCCACAGCGCCACCTGCGTCCCGCTTTTCCTTAGGGTGTCCCTATTTTCATTGGAGAAACGTTGGAGGGTATGGAGTTATCCGACCCCCCCAAGCTATCTGAAGGCAATCCTGTACAGTATAGGGAAAGTGTTTTTTTTAAAAAATGTTTAATGTTTTATTATATATGTTGGAAGCTGCCCAGAGTGGCTAGGGCAACCCAATCAGATGTGTGAGGTATAAATAGTAAAAAACATCATTATGGAATTGGACATTGCAATTTTCATCAGAGAAATGTTGGCGGGTATGGAGCAGGGTTCAGCAAACATTTTCAGCAGGCGGCCGGTCCACTGTCCCTCAGACCTTGTGGGGGGTCAGACTGTATTTTGAAAAAAAATATTGAACAAATTCCCGGATTTAGAAGGCGATTGGGCCGGATCCGGCCCCCAGGCCTTAGTTTGCCTACTCATGGTATTGAGACTACCTTAGAAGGCAGTAAGTTCTCTTTTCTTGGAGGTTTTAAAGCAGATATTGGATGGCCATCTGCCAGGGGTTCTTTAAGATTCCTGCATTGCAGGGGGTTTGATTGGATGACCTTTGGGGGTCCCCCTGCCGCTTCTACGATTCTACACTGTGCCGACAAAGCTCCCCCTTTCAGGTTGTTTGGGCAGCTCTGGGATCCTGCAACAGGGACCCTGCCGCAGAAATAGTTAACGGTCTTTGGCCACCTGAGTCCACTCCGCTGTTGGGAGTAACCAAGCAAGAGAGGGGCAGATTCTCAAAGGAGACCAAAGAGACAGAGGAATCAAGCTAGCGTAGCCCTGCTGGCTGTCTCACGTGCCGACTTGTGCTTCACAATCACCACTTTCTTCTCTGCATCTGGAACTGTGCCCTGGGTTGAAGCAAGGGTGGTGTCCTCGTTGGACTCCCTTTGAATTAAAGACGAGTTCTCTGTAAGTGAAGGTGAAGAATATAATAATAAAATAATATTAATAATAATAATAATAATAGTAATAGTAGTAGTGGTAGTAATAATAATGATGATGATGATAATAATAATAATAATAATAATAATAATAATAATAAATTATTTATACCCCGCCCATCTGGCTGAATTTCCCCAGCCACTCTGGGCGGCTCCCAATCAAGTGTTAAAAACAATACAGCAATAAATATTAAAAACTTCCCTAAACAGGGCTGCCTTCAGATGTCTTTTAAAGATAGGATAGCTGCTTATTTCCTTAACATCTGACGGGAGGGCATTCCACAGGGCAGGCGCCACCACCAAGAAGGCCCTCTGCCTGGTTCCCTGTAACCTCACTTCTCGCAGGGAGGGAACAGCCAGAAGGCCCTCAGAGCTGGACCTCAGTGTCCAGGCTGAATGATAGGGGTGGAGACGCTCCTCCAGGTCTACTGGGCCGTTGAGGCCGTTTAGGGCTTGAAAGGTCAGCACCAACACTTTGAATTGTCCTCGGAAACGTACTGAAGAAAAAGAAGACGACGACTTCTGTAACTTCCCAGATTTCTGTGATGCATTCTCTGATGTTCTGCACGTGGGGATATTCCCCTCGGGGGCGGTTCAAGTACAGAGGCTCACCCCAAATCCCCTAGTGGTCAGGCTTCAGTCAATAATGCAATACCAAACAGTTCAGAGAGTCTGCATTTCTATTAGGACAGATATAAACAGGCAAAACTACAACACGATTCAAAGTGTTGGTGCTGACCTTTAAGGCCCTAAACGGCTTCGGTCCGGTATACTTGAAGGAGCGTCTCCACCCCCATTGTCCAGCCCGGACACTGAGGCCCAGCTCCGAGGGCCTTCTGGCGGTTCCCTCCCTGCGAGAAGTGAGGTTGCAGGGAACCAGGCAGAGGGCCTTCTCGGTGGTGGCACCTGCCTTGTGGAGCACTCCTCCATCAGATGTCAAGGAAATAAACAACTATCTGACTTTTAGAAAACATCTGAAAGCAACCCTGTTTAGGGAAGTTTTTAATGTTTAATGCAGTACAGTGGTACCTCGGGTTAAGTACTTAATTCATTTTGGAGGTCCGTTCTTAACCTGAAACTGTTCTTAACCTGAAGCACCACTTTAGCTAATGGGGCCTCCTACTGCTGCCGCACTGCCGGAGCACGATTTCTGTTCTCATCCTGAAGCAAAGTTCGTAACCTGAAGCACTATTTCTGGGTTAGCGGCGTCTGTAACCTGAAGCGTATGTAACCCGAGATACCACTGTATTGTATTTTTAACATTTGGTTGGGAGCCGCCCAAAGATTTATATTATATTATATTATATTATATTATATTATATTATATTATATTATATTATTATAAATATAAATATAATTATAATTATAATTATAATTATAATTATAATTATAATTATAATTGTCTTAGCTCTTCATCCTTTGCCCAACCACTTTCTGCTACCCCATTGTTCCACCATCTCATCCAAAAACACTGTTCGGGAAAAACATTTACTCAACCCATTTTTTTTTTTTACTGTACATGTTTGAACCCTCCTTCTACCTTATCCGCACTTGTTTTCCACTTTAGCATTCAGCTGTTATGTTCCTCTTTAACCATTTGCCAGTTCTGTGGTCGGGTTGCATTACTGCCTATGAGCCACTGGTCTCAACGATAATTTAACAGAAATTCCACCTCACCCATTCACCAGTAACTCAAAAGGAGAATTCAATAAAAGACGATATATGACTCTTTCCATTGAACACATTATAACCATCAAGCTAAGGCTCCAGTGGTGGCCAAACTCTGCCCTCCTGATGTTTTTGGGACTACAATTCCCATCATCCCTGGTCCTGATAGCTAGGGATGATGGGAGTTGTAGTCCAAAAACAGCTGGAGGGCCACGTTTGGCCACCACTGAGCTAAGCCAAAAGACACATCCCACGTTTTAGGTCATCCTTCCCCCTCAAGATATTTTGAACTACAACTCCCATCATCTAGGACAATTGGCTAAGCTGACTAAGGATGATGGGAGTTGTAGTCCAAGACATCTGGAGGGCATCAGAGGGAGGCTGACCTAGATATACCCATGAATGTTTTTGGTTTCAGAGACACCTGCCTTGCTGCCAATAGACATTTCTTTTCTGTCGCCCAACAGCTGTTCTCAGATTCGCCAGCATCTCGGAGCCTTTTGCTTCACTGATATTCCTTGAGCCTGCTAAGGGCATTTGCCTGGGAAAGAGAAAACACCAGTCTGGGGGAAAAAACAATTTACATGAAATGGCAAGGGTGCCTTGTACCAAAGCTACATACCGTATTTTTTGCCCTATAGGATGCACCGGCCCATAGGACGCACCTAGATTGGGGGGGGAATAAAGGGGAAAAAATTATTTCCCCCCCCCCAGGCACGGGGCTGGGGCGGGGGAAGTCCGAGCTTCCCCCACCCCAGCCCCCAGAACAGGCAGCTCTCCGCAAGCCGTTGGAGGCCAGCGTGAAGTCGCGCCGGGCTCCCACAGCTTGCAGAGAGCTGCGCGAAGCCCGTTCTGGGAGCATGCCCGAGCTTCCCCCGTCCCCCTCCCCCAGAACGGGTCCCAGAGCGATCCTGAAGCTGCGCTCTGGGAGCTTGGCGGGCTTCCCCCGTCCCCAGCCCCCAGAACGGGTCCTAAAGTGATCCCGAAGCTGCGCGCAGCTTCGCTATCGCTCTGGGAGCTTGCAGGGCTGGGGGCGGGGGAAGCCTGCCGCCAGCCTCCAAACCAGGTTGGGGGACAGCGGAATGGCGCAGTTCCGCCTCCCTGCTGTCCCCCAAGCTTGTGGGGCTCTCCTGAAGCCTGGAGAGGAAAAAGTGTGTCCTATAGGGCGAAAAATACGGGTATTTAAAAGGTCCATTCAAATAATTCTGTGCCACCTCTTCCCACGGGCAGCACATCAGTTAACCTATGGAACTCGCTGCTACTGGCTCAGAAATACAGGTGTTGCTCAGGTTTGTCGTTGCCCACCCTGCCCACCAAGCCCAACCACACCTGCACCAGGTAAGTCACTAAAACTGCTCATCCCTCCCACCCCAAATCACGTACACCTGTCCTGCTCTCCAGTTCTCATAGCTTGGAGGGGTGAAAAAGGAAGTGTGGTAGGCTGGTTGCCTACTGAGATAATAAGTATTCCCATAAAGGTAAAGGGACCCCTGACCATGAGGTCCAGTCGTGACTGACTCTGGGGTTGCGGCGCTCATCTCACTTTATTGGCCGAGGGAGCCGGCGTACAGTTTCCGGGTCATGTGGCCAGCAGGACTAAGCCGCTTCTGGCCAACCAGAGCAGCGCACGGAAACGCCGTTTACCTTCCCGCCGGAGCGGTACCTACCCGTATTTTTCGCTCTATAAGACACACCAGACCACAAGACGCAACTAGTTTTTGGAGGAGGAAAACAAGAAAAAAAATATTCTGAATCTCAGAAGCCAGAACAGCAAGAGGGATCGCTGCGCAGTGAAAGCAGCAATCCCTCTTGCTGTTCTGGCTTCTGGGATAGCGGCGCAGCCTGCATTCGCTCCATAAGACGCACACACATTTCCCCTTACTTTTTAGGAGGGAAAAAGTGAGTCTTATAGAGCAAAAAATACGGTATTTATCTACTTGCACTTTGATGTGCTTCCAAACTGCTAGGTTGGCAGGAGCAGGGACCGAGCAACGGGAACTCACCCCGTCACGGGGATTCGAACCGCCGACCTTCTGATCAGCAAGTCCTAGGCTCTGTGGTTTAACCCACAGCGCCACCCGCACCCAGTATTCCCATAGCTTGCCTTAAATGGTGCGTTGTCCTTAAAAAAGCCTAAGATATACTACTGGGCTGCAATGCAAACTTGGTTCGGGATCTGCATTATCTGCCTTCTGGTCCCTCGTTCCTGGCCGTGGCTACAACATTATTCAAGCCAAGATAGAGGATATCTGTGGCCCTGCAAATCTTCTGGGACTCCAGCTGTCACCAGCCCTGAATTAAGCAGTGGCACTCTGCAGATGCCCAGAGACACTCTGCCCACAATCACACCATAAAGCACTAAGATGCCACCTTAAACAGTCGTGGCTTCCCCCAAAAAATTCTGGGTACTGTAGTTTGTTATGGATGGATCCTGAGACTGGTTAGGAACCCCCCATTGCTTTCCTTAAGAAAGAGGTTGCTGGTAGTACTCACTACAAAGTTGTTATAGTAAGAGCCAGATTTCAAACCAGTGCTTTTTTTGAAGGACAAAAGGTGCCTGTACCCTGGAGTAACCCCAGAAAAAAAAACCACAGGGAATCCTCCATATCCCCTCACAATTAATCAAATTCCCCAGGAAGAGGGACTGGTTGTTAAACCACTCCGAAAACTGTACGTCTCTGAGGGGAATAAGGATCTCCTAAAAAAACCCCACAACCTCAGCTCACGGAATTATTTTGGGGAAGCCATAGCTGTTTTTAGAAAACATCTGAAGGCAGCCCTGTTTAGGGAAGTTTTGAATGTTTGATGCTTTATTATATTTTAAATATTTTTTTTGAAGCCGCCCAGAGTGCCTGGGGAAATTATTATTATTATTTGATATTTTAGCAATTTAAATGTATATGGGGTAATGCCGATAATAAGCCTTTGTATTTGTGATTTCCTTATCTTCCAGAATGTAAGCTGCACCTACAAAGATAGGTTTTCCCAGCTCAAGTTAACCTGAGAGGTCATTCATCATAGGGAACCATCCCGGCGCTGTTCTCATGCCCAGTACCCTCTCTCCCCAAATACCTTACACAATTTTTTTGCAAACCTTGGACAATGACACTCAATGAGGACTGCAGACGGCAGGCTGGGCTCAGCTGTGGTGGGAGCAGGCCTTTCCACGTTGTAAAACAAAATATTTCTGTAGATCACAGTGCCTGGAGTCAGCTGTTGGGAGAATAAACAGAGAATCGCACTGCAGCATTGAACACTCGATTGAGAGCCGCCCAGAGTGGCTGGGAAAACTCAGCCAGATGGGCAGGGTATAAATAATAAATTATTATTATTATGAACATTTGCACACACACGATCCCAGGTGTCAGGGCGATGGACACAGCTCCAAGCCTTAATCCACATCTGCAATTTATTTTATTTATTGCATTCGCAGCCCACCATTTTCTCGGAGGGGCTAAAGGTGACACAAATGCTTCGATCCCTCCTCATTCAATCGCACAACCACCCTGTGAGGTAGGTTCGGCTGAGAAGCACCCGGTGAGCTTCACAGCCAAGTGGTGGGGGGATTTGAACTCTGGTCTCCCAGGTCCCTGCAACCACTGCACCACACTGCCTCTCGTTGGCAAGCGATGGAGAGCTCCCAGACGCACCAGGCTTGAGAAGTCCTCAGCCAGCCCAAAGGCAGGAAAGTCTAATAAACAAAAACCTGCCCTTATTCCCTTATGGGGGACAGAAGAGCCCTTATAAAGTCCTTTGTATGTTCTCCATCGGTCGGAGAAAATAACAGAGGCCAGCCAGAGAATATTGAGAAGCAAAGCAGCTCGTAAGCCTGATCTTTATTGATCTGTTGCAACAGGGTGCTCCCCTTACACGCAGGAAAGGAGGAGGACCCCGAACCAAGGTATGCCCGCCCTTATAGACATTTTAAATTGCCCACCCTGGAGTCCAAGACCACCCCTCCATACATCACAGAAGGGGTGCAACCCAAGACCACCCCCCACAAACATCATACCTTCATCACAGAAAAGGCGGTCTACAACAGAAATCTGAGTGCCTTGTTTTTTACCCTGTCTGCCAGGTTATCTGATAATGCCCCATCTGATTGCCTTTCCTGGTAGTCTGGCCATTCCTTTGAGATGGTGATTACCCAATTCCTGAGACAATGGGAAGGTTGCCTCACCCCCCTCCCTCCTTACAGAGAAAACATTTGGTCAGTTTGGGAGTCAAAATGGTTTCAGGGTGGTCTTCCTGTGCTGATCCAGACATGTGGTCCCCATATCTATGTATGCGCTTGGTTGGTACAATTATGAACAATATATATATATATATATATATATACACACACACACACACACACATTTCTATCTATCTATCTATCTATGACCTTAATTTTGTTATTTCAAGGAAAGCAAGGCTCTGTTCCCGACATTTCAACATCACCCAGAAGGAAGAATAGAGAAGACAGAGGAGGAGCCCCAACATCTCACCTGGACCTGGGATCCGCACGCTTGGAGGGCGACCGCAAAAACCACAGTTTCTTCTTCGAGGCTCGTATAAGGACAGTCTCCCAGGGTCAGGTCACTCGGTTTCACCAGCTCTTTGGCTCCTGGACTTTTCTCCACTGACACAATAACTTGGGACTGGTCACATTTTACCTTCACCCAGTAAGGCCCAGTTTGCTGAACCCACCAGGACTGGGTCGAAGGGAACCACTGTCCTGTATGAACTCGAAGTGGGGCTGGCATCGCCCCCACAGTTAAGCAAACTAACAGCCAGCCATAGCCCCCCATTCTTCACACCCTACAAGGCCTTCTGTAGCCCAAAAAGGGAAAAATACCCCTAGCAGCAGCTTTTTATAGCTTCACCTGCATCAGGTGATTATAGCTTCACCTGCATCAGGGAGGGAGGGGTTTTCCCCCTCCCTCCCTTCATTACCACACCTGTCTTGGACCAAAAGGTGATTGCTATGGGGAGTATTTTCCTCCCATTGTAGGAAATGGTTAGAGCTCCTCCAGTTTGCAAGGCTCATTTGACAACAAAAAAGAAACTGAGCCTTTATTGTCGTTTTCCCAGTTCTGTGGAACTCTCCGCCACTAGAGAGTCAGCAGGAGTCTTCTGTTTTCGACTTTTAAATGCCTGCCTTAAAACTTTGCTATTCCGGCAGGTTATGCAGGCAATTATCTTTCTGGGACAGTTATCTGGTTTCAATTTTCTACATAGTTTTTATTGTATGGTTTTATGTTAGTTGTTGCAAACTGCTTTTTTATAATAACAAAATAGCACTAATTCATTTAAATAAATGATAAAATAAAATAAAATAAGGCTACTACTCTTTTTTCCGGTGGGTGAAGATGGCGATAGGATGGATTTGTTGAAGATTGTAAAAAGTTCACCGCACCCCAACTTTGGGATATGCTTCAGCCTGTTGATTTCAGGGGTGCTAAGCACACATAACTTTGTGGACTGAACCCCATTAGACAGAGTGGAACCTGCTTCTAGGTAAGCATTCAGGCCGGGATTGCAGGGTAAGGCTGCAAACCTAACCGTGTCTACTCAGAAGTAAGTCCTGTTGGGGCTTACTCACAGGTAGGTGGGGTTTTGACTGCAGCCTTAAAAAGTGTAAAATATTAACACACACGCCCATCCCTCCCCACTATAGACTGGCAGCAGTTTCTTACATGTTTACCCAGAAAGTCTTACTGAGCTCTATGGGTGTTAATCTTAGGTATGTGGTGTGGCTTTGAAATATGCCGCTGAGGGACTTCTGGGGTGGCGCCATCGGCAATGGCGGACTCCCTCTGAACTGGAGGGACCAGCTCCGCATGAAACGGGTCTTTTCCGCTACGGCGAAGCGGGGACACTGCTAAAAATCACAGGCGGATGAAGCCTGTGACCGTGGGACTCGGCGGGCACCCTTAGCGCCCCCCCAACCCGCAAAGGAACCCACTAACGGGCTCCGAAGCGAAGAGGGGGAAGTGGCGCGGTGCTGTGAGTCAATTGCTTTTTCTGCGGAGCGAAGCCGCATAGCCGTTGCCAGAGAGCGCTGCCTTTTTCCTGGGACAATTTGGCATCTAAAATAACCACCCGTGAGTACTGGAACATTGAACATTTGGACTTTAAATAAGAACTGGAGAAATAGAAAGGAATTTGGACTTTAAAATTTACCTTAATTTGGTACTGAAACGGTAAGGTCTAAACAGGAAGTCAGCCTTCTGTTTCCTTGTAGCCAGAATAAAGCAAAGACAACATAAACTAGAGCTTTAAAAATCACTTTCAAAGGATTGGTTTTCATCATTTAAAATCGCTGAACCCCCCTTCGGCAGCAGGAGAAGAAGGGGGATCTTTTTTGGGCTGTTTAAACCTGCAGAAGTGAGTTTAAAGCAAAGTAATTTTCCACCGTCCTGATCCTGGAGCGGGGTGTCAGAATTGACGTTTGAAGCTCATTGACCAGAAACAAATGTCTTTGACAGATAGTTAAAAGAAGAGAAACATAGTGATTCCATTGTTTCCTTTCGCATTTTAAAAACAACAAATATGGACAAAATACCTTAAAAAAGAAACTTTGTTGCTATTGTTTTTAAAAGAAAGAACAATCAGAAGATTTCCCCCTAGAGGGGGACTGTGAAATTGTAACTAATTCCTGGGATCTTGCAGCTGCCACAGATTACAACCGTGGGAAAGGATTTGTGACCTTGCAGGACAATGTCTTCAGAAGCACTGTTGGGTGCTCTCTGCAAAATAAATGCCCTATTGGATCAGTTAAGCCAGAAGACGGATTTGATGACTAATGCGGCCAGAACCTTTGAACAGGTAGTGGGAAATTATATGGAGCCCACCCAGGAACTAAAACAGGAGCATGCCATGACAGAACAGCTGAGAGAAGAGGATGCTGCTGAATCTTGGGCGCCAGAGACGGAGGGAGCTGCGGCCCAGCAGGAACATAAATTTTTGGATTTGACAAATGAACTTGGAAAAAACCAGACTTGGAAAGATAAAGTTTGGTTTGGTTTGGAAATGGGGGGTTGGACAGACCCCCCTATACAGGGAGATTTGGACTTTTCGAGTCTGGCAATGGGCCGTCAGATGTTTGGAGCTGTGGGGGCTCTCAATTTTGGAGGGAATCTGAAACATGTTTTTAAATACCACATAGAGTCTAGTCTGGACTATGGAAAAGGGGCTGATTTGTTGAAAAGGGTCAAAAATATTACCAAGCTGGAGTTCCCACGAATGAAAGGAAAATATGAAGAAGAGCTGCGGAAGGGACATGGAAGAGACTTGAGGGCCTCGGATATAAGATTACCAGGTTAATGTGGTAGATTAATAGGATAAAAAGGACTGACAAAACCCGGGACCAGGAGGAAGGGACGCTGGATGAAGATTGGATTGTTTATTTCTTTTTTTATTATTATTATCATTAGGATTGTTCTATAAAATTGATGAATGCTAGAAAAATGTTGAAATGAAATTACTTGGCTCTTGTAAAAATGTCTAAAGAATTTGGTAAGAATGTTATGGTTAGGAGAAGTTGGTAAAAAGATTTAAGTTTTAAACTTTAAGGTTTTCTATAAGATAAGATGAAAATAGATTAAGGTAATGTAATGACAGAATACTATGAATTATGGAAAGGATTTGCTGCGATTATTATTAATCAGGCTACAAGAAAAGGGAGGAGGAGGAGGTCAAAGAAAGAAGGTATTGAAAGGGGAGAATTTGAGAATGATGGTTTTATTTTTTCTTTTTATTTTTCTGTCTTGTCTTTTTTTGTGTAATTTTAAAAAAAAATTTTTTTCAATAAATATCATTAAAAAAAATAAATGAAATATGCCACTGAGGTATCAATGATTTTTCTTGTGAACTGCTTAGAGGCTTTCTTGCAATCACGCGGTCTATAAATGCTGTTTTAAAAAAATACATAATTTTATCTGAAGAGTTTTAAAAATCCCATTCTTCGGCCAAAAAGAGGGCATATTGCAACTTGCTAAAATGAAAAAAGAGAGAGAGAAGGGTTTACAATCTAAAAAAAGACGCCTCACAAAAGGAAAGCAGGTTGGGAGGAGGAAATGAGGGCACCAAGTCTAACAATAAGTTGTGATGGGCAGGGTATAAATAAATGAATAATAATGCTGATGCTGAAGAGTCATATTATGATGCTATTAAAATGTCAGTACTTAATACTAATAATAGTTTTACAATCTAAAAAGACGCGAGGAAAGAAGTGCACTGTACTGATGCCAATAACGTAATTTTTATTGCACCTGTTGCATTTGTATTGCTGCAACATTACATTATTATCATTAATAATCAATTATTGTTAACACATTGAAATACTGCATGTTTATCGCTGTCATATCCTATTATTAAATACCAATAAGCAAAATTGTTGTTGACGCATTGGAATTTTAACAACGTATTAATGTGCCAGATAGAATTAATAATGAATAAATAAAAAATATAATTTGTGCATTTGATGTTTTAATGCAGGTTGTAACCCGCTTTGACGTCCCCCCCCGCCTTAAAAATATAACAATAAACTATCATTATTATCCCCCGCTTCTCCCAGAGACTGTTTGCCCTGCTGCCGTAAAGCGCTCCTGCCGGAAAAGGAAAAGGCGGCACGTAGCTGCTGCGCCAAGCCTGCCGTAAAGCGCGGCGGCGCTGCGCTCCTCCCTCCCTCCCTCCCTCCCTCCTGCCGTAAAGCGTTCCCGGGCGTCGGAGCGCCCTCCTGCCGCCAAGCGGGCCGGCGGAGGCATGCCCCTGTGCCGTAAAGCGCGGCCGTCCGTCGCGCGCGGCTGTGCGCCCTGGTGCCTCCGCCGTGGGTGGCGGGGAGGCGGCGGCGGCGGCGGGGGCGGCCTGGTCCACCGGGGGGCGGGATGCTGGGCCCGGGCGGCGGCGGGGAGCGGGCGGCGGGGCCCGGCGCGGGGCTCTCCTCGGCGCCTCTGCCGCTGCTGCACCCTCGCACGGGGCGGCTGGTGACGGTGTCTCGGGGCGGCCGCAGCGCCGCCCGCTCGCAGCCCGGCCAGGAGTTCAACCACGGGCTCGTCCTCAGCAGGGAGCCCCTCGCCCCGGGCGCCGTCTTCACCGTCCGCATCGACAGGAAGGTGAGGGGGGGGGAGATCGGGGTAGGCGGAGGGGGTAAGAAGAGGGGGGGACGTGGAGGGTGAGTGAGGGGGGTAACTGGGGGTTAAGATGAAAGGCTGAAGATCAGGGTATGTGGAGGGTAGGGGGTGGGGTGGCAGGGGGTAAGAAGAGGGAAGAGTGGGGTTAGGGGAGCATAAGTGGGGGGGATAACTGGGGTAACAGTGGGGTAGGATGAAAGGTTGAAGATCAGGGTATGTGGAGGGTGGGGGGTGGGGTGACAGGGGGTAAGAAGAGTGAAGAGTGGGGTTAGGGGAGCATAAGTGGGGGGGATAACTGGGGTAACAGTGGGGTAGGATGAAAGGTTGAAGATCAGGGTATGTGGAGGGTGGGGGGTGGGGTGACAGGGGGTAAGAAGAGTGAAGAGTGGGGTTAGGGGAGCATAAGTGGGGGGGATAACTGGGGTAACAGTGGGGTAGGATGAAAGGTTGAAGATCAGGGTATGTGGAGGGTGGGGGGTAAGAAGAATGAGGTACATGGAGGGTAAGTGAGGGGGTAACTGGGGGGTAAGATGAAGATCAGGATGTGGAGGGTGTAAGAAGAGTGAAGGCTGCGGGGGGCAACTGGGGTAAGGTGAAGGGTGAAGATCAGGGCATGCAGAGGGTAGGGGCTGGGGTGACTGGGGGGTAAGAAGAGGGAAGAGTGCGTCAAGTGGGGGGATAACTGGGGTAACGGGTAAGATGAAAGGTTGAAGATCAGGGGGTGTGGAGGGTGGGGGGATGTATGAAGAGTGAGGTACATGGAGGCTGTGGGGGGTAACTGGGGTAAGGTGAAGGGTGAAGATCAGGGTATGCAGAGGGTAGGGTGACTGGGGGTAAGTGAGGGGGGATAACTGGGGCAATGGGTAAGATGAAAGGTTGACGATCAGGGTAGACGGGGGGATGTCAGAAGAGTGGGGTATGTGGAGGGTAAGGGGATAACTGGGGTAAGATGAAGGGTGAAGATCAGGAGATGGGGGTGACTGGAGTAACTGGGGGGCTAAGAAGAGTGAAGAGGGGGCTATGTGGAGGCCAGGTGAGGGGTAAGTGGGGAGATAACGGGGTAAGGTGAAGGTTGAAGATCAGGGTATGTGGAGGGTGGGGAGATGGGAGAATAGCTGAGGTAAGAAGAGGGAAGAAGGCTAGGCTGGGAGGGGGGTGGGAGCTCTGTTGGGTTTGTATGTAGGAAAGCTCACAGTTATCCCCCCCCCCCCAGTGTGGCAGGTGCCAGAGGGAGGGAGGGGCAACTGGGGTGCAGGTGGGGCAACCAGAGGAGTGGGAAGCAGGGTGAGTGGGAGACATGTTGGGGTAACTGTGGGTGGGAAGAAGGGCAGAATAATCAGGGTAAATGCAGGGTAAGATGAAGAAGGAAGATCAGGGTGTGTGGAGGGTGATTTGGTGGCAACTGGGGTGTGTGGGGCTGGGAGATCAGCCTGTGGGGTGCAGAGATGAGCGGGGTGGAATATATGAGAGGTAAAGGGACGTATCTGGAGATGGATTTTGTTGAGGAGGAAGAAGAAAGGGAGCTCCAGGGGGACATAGGAGGCTGTATTCATGGTCCTTACCCCTCTGCGTCTGGTCCTAACAACCACCCTGTGAGGTGGGCAGGGAGAATAATGGCATCTGGGGCAAGAGGTGACTGAGAGGGGAAACAGGTTATGGGAAGTAAGGGCCACGTGTCCCGAGTTCAAGAGCAGTGAGGGCCGAGAATGGAGAGGATGATCACTCTCTCTTAAGATCAACGTCGATTGTGAGTGCCAATGTCTGCGTACTGTAGACATATTGGAGCCATAAGAAAACAAGAGAGGATGCCGTCTCCATTTAGCAAAGGGACTGCAAATTTAAAATCCAACATGTATCATAATGCCGTTTTGCAAATCTCTGGTGCAACCACCTATGGAGTACTGTGTACGGTTCTGGCTGCCTCGCTTCAGAAAATGTGGAGCTGGGAAAAGTTCAGAAGGTGGAGAAAAGTTTTTTCTCATTTTCATAACACCAGGAAGCTGAACAGTTCAGGGCAGACAAAGGAAAGTACTCCTTCCCACAGCGCTTTGTTAAACTATGGAACTCACTGCCACAAGAGGTCACGCTGCTCATCCACCTGAATGGCTTTAAAAATGGATTAGACAAATAGCCCATCAGTGCCATCTAACCACAGTGGTTTAGTATTCTCTCTCCACTGTCAGAGGTGGCGTGTCTTGGAATACCAGCTATTGGGAATCAGGGCAGGGGGCGCACAGTAAATGCTCTTGTGTTCAGACTTGTGGCCAGTGGTTGGCCGCTGTGAGAACAGGCTGCTGGACTAGGTGGTTTGCTGGCCTGATCCAGCTGCAGGCCTCTTCTGATCTTACGTGTCGGCATGGATTGGCGTATCCTAGGAAAGGGCTTATCTCTCTGGGGAGAAAGCCCTGCAGAGGACTATGGTGCGCTCTGTCCGCTTGCAAATTTTGAAATGTTTCTGTCTCTCCGCCTTTCCCTTTGAATCCAGGGCAGCAAACACAATTGCGTGTTTTGAATGAGCTCAGGTAGGAAAGTGGGCAAGTTCCGCTAAGGCAGAGCAGCCGGAAGGAATTTTTCAAATTTTATTTCCTGGCCTGGAGGAGAGCGTTTGCCTCCAAGGTGCTACGTGGGCTTCCCTTTGGGGAAGCAGGACCCTGGACGGGTCGTCCTTCTGTCTGACCCAGAGCTGCTGTGATGTGATCATTTCCTGAGCAGAGAAAGAGAGGGTGCTAATTCTGGCCCAATACCCAATTTTTAAACATTTTCCTTCTCTCCTTCCTAAATTAGAATTCTCCTAGGTAGCTCAGGAGAGCTGGGGAGGGGGTGAGATTTAAAATAAAATAATATGGTGGGAAATGGCTCATTTTTTAGGGGGTTTTTTGTACATCCCACCTGAGAGCTGTTTCTCCAGGCTCTGTCGACTTGAGCCTGTCAGCTCAGGAAGTACCCCTGTGCACGTTAAGAGTGCTATTCCTTTGAGAAAGGGCTGTACCCGTTGAGTACCATGATTTTATATGGTCCTTTGATTAGAATCTGTACTTGTTTCAATACATTGATATATTTCTGCAACCTGTAGTCAGGGAGGGTTGGGTTGTACATACGTAAAATAAAAATAAATAAGTAATAGAGGGAGAGACCCACGAGGGTCATCTAGTCCAACCCGCTGCAATTCAGGAATCCTGCCTTCAGGCACCCCTGGGTGGGCTCGAACCACTAACCTTCTGGTTAACAGCCAGATGCACTGACCCATTGCATCACACTATGGCTCTAGCAGCCGCAGCCAGCACAGGCAGTGGTCAAGAATGATGGGAGTTGTAGTCTAAAGCAGGAGGAGGCTGACATCTTGGCTACTGCCCCTGTTGTAAGCAAAAGCGGGGTCTTCCGTTGTGGGGTGCGGTGACTCTGCCTTCATCATCTCCTCCTCCTCCTTTCTGCCAGTGTTTGAAATTCCCCGGGTGGTTTGCTACTGATGCCGGTCCAATTGCAGCTGCTTCGAGATTTCTGGGCACCGGGTTGGCAACCGACGTCTTGCATTGAGCCAACTGACTAGTGCGCAGCAAAAGGCGCGTGTCTTGTTCACCCGCGTTGCTGTGTGAATCGCAGACCCCTTGCTGCTCATCTTGGTGCTCCCTTGTCACATCAATGAATGTGTAGGGCTGAGTGCAGAGATATAGACATACCTCAGGTTACAGACGCTTCAGGTTGCGTTTTTCGGGGTGCGGACTGCCAAAACCTGGAAGTACCGGAATGGGTTACTTCTGGGTTTTGGTGGTTGCGCATGCACAGAAGCGCAAGGTCACGCTTTGTGCAGAAGCGCCGAACTGCAACACGCGCATGCACAAACGCTCCGCTGCGGGTTGCAAACGTGCATCCTGCACGGATCACATTCACAACCCGAGTGTCCACTGTACTTGACTTTGCTGCAGCCGTTCCACCCAAACGGAACTCACAAACCACCGTTTAAAGACCTCTGCCCTAGCCCATAGTGAATACTATTTCCATTTTCCCTGCTTGTGTTTCTCCTTCTTGCATACCTGGGAAGCAGGTGGCGCTGTAATCTAAACCACTGAGCCTCTTGGGCTTGCCAATCAGAAGGTCAGCGGTTCGAATCCCCGCGACAGGGTGAGCTCCCGTTGCTCAGTCCCAGCTCCTGCCAACTTAGCAGTTCGAAAGCACGCCAGTGCAACTAGATAAATAGGTACCGCTGCGGCGGGAATGTAAAAGGCGTTTCCGTGCTCTCTGGTTTCCGTCACAGTGTCCCCTTGCGCAGGTAGCGGTTTAGTCATGCTGGCCACATGACCCAGAAAGCTGTCTGTGAACAAATGCCGGCTCCCTCAGCCTGAAAGCGAGATGAGCGCCTCAACCCTATGGTTGCCTTCCACTGGACTTAACCATCCAGGGGTCCTGTTTTAAGAACTAGCAGTTCGAAAGCACGTCAAAGTGCAATAAGATAAATAGGTACCGCTCCGGTGGGAAGGTAAATGGCGTTTCCGTGCGCTGCTCTGGTTCGCCAGAAGCGGCTTAGTCCTGCTGGCCACATGACCCGGAAACTGGACGCTGGCTCCCTCGGCCTGTAAAGCAAGATGAGCGCCACAACCCCAGAGTCGGTCACTTCACAATGAAGCAATGTAGTAGAATCGATCAGTTTGGATCCCCAAAGGTCATCCAGTCCAACCCCCTGGCAAACAGCCGTTCCGTTGTGGCGATTGCAACCCAGGTTTAAGGGGCCGCTTGCCCCCTAGCTTATACAGTGGTACCTCGGGTTAAGTGCTTAATTCATTCTGGAGGTCTGTTCTTAACCTGAAACTGTTCTTAACCTGAAGCACCACTTTAGCTAATGGGGCCTCCTGCTGCCACCGTGCCGCCGGAGCCCAATTTCTGTTCTTATCCTGAAGCAAAGTTCTTAACCTGAAGCACTATCTCTGGGTTAGCGGAGTGTGTAACCCGAAGCGTATGTAACCTGCAGCGTATGTAACCTGAGGTACCACTGTATATCTATGAGTTCCTAACACGGCTCTCCGCCTCCCGCAGGTTAATTCCTGGAGCGGCTCCATCGAGATTGGCGTGACGGCCTTGGATCCCAACCACCTCGACTTCCCCAGCAGCGCCACGGGCCTCAAGGGCGGCTCCTGGATCATCTCGGGCTGCTCGGTGCTTCGGGACGGGCGCTCTATCCTGGAGGAGTATGGGCAGGATCTGGACCAGCTGGGCGAGGGCGACCGCGTGGGGATCCAGCGCACGGCCAACGGGGAGCTGCGCCTCTGGGTCAACGGGCAGGACTGCGGCGTGGCTGCCACCGGCATCCCCCTCCACGTCTGGGCCGTGGTGGACCTGTACGGCAAGTGCACGCAGATCACGGTGGTGCCCAGCAGCCCCGAGGAGGCGGAAGAGGCAGTCGCGCACGATGAAGGTACGGGAGAACGGCTGGCCTGCAAGGCATCTCGGGAAGGGGGGCGCTTGGCCAATGGCTGCTGGGTGGCTCAGTTGGTTAGAGGCTGGGGTGCTGATAACGCCAAGGTTGCCGGTTCGATCCCCGTAAGGGACAGCCGCCTATTCCTGCGTAGCAGGGGGCTGGACTAGAAAAAACTGGCAGTGATCTGAGTTGTTAAGCTATTTTTAGGAAGGAAAACCATCCATGTTTGTTTGTTTTTTAAATGATATTTATTAAAATTTCAAAAAATACAAGAATTACACAAAAACAGAAAGTAAAAATACAAGAAAATACAAAATACAGCAAGAAAAATAAAAAAACCCTTATTGAGACATAACAAAGAAATGAAAAATAAAAAGAAACATACAAAATAAAAACAGTTAAGAACACATTAATTTTCCATAGCATATCTTCCTTACACTTATTTCCCTGGACCTCCTCGTACCTCCCTTTTTTGTATTCCAGTTCAGTTTGTTAGTTCAGCAAATCCTTACCATTAAGCTTTTACCCATTTGTAAACCTTTTTTCGTATCTCTTAAAGCATTACAGCTGGAAACCACTTAGTTTCTATCCAACATCCTTCTAAGATTCATTAATTTTACAATATTTCTGTAAATAGTCTTTAAATTTCTTCCAGTCTTCTTTCACCGACTCTTCTCCCTGGTCTCGGATTCTGCCAGAAAACCATCCATGTTTTGGGGGGGGGGGGTCAGGTCAAAGTTGAGCTTTTTTTTTTTTAGTAGTAATAATAATAAATTTTTATTTATACCCTGCCCTCCCTGGCCAGAGCTGGGCTCAGGGCGGCTAACACCGGTAAAATTACAAAAAATAAATAATAGGGGGTAAAATAACCAATTTAAAATATGCATTAAAATACCATTTAAAATGGAGCCTCATTTTAAAAGTAGCCTATAGATCAGAACCATAAGGGGAGGGCAACATAAGGGTCAGACTGAGTCCAGCCCAAAGGCCAGGCGGAACAGCTCCGTCTTGCAGGCCCTGCGGAAAGATGTCAAGTCCCGCAGGGCCCTGGTCTCTTGGGACAGAGCGTTCCACCAATTTGGGGCCAGTACGGAAAAGGCCCTGGCCCTAGTTGAGACCAATCTAACCACCTTGCGATCTGGGACCTCCAAGGTGTTGTCATTTGTGGACCTCTCCATGGGGCATACCAGGAGAGGCGGTCCTGTAGGAAGGAAAGCCCTGTTTTTGGGGCTTCAGGGCAAAGATGTAAAGCTTTTCTTAGGGGAGCCAAAGTTGCTGAGCTTCTTTGGGGGGAACCAGTGATCTACCACCGACGTCCAGTAATCTACCAGTAGATCACAATCTACCTGTTGGACATGCCTGGACTAGAGGATCCTTGGTGCCCCTCCAAATCTATGATTCTTATCTTTCCCCCTTTTCTGTTTTTCAATTTCATTTTTTATTTTGACAAAGAAATAATCATAAATAAATAAGAATTAAAATGTTAACCCCACACCCCCGAGGCCATTCCATTGTAACTATCCAACCTCCCAAAATCTCAACACCTCTTGCGTTGGTTTGACTCCTTTCCTTTTTGACACTACAAATTCTACAAACATCTTCCATATACAGTATCCTCAAAATCATTTCTCCTGCGTATTCCCCGTCTTACCTTAATGGCACATGTTAATTTATCATAAATAGGTATATCTCACACCTCTTTATACCATTCTTCCATTTTATATTCCCCTTGGCCCTTCCACTAGCTATAACAACTTGTGCAGCCGTCAGTAAATTTGTGAGCAAGTCCTTCATAGCCTGTGAACCTTCCACCCAATCGTATATCGATAACAAGGCTACCTCTGGACTCTGGGTCAGCTTTAACCCAGTGTTTTCTGTTATCTCCTTAAACACCCTTTGCCAGAAAAAAAAATGTAAAGTGGTACCTCGGGTTACAGGCGCTTCAGGTTACAGACTCCGCTAACCCAGAAATAGTGCTTCAGGTTAAGAACTTTGCTTCAGGATGAGAACAGAAATCGTGCTCCGGCGGCGCGGCAGCAGCAGCAGGGGGCCCCATTAGCTAAAGTGGTGCTTCAGGTTAAGAACAGTTTCAGCTTAAGAACGGACCTCCGGAACGAATTAAGTACGTAACCAGAGGTAGCACTGTGCATATTTACACCTCCACCACATGTGAACATAAGTTCCGGTTCCTGGCATCCCCTCCAACATAACACCGAATAGTTCTTGTTTGTTTGATTTAATCTGACTGGTGTTAAATGCCATCTCCAAACTAATTTATAATAATTTTCTTTTAACAGACAACATTTTGCAATGTATGATTCTCGCATATTTCCCCCCAGCTTTGACTATCGGTCTGCTGTGTTGTCTCCTTTTCCCAGACCTCTCTTAATTGATCTTCCCCGACTCTTACGATTCTATGAGAACAAGCCCACTTGTCCAGGGCAGCTGTTTACCAGCTCCATCTGGTACGTAGGCTGAGACCCTATCTGCCTGCGGACTGTCTCTCCAGAGTGGTGCATGCTCTGGTTATCTCCCGCTTGGACTACTGCCATGCGCTCTACGTGGGGCTACCTTTGAAGGTGACTCAGAAACTACAACTAATCCAGAATGCGGCAGCTAGACTGGTGACTGGGGGCAGCCGCCAAGACCATATAACACCGGTCTTGAAAGACCTACATTGGCTCCCAGTACGTTTCCGAGCACAATTCAAAGTGTTGGTGCTGACCTTTCAAGCCCTAAACGGCCTCGGTCCGGTATCCCTGAAGGAGCGTCTCCACCCCCATCGTTCTGCCCGGACACTGAGGTCCAGCGCCGAGGGCCTTCTGGCGGTTCCCTCCCTGCGAGAAGCAAAGCTACAGGGAACCAGGCAGAGGGCCTTCTCGGTGGTGGCGCCCGCCCTGTGGAACGCCCTCCCACGAGATGTCAAAGCGATAAACAACTACCTGACATTCAGAAGACATCAGAAGGCAGCCCTGTATAGGGAAGCTTTTAATGTTTGATGCATTACTGTATTTCTGGTTTCTATGGAAGCCGCCCAGAGTGGCTGGGGAGGCCCAGCCAGATGGGCGGGGTATAAATAATAAATTATTATTATTATTATTTAGAGTCCAGGGAGAAGGCGTCCCACTGCCCTTCGTGCTTCCTTGAGGTAGGAAGTGTCCCCACCCCCCGCCCTGCAGAATCAGAGGCTTAAGGATGTGCTTCTCCCTCTCTGCTTGCATTTATTGGGTAGAATCATTAAATTGGGGAGGTTGGAGGGTGATTCTGTCCAACCCCCTGCAATGCAGGAATAATAATATTTTTATTATTCTCCCTCCCCACTGCATCTGACTGAGTTGCCCCAGCCACTCTGTCCACTTCCAGCATATATCAAAACATCACAAAACAAAACACATTCAAAGGCTGCCTTCAGATGTCTTCTAAAATAATTGTTGATGTCCTTGACATCAGATGGGAGGGCAACTTACAGGGCAGGCGCCACTACTAAGAAGGCCCTCTGCCTGTAGCTTCCCTTCTGCCAGTTAGGGAACCTCCAGAAGGCCCTCGGAGCTGGATCTATGTCTGGGCTGTGGATACAGGGCCGAATAACAGCTGAAGAAACCTCAACAGGGATGATTCACACCCTGGCCAGCACTTCCTTGATCTCCTGCCCTCAGGCAGAAGATATAGAAGCAGGATTAGTCACACCAACAGGGTAAAGAACAGCTTCTGTCCGTGGGCTGTTAGGCTGCTGAGTGAAAAGATAACAACAGGGCAACTGACTTTCAGGTTTGGTGGGTTTGCGTCTGTAAACGAGGGGAATTAAGGCTAAGAGAGCTGAGTGGGGGGGCGTTCTCGTGTAATCTCACTGTATACAAGTTGTATACAAGTTGTACAAGTGACAATAAAGTATTTCAATTCAATTTCAGTTTCAACACGTGGGTCATGCAGCCTCGCTTTAAAAACCTCCAAGGAAGGAAAGTCCACTACCTCCTAAGGGAGACCATTCCACGGTCAAACAGCTCTTACCCTCAGAAAGTTCTTCCTAATGTTTAGTTAGAATTTCTTTTCCTACCACTTGAATCCCTTGGTTCAAGTCCCCCCTTCCAGAGCAACAGAAAACAAGCTTGTTCCATCTTCCATATACCCGAAGATGGCTTCCACGCCACCTCTCCATCTCCTCTTCTCCAGGTTGTTGTTGTGGTTTAGTCGTGTCCGCCTCTTCGTGACCCCCTGGACCAGAGCACGCTAGGCCCTCCTGTCTTCTGCTGTCTCCCGCAGTTTGGTCAAACTCATGCTGGTAGCTTCGAGAACACTGTCCCACCATCTCGTCCTCCGTCGTCCCCTTCTCCTTGTGCCCTCCATCTTTCCCAACATCAGGGTCTTTTCCAGGGAGTCTTCTCTTCTCATGAGGTGGCCAAAGTCTTGGAGCCTCAGCTTCAGGATCCGTCCTTCCAGTGAGCGCTCAGGGCTGATTTCCTTCAGAATGGAGAGGTTTGATCTTCTTGCAGTCCATGGGACTCTCAAGAGTCTCTTCCAGCACCAGAATTCAAAGCATCCATTCTTCGGCGATCAGCCTTCTTGATGATCCAGCTCTCACTTCCATACATCACTACTGGGAAAACCATGGCTTTTACTATACGGACCTTTGTTGGCAAGGTGATGGCTCTGCTTTTTCTCCAGGTTAAGCACCCCCAACTCCCTGAACCGTTGCTCATCAAGCTTAGTTTCCCAAACTCTTTTTCCCCATCTTGGTTGCCCCTCCTCTGCACACATTGGGTGTTAATTGGGTTTTTTTTTTTAATGTTGCATCCAATTATTCAACAACAATGGGAGTTGTAGTCCCAACGATTCATCATGTCATGAATGCTTTAGCTGAGATTCCTGCATTGCAGGGGGTTGGACTAGATAGATAGATAATTTTTATTATTTATACCCCGCCCATCTGGCAGGGTTTCCACAGCCACTCTGGGCGGCTTCCAACAGAACACTAAAATATAATAACCTATTAAACATTAAAAGCTTCCCTGAACAGGGCTGCCTTCAGAAGTCTTCTAAAAGTCTGGTTGTTGTTGTTCTCTTTGACATCTGGTGGGAGGGCGTTCCACAGGGCGGGCGCCACCACCGAGAAGGCCCTCTGCCTGGTTCCCTGTAACTTGGCTTCTTGCAGCGAGGGAACCACCAGGAGGCCCTCGGAGCTGGGGTCCCTTCCAACCCTACAATTCGATGATTCGGATGAATCCCGGGAGGAATTTGCTGAGATGTCGCTGCGCAGTCGGTTCGGTCTGGCTGGTGAAGCTGGGGATTCGCTTTGTGTTGTTTTCCCTGGTGGCTGGGCTTACTTGCTTAAGGGTGAGACAAGATGAGAAGCGAAGGCGACTCTGCCCAGTGCCTGTAATATTGGATTAATATTAGATTAGCATTGCATTAGGCAAATTCATGGGGGATTAGGTTATCAATGGCTACTAGCCAATTTGGCTGCGCTTGGAGGCAGCAGTGATTCTGGGTACCAGCTGATGGAAACCTCAGGAGGGGAGAGTGTGGATCTTGTGTTCGAATCCTGTTGAGGGTTTTGATTGGGCCATCTGCATGGGCACTGTGAGAACAGGATGCTGGACTTAGGTGGACTGCTGGCCTGATTCGGCAGAGCTCTTGTTCTCTATGAACCACCTGGAGCTGTAGCCACTGTGCCGTGATCTGAATCATGGGGGTCGATCTGTTGCTGTTGTCCTGATACATAGCTGTCAACCTTCCCTTTTTTTTGCGGGAAATTCCCTTATTCCAGCGCCATTTCCTGCTGCTTCCCACTGCTATCCCGGATTGTTAGATATCCCGTAGACTGTCCCCGGGACAGGTGAGGCTGCTGATCCCTTATTTTCGAGGCTGCTGATCCCTTATTTTCAAATCTGAAAGTTGACAGCTATGTCAGGTCCTGATAGTGCCGGAACGATCTGTGCACTGCAGTTAGAGGGCATTGCAGCTGGTGTTGAGTCAAATCCCTCACCTCCTTTCCCCCTCATTTTGCAGCTCTGGACCTGCCTTGCAACCAGAACCGGCCGGATAAATTTCCCAACAGCCTGGAGTCGGAGAACGGTGAGCATTTCCTTTCTGCTCTGGAGGACTTGGGTGTGCTGGGCCTGGGGGTCACCCGAGTAACACGGTCCAGGTCCGGTCCCAAATCCAAGGGTTCCACAAGGAGTCAGTCCAACAGAGCCAAGGCAGGAAATCAGGCCAGGTCAGGCACAGGATCACAGGCAGGTTCTGGCAAACAGCAACGTTGCTCCCGCAACCTGGGGTGGGGTCCGACAGCCTTTTATCTCTGTCGGGGTAACGGCCGGTCCTGATCCCCCAGTGACTCACCTCCCTGTCTCGCCCGAAGGAGAGCACTCCTCCTGCGAGTACTCAGGTCTCTCCTCTCCGACCTCAGTCTCTGCAGCTCGGGAGACGTCGGTGGGTTACTAGACCCAGAGGCCGCCTCAGCCTCCTCTGACCAACCGGTAGTGGAGCAGCTGTAAGTGATGGCCCAGCTGAAGGCAACGAGGCCATCCCCGCATCTGGAGCCAGGGCAGGATCAGGCCCCTGACTCGGCCCAGCTGGTGCTTGTTGTAGGGGGACCTGTGCAGACTGGGGCTCTTCAGAATCAGGCCCCAGACTAGGTTCAGATGCCGCCTGGGGCAAAGGATCCAGTGCGGACTGAGACTCCTCTGGCTCCGAGTCCAAGCCTGAGTCCCAGGACATCATGTTGGGGGCCCCCCACTGCAGCAGCATGCCTGGAGATTTGGGAGGGCCTAAAGGAATAGATGCTTCACACAGCAGACTGTGGAACTCGCCGCCACAAGACGCAGTGGCAGCCACCAACGTGGGCAGCTTTGAAAGAAGATGAGGCAAAGTCACGGAGAAGGAGAGGACTATTGATGGCTAATAAAGGTAAAGGGTAAAGGGACCCCTGACCATTAGGTCCAGTCGTGGCCGACTCTGGGGTTGCAGCGCTCATCTCGCTTTACTGGCCGAGGGAGCCGGCGTACAGCTTCCGGGTCATGTGGCCATCATGACTAAGCCGCTTCTGGCGAACCAGAGCAGCGCACGGAAATGCCGTTTACCTTCCCGCCGGAGCGGTACCTATTGATCTACTTGCACTGGTGTGCTTTTGAACTGCTAGGTTGGCAGGAGCAGGGACCGAGCAACGGTCACCTGCGTCCCTATATTGATGGCTAATAGCCATAGACAAATTAATGCTGCCTGTGGCTACTAGCTGTGATGACTGTGCTCCGCCTACAGTCTGGGAGGCAGCTTGTCTCTGAGTTCTAATTGTTGTGAATCACAAGGGGTAAGAGGCTCGCACTCAGGTCCTCTTTGTGGGTTTCCTGTGGGGGTGTCTGTGTGGCCACTGTGAGATCAGGGTGCTGGACTTTGAGGAACTGCTCTGAGATCTACAGCTGAAGGGCGGTGTACAACACATTTAATACAGGCATCTCTCCACTTCCGCAGGGGTTATGTTCCCGGGTACCATGTGTCTACGCAAAATGGCATATTGGGGGAGGGGCTCCCCCTAAGAAGGCTGTAAACGCCCTCTAAACATCTATAACCTCTTGAAAAGGCCCAAAAGTTCAGTGCAAAGGCTCATGGGATTGCCCTTGCAAAGGCTCCCAGGACTGCTAGCCATTTCCCTGCTCTTCGATTTATTTGTCGACGCTTTGCATATATGCGGTCACACACAATTTGACTGCACGTAAGTTCGAAAGCACATCAAGTACAAGTAGATAAATAGGTACCGCTCTGGCAGGAAGGTAAATGCCAGTAAACCGAGATGAGCGCCGCAACCCCAGAGTCGGCCACGACTGGACCTAAGCTTTTAAAGTTTAATAGGTTAATGTATTTCAGTGTTCTGTTGGAAGCTGCCCAGAGTGGCTGGGGAAACTCAGCCAGATGGGCGGGGTATAAATAATAAATTATAATTATTATAATTATAATTGTTGTTGTTTTGTTGTTGTTGTTATTATGATGGTCAGGGATACCTTTACCTTTAAGTGGGGAGATGCCAATAAATAAAAGAAAATAATAAATAAAGGATGGGTTGTTGGCCTGATTCAGCTTTCCTTATGCTTTTTGCCCCATTGACATTGAGAACGAAACAAGGCCCTGTAATTGGGCATGCGTTGGGGACCCCCGGTGTAGAAAGGGCATTTGATACTGTCCAGTGCTTAGTGGCCTTTCCTCTGTGTATGAAGAAATACCTACTACCTTCCCGCGGACTGATCGTAGCAATTCCAGGGTCCTTTGCTCTCAGTAGATGTGTTGAGCATCCTGGGACAGGAGACCTTGCGAGCTATTTTGGAGTGTGTACCAAAGAGGGTCTTGTCCCCTTCTTAACAACACTTTCCTCCTCCTCCTCCGGTGCCAGTGTGGTGTAGTGGTTAAGAGCGGTAGTCTCGTAATCTGGGGAACCGGGTTCAATTCCCCGCTCCTCCACATGCAGCTGCTGGGTGACCTTGGGCCAGTCACACTTCTCTGAAGTCTCTCAGCCCCACTCACCTCACAGAGTGTTTGTTGTGGGGGAGGAAGGGAAAGGAGAATGTTAGCCGATTTGAGACTCCTTCGGGTAGTGATAAAGCGGGATATCAAATCCAAACTCTTCTTCTTCCGGCCTGCAGGATTCTCCAGCATGGAGCTGTCGGAGGTCGTGAGCAACGCCATCCTGTCGGCCTACAACGGCAGCCTGCTGAACGTCAGCCTGGGCAGCCCGCCCTCGGACTCTGCCTCCTGCGGAGCCCCCCCCATGACCTCAAACGACGCCCTCCTCTTCCACGAAAAGTGTGGCACCCTCATCAAGCTCAGCAACAACAACAAGACGGCCGAGCGGAGGCGCCCGCTGGACGAGTTCAACAACGGCGTCGTCATGACCAACCGTCCGCTGCGGGACAACGAGATGTTTGAGGTGAGAAGGGGAGAATTGGGGGCCGAGAGAAGTCCGGAATCGGAGGCAGAAACTGGAGCAGGAGAGGAGGGGGAGATCAAGGGGCAGAAGTGAGTCAGGCCGGTGAAGAGGGTCTCCCCCTCCTGCTGCAACCAGCTCCCTTCCTCCCATGTCTCCCAGAACCAGAAGAGGCGTGAAGTGGGCGGAGGCAAGGTTGGCTGCGTGGAGGCGCAGTCTTTGATTGCTCAGAATTAAAGCCCTGAGAGGAGACTTCCTGAAGTTTAGTTGCACTCTCCTTCTTGTCATTTGGATTCATCGGTCTGGGAAATAAGCCTGCTCCATCTTCTATGTGATGGCCCTTCAGATATTTGAAGACGGCTATCATATCCCCTGGGATGCGGGTGGCGCTGTGGATTAAACCACAGAGCCTAGGACTTGCCAATCGGAAGGTCGGCGGTTTGAATCCCCGCAACAGGGTGAGCTCCCGTTGCTCGGTCCCTGCTCCTGCCCACCTAGCAGTTCGAAAGCACGTCAAAGTGCAAGTAGATCAATAGGTACCGCTCTGGCGGGAAGGTAAACGGCGTTTCCGTGCGCTGCTCTGGTTCGCCAGAAGCGGCTTAGTCCTGCTGGCCACTTGACCCGGAAGCTGTACGCCGGCTCCCTCAGCCAGTAAAGCGAGATGAGCGCCGCAACCCCAGAGTCGGCCACGACTGGACCTAATGGTCAGGGGTCCCTTTACCTTGACCTATCATACCCCATCTCAGTCTTCTCCAGGCTATCCTATTTTCTCCCATTTATGAAAAGGAAAATACAGTTGGCGGGTTGGGGTGCATTACTAGCTGAAAAATAGGGACGTGGGTGGCGCTGTGGTCTAAACCACGGAGCCTCTTGGGCTTGTCGATCAGAAGGTTGGCGGTTCGAAACCCCGTAATGGGCCGAACTCCCCTTGGTCTGTCCTAGCTCCTGCCAACCTAGCAGTTCGAAAGCACGCCAGTGCAAGTAGATAAATAGGAAGGTAAACAGTGTTTCCGTGTGCTCAGGTTTTCGTCACGGTGTTTCGTTGCGCTAGAAGCAGTTTAGTCCTGCTGGCCACATGACCCGGACAAATGCTGGCTCCCTCAGCCTGAAAGTGAGATGAGCGCCGCAGCCCCATAGTTGCCTTTAACTGGACTTAGCCGTCCAGCGGTCCTTTACCTTTTACCTTACTAGCCGAAAAGCAGCGCAAGGGCGGGGGCTCCTCTATTCTTTTTTTGCTTTTATCAATCTTTACTTTCAGTTTCTGCCAAAGAAAGGATCTCACCGAGACTACATGGTTAGAGGGTACAGATGAAATCAGCAAGATTTCATGAATAACCATAGTTTAGAGGTCCTGGGCCCTAAGGAAGCCAGGCTATCCTCTGCCAGGGCCTTTTCAGTGATGGCTCCGACCTGGTGGAATGCTCTGTCCCATGAGACCAGGGCCCTGCAGGATTTAACCTCCTTCCACCGGGCCTGTAAGACAGAGCTATTCCGCCTGGCGTTTAATTTGAATCCAGCCTGATCTTTTATTTCCCTTCCCTTCCCTCTCCCTCCCCTTTTATGAAGATCACCCGCTCTGAGACCCCACAGCTAATTTTCTCCTGGTCTCCTCGCTGGCCCAAAGAGGACCAATTCAACCAGCTAGTCCTGGGGATTATCTAATGCTTATTTCCCCTAAACTGATTTTTGAATTTTATTGTTATTCATGTTTCTATACTGTATTTTATACTGCTTTTATAATTGTTTTAAATTTGTTGTTAGCCGCCCTGAGCCCGGTTTTTGAACCGGAAAGGGCGGGATATAAATAAAAATTTATTATTATTATTATTAAGAGATCTTAGTGACAAATTCATGACAGAGAGGGCTATTGAGGGCTACCAGGCACGATGGCTCTGCTCGGCTCCCACGGTTGGAAACAGCGATGCTTCTGAATGCCACTTGCTGGAAACCCCAGAAGGAGAGAGTCGCTCTTGTGTTCGAATCCTGCTTGTGGGTTTCCCATAATGGGCATCTGGTTGGCCACTGTGAAAGCAGGATGCTGGGTGTCCTCTTTGGCCTAATCCAGCAGGCCTGTTCATATGTTCTTACCTAAACAGCTATCGAAGTATCGCCTCAATACAGGAACTCGCCAGGCTGGCAGCCGCATTGTGGTTTTCTTCTTGTCGACACAGAAGTGGCGCATGCAAACCCCATTCCAAAACGAGGCCTGCTGGTGGTTACTTAGAAGAGAAAATTCTGGCAATTGCAGTTTTTGCCCAGGAAAAAACCCATCTCTAGACTGTCCAGATTTCCCTCTTCTGCACTAACGTTAAAGCGTCAAGAGCCTTCCCTCCCTCCCTGGTTGTCCCAGAGCAGTGGCAGCTGATTCTGCGTCCCTTTGCCCTTGCAAAGGCTCCCAGAACTGCTAGCCATTTCCCTGCTCTTTTGGCACTATTTTCGCAGTTTAAATCAATTTATTTGTTGACGCTGTGCATACACGCGGTCGCCCACAATTTGACTGCACGTAAGTTCTCAGTGCCCACCTAGCAGTTCAAAAGCACATCAAGTGCAAGTAGATAAATAGGTACCGCTCCAGCGGGAAGGTAAACGGCATTTCCATGCGCTGCTCTGGTTTCGCCAGAAGCGGCTTCTTAGTCATGCTGGCCACATGACCCGGAAGCTGTACGCCGGCTCCCTCGGCCAGTAAAGCGAGATGAGCGCCACAACCCCAGAGTCGTCTGCGACTGGACCTAAGCTTTAAAAGTTTAATAGGTTACAGTGGTACCTTGGGTTACATACGCTTCAGGTTACAGACTCCGCTAACCCAGAAATAGTGCTTCAGGTTAAGAACTTTGCTTCAGGATGAGAACAGAAATTGTGCTCCGGCGGCAGCAGGAGGCCCCATTAGCTAAAGTGGTGCTTCAGGTTAAGAACAGTTTCAGGTTTAGAGCGGACCTCCGGAACGAAGGAGTCCCTCTCAATGTTGCTAGACTCCAGCTCCCATCAGCCCCCCTGCCAGCATACCCAGTGGTCGGGCACGATGGGTATTGTCGTCTAGCAAGCCTTCCCCAACCCTGATTCGCTGTTTTGAACCGCAGCTGTCGAACTGCACGCTGTCGGGGGGCGGGAGGCTGATGGGAGTTGTAGTCTGAAACAGCTGGAAGGACGCAGTTTAGGGGGAGGCTGATTTAGGTGCCTGAAGTGGGGAGGAGATGGACAGAAGGCGTCAAGGGAGATACAGGTCCCAGGGTGAGACGGGCCAGGGATGGGGAAGAGGACTAGGTCCCTGGGCGTGAAAAATGACTGACGGCTCTGCTGCTTCTTCCAGATCCGAATCGACAAGCTAGTGGACAAGTGGTCAGGATCCATTGAAATTGGGGTCACTACCCACAATCCTAACAACCTGGAGTACCCAGCCACCATGACCAACCTGCGTTCAGGTAAGCCCCCTCGCTCATTCTGTTGGGGTTTGTGGGAGAGGAAGGGCAGGAGAGGAACTGGCTGCTTTTAACACGGCTTCTGTCGCACTACTGCAGCATGGAGAGTTTGTTTATTTTTAGCAATTCCATAAGGTTTGGTTGCAAGAAAAATGTTAAAATTGTCAGCAAAAAAGTAGTTTGTTTTCACTATTCAAAACATTCCAGAAATTTGAAATCAGCAATTTAATCTGATTTGAAATCAGATTAAAGGACACAGCCTTCTGTAGGCTTGTCTAAACAAAAATATTTTTATCAGGTGCCAAGAAGAGTATCAATAGACAGTGGGTTCCGCAGTGTAGACGCTTCCTCACTAGGAGACTGGCGTTTCTTTCAGAAGACAAATGAAGGCAGCCCTGTATAGGGAAGTTTTTTTTTTTTTTTAATGTTTGATGTTTTGTTGTGTCTTTAATATTTTGTTGGCAGCTGGGGGCAGCCCAGTCAGGTAGGTGGCATATACCGTATTTTACGCACCATAGGGCGCACCTGACCATAGGGCGCACCTAGTTTTCAGAGGGGGAAATCAAGGAAAACAATATGATTCTCCCCCCCCCCCAGCTCTGGGAGCAGCGGACAGGCTGCAGGCAGACCTTCTCCCAGACCTTCTTCCTGCTTTTGCGGGAGGTGGGGGAATTCCCCCACCTCCCGCAAAACCGGCAGAAGCCGCGTGCTCTTTAAAAGGGCTGCATGGCTTCTCCTGGCTTTTCTGGGAGGTGGGGGGATTCCCTCACCTCTCGCAAAAGCCCACAGAAGCTGCACGCTCTTTAAAGGGTGCGTGGCTCCTGTGGGCTTTTCTACGAGGTGGGAGAAGGGACTGATGCGGCCAGTCAGTCCCTTCTCCCTCCTGGGGAAAAGCCCGCAAGAGCCCCGCGGAGCTTGTGTGCGGCTCTTGGGGGCTTTTCCCGCCTCCCTCCCCCCTGCATTTGCTCCATAGGACGCACACAACATTTTCCCTTGCTTTTTAGGAGGGAAAAGTGCATCCTATAGAGTGAAAAATACGGTAAATAATGAAAATATTATTACGATTATGAGGATTGGGAAGCAGCTATTGATGTGGCACCCACAGATCAAAGCCGTCAAGTGGGCATAGATGGGGCAGTGATGATTTCACAGGTAAACTGGTCCCAGGTTGCTAAAGGTCTTTATATACAGTGGTACCTCGGGTTACATACGCTTCAGGTTACATACGCTTCAGGTTACAGACTCAGCTAACCAAGAAATATTACCTCGGGTTCAGAACTTTGCTTCAGGATGAGAACAGAAATCGTGCTCCGGCGGCGCGGCAGCAGTGGGAGGCCCCATTGGCTAAAGTGGTGCTTCAGGTTAAGAACAGTTTCAGGTTAAAAACGGACCTCCAGAATGAATTAAGTACTTAACCCGAGGTACCACTGTACCTTGAATCTGATGTGGTAGCCGATCTCATCGCTGCTAGTTATAATAATAATAATTTATTATTTATACGCCGCCCATCTGGCTGAGTTTCCCCAGCCACTCTGGGCGGCTTCCAATCGAGTGTAAAAACAACACAGCATTAAATATTAAAAGCTTCCCTAAACAGGGCTGCCTTCAGATGTCTTTTAAGGAGAAGATAGCTGCTTATTTCCTTCACATCTGAAGGGAGGGCGTTCCACAAAGCGGGCGCCACCACCGAGAAGGCGCTCTGCCTGGTTCCCTGTAACCTCACTTCTCGCAATGAGGGAACCGCCAGAAGGCCCTCAGCACTGGACCTCAGTGTCCAGGCAGAACGATGGGGGTGGAGACGCTCCTTCAGGTATACAGGACCGAAGCCGTTTCGGGCTTTCAAGGTCAGCACCAACACTTTGAATTGTGCTCAGAAACGTACTGGGAGCCAATGCAGGTCTCTCAGAACCGGTGTTCTGTGGTCCTGGCGGCCACTCCCAGTCACCAGTCTAGCTGCCGCATTCTGGATTAATTGCAGTTTCCGGGTCACCTTCAAAGGTAGCCCCACGTAGAGCGCATTGCAGTAGTCCAAGCGGGAGATAACCAGAGCATGCACCACTCTGGCAAGACAGTCCGCAGGCAGGGAAGGTCTCATCCTGTGTACCAGATGGAGCTGGTAGACAGCCGCCCTGGACACAGGGCGGGCGCCACCACCGAGAAGGCCCTCTGTCTGGTTCCCTGTAGCCTCACTTCTTGCAATGAGGGAACCGCCAGAAGGCCCTCGGCGCTGGATGATGTGTCCGGGCTGAACAATGGGGGTGGAGACGCTCCTTCAGGTCTACAGGTGTTCATGCTGCAGAAGCACCACAGACCTGCATTTGACTCGGAGGGGATGAGTTGGTACCCGGCTCCATCGGCAGCCAATCAGGCTCCTGAGTCCTTCCTCTTGTCATCCCCACCCAGGAACCATCATGATGAGTGGTTGTGGCATCCTGACCAATGGGAAGGGGACGCGGCGAGAGTACTGCGAGTTCAGCCTGGATGAACTGCAGGTGAGCTGAGTGTGGCCCCATCCCTGGTCCTTGTGGGGACTTCAACTCCTTTCCACTCTCCCCGGAAATCCACCCTCTATCGCCTCTCTGTTTCTGCAGGAAGGAGACCACATCGGCTTGACCAGGAAGTCCAACAACGCTCTTCACTTTTACATCAACGGCATCGACCAAGGTCGGTGTGATCATGAGGTTTTGTTGTTGTTTAGTCGTTTAGTCGTGTCCACCTCTTTGTGACCCCATGGACCAGAGCACGCCAGGCACTCCTGTCTTCCACTGCCTCCCACAGTTTGGTCAAACTCATGCTGGTAGCTTCCAGAACACTGTCCCACCATCTTGTCCTCCGTCGTCCCCTTCTCCTTGTGCCCTCCATCTTTCCCAACATCAGGGTCTTTTCCAGGGAGTCTTCTCTTCTCATGAGGTGATCAAAGTCTTGGAGCCTCAGCTTCACGATCTGTCCTTCCAGTGAGCACTCAGGGCTGATTTCCTTCAGAATGGAGAGGTTTGATCTTCTTGCAGTCCATGGGACTCTCCAGAGTCTCCTCCAGCACCAGAATTCAAAAGCATCAGTTCTTCAGTGATCAGCCTTCTTTATGGTTCATGAGGTCTAGGAACTTTAAATAATAATAATAATAATAATAATAATAATAATTAATTTTTTTTATTTATACCCTGCCCTTCCCAATTCAGAAAACCGGGCTCAGGGCAGCTAGCAACAAATTTAAAACACTTAATGGATGCAACAAAAAAACAGCATAAAATGCAGTATAAAACATGAATAACAATAAATTCAGAATTCAAAAATCAATTTGGGGGGGAAATCCATCCAATAAACGTTAGATGATCACCAGGGCTAGCTGGCTGAATTAGTCCTATTTGGGCCAGTGAGGAGACCAGGGGAGAGTTAGCTGTGGGATTCCAGAGCGGGTAATCTTCATAAAAAGGGGAGGTGGAGGGAAGGAAGGCTGGGCTTTTTAAGGATTAGGGCAATGTCGAGGCCAAGGGAGGGGTGGCGTTGAGAGGGAGGCTGTTTTATAAACTAGAAAAGAGGAGTGTGGCAGAGGTTTGGGAGCATGTGAATCGCTCACGCAGGGGAATGGAGTTGGACTAGTTTGGTATTACCAATTGTTTTAATAATCTGCCACTGCACCTAAAAGTATTTGCAATACTTGCCAGGTGAACAGAGTGTGAATTAACTTCATTTTGGGGTAGAACTTTGAACAGTTACCTAGTTCATCTCCAATATCTCTTACATGTGGTCAGGGATGATGGGAACTGTAGTTCCAAAATGTCTGGAGGGCCGAGTTTGCCTATGCCTTCTTTAGACACTTTGAGCCTTTAAGTTAGGGGTCAGCGAACTTTTTCAGCAGGGGGCCCCCCACTGTTCCTCAGACCTTGTGGGGGGCCAGACTATATTTTGAAGGGGGGAAAATGAATGAATGAATGAATGAATGAATTCCTATGCCCCACAAATAACCCAGAGATGCATTTTAAATAAAAGGACACGCTCTACTCATGTAAAAACACACTGATTCCCAGACTGTCCACGGGCCGGATTTAGAAGGTGATTGGGCCGGATCCGGCCCCCGGACCTTAGTTTGTCTACCTTTGCTTTAAATTTAAGGATAATAATTGCTGGGGGAGATAAACAATTCGTATCCCACTCTGTGTGTTTCTGTGCTGATGTTTTATTAGTCCCCATTCATATCATATGTTTAAACCACTTTGAACAGTTGTGACTTCCCCAAAGAATCCTGGGAGTTGTAATTTGTTCTGGGTGCTGATTGTTGTGAGCAGACTACAGTTCCCAGAGTGGCTTAAATCAATCCCTCGTTCCCAGGGAATTGTGTAAAGTGGTACCTCGGGTTACATACGCTTCAGGTTACAGACTCCGCTAACCCAGAAACAGTGCTTCAGGTTAAGAACTTTGCTTCAGAACAGAAATCGGGCTCCGGCGGCATGGCAGCAGCAGGAGGCCCCATTAGCTAAAGTGGTGCTTCAGGTTAAGAACAGTTTCAGGTTAAGTACAGACCTCCGGAACAAATTAAGTTCTTAACCCGAGGTACCACTGTATGTTTATCTTGATATTTCCTGAGACTTCTGACGTCCAGCCCTGATAGCTGGTTTTTGTTTTGCCAATGGTAATTGGGAGGGACTTGAATTGAACTCTGAACGGAATGCGAACCAAGCTAGCTCATTTCGTAAAGGGTCAGACACCAAGGGGCACTGGATCTTGCGCGACAAGTGCGGTCCTTGATCTGTGCAGCAGCTCTGTGAACCGCATGCCGACTCCTCCTCCTGCGTGGCCTAGATCATAATAATAATAATAAGAAGAAGAAGAATAATTTATTTATACCCCACCCATCTGACTGAGTTTCCCCAGCCACTCTGGGCGGCTTCCAATCGAGTGTAAAAACAACACAGCATTAAATATTAAAAGATTCCCTAAACAGGGCTGCCTTCAGATGTCTTTTAAGGAGAAGATAGCTGCTTATTTCCTTCACATCTGAAGGGAGGGCATTCCACAGGACGGGTGCCACCACCGAGAAGGCCCTCTGCCTGGTTCCCTGGAGCTTCACTTCTCGCAATGAGGGAACCGCCAGAAGGCCCTCGGCGCTGGATCTCAGTGTCCGGGCAGAACGATGGGAGTGGAGATGCTCCCTCAGGGATACAGGACTGAAGCCGTTTAGGGCTTTAAAGGTCAGCACCAACACTTTGAATTGTGCTCAGAAACGTACTGGGAGCCAATGCAGATCTCTCAGGACCGGTGTTCTGTGGTCCTGGCGGCCACTCCCAGTCCCCAGTCTAGCTGCCGCATTCTGGATTAATTGCAGTTTCCGGGTCACCTTCAAAGGTAGCCCCACGTAGAGTGCATTGCAGAAGTCCAAGTGGGAGATAACCAGAGCATGCACCACTCTGGCAAGAGAGTCTGCGGGCAGGGAGGGTCTCATCCTGTGTACCAGATGGAGCTGGTAGACAGCCGCCCTGGACACAGAATTGACCTGCGCCTCCATGGACAGCTGTGAGTCCAAAATGACTCCCAGGCTGCGCACCTGGTCCTTCAGGGGCACAGTTGCCCCATTCAGGACCAGGGAGTCCCCCACACCCGCCCGCCTCCGTCCCCCCAAAACAGTACTTCTGTCTTGTCAGGATTCAACCTCAATTTGTTAGCCGCCATTCATCCTCCAATTCTCTCCCCGCTTCCTTCCAGGCGTGGCGACCACCCTCACCCCACTCGTGGTCTATGGTGTGGTGGACCTCTACGGCATGGCCGTGAAGGTCACCATCGTGCACAACCACAACCACAGCGACCGCCTCCGGCGCAACAACGCCATCATGAGGGCTCTCTCGCCGGACGTTGGGCGGCGCGCCATCGATGCCACGGGGAGTGAGCCCGAGCCAGAGCGCCTCCTCTTCCACCCGAATTGCGGGCAGAAGGCCGCCATCATCAACGAGGGACGAACCGCCCTGCGCCCCCAGTACGTACAGCGAAGCCCTTCTTCCTCCGGGGACGGAGGGGGCAGCCTTGCACCAAGACACACGGCTGGTGTCTCTAATGCAGTGACCGCCTCTCCAGGTTTGGCGGACGGGGGTCCCTCCCAGCCCTACCTCCAGCTGTTGTTTGACTACAAGCCACTCTGGGCGGCTTCCAACAGGATATTAAAAACATGATAAAACACCAGTCATTAAAAACTTCCCTAAACAGGGCTCCCTTCAGATTTCTTCTAAAAGTCGTATAGTTGTTTATTTCCTTGACATCTGGTGGGAGGATGTTCCACAGGGAGGGTGCCACCACCGAGAAGGCCCTCTGCCTGGTTCCCTGTAACTTGGCCCGTTTAGGGCTTTAACGGTCAGCACCAACACTTTGAATTGTGCTCGGAAATGTACTGGGAGCCAATTTCGGTCTTTCAAGACCGGTGTCATGTGGTCTTGGTGGCCGCTCCCAGTCCCCAGTCTAGCTGCCACATTCTGGATTAATTGCCCCACATAGAGCGTGTGGCAGTAGTCCAAGTGGGAGATAACCAGAACATGCACCACTCTGGTGAGACAGTCTGCGGGCGGGGAGGGTCTCATCCTGCGTACCAGATGGAGCTGGCAGACAGCTGCCCTGGATGCAGAACTGACCTGCGCCTCCATGGACAGCTGTGAGTCCAAAATGACTCCCAGGCTGTGCACCTGGTCCTTCAGGGGCACAGTTGCCCCATTCAGGACCAGGGAGTCCTCCACACCCGCCCGCCCCCTGTCCTCCAAAGCCGTACTTCTGTCTTGTCAGGATTCAACCTCAATCTGGCAGGACCAGCAGTCGAGGGTGATCGGAGTTGTAGTCCAACAACAGCTGGGGGCCTGAGTTGTAGAAACCCCGGTGGAGATAGTACTTGAAGCAGAAGGACCTGTGCAGTGGGACCTCTGGTTAAGAACTTTGCTTCAGGATGAGAACAGAAATAATAATAATAATAATAATTTATTATTTATTATTTATTATTTATTATTTATTATTTATTATTTATTATTTATTATTTATTATTTATTATTTGTACCCCGCCCATCTGGCTGCGTTTCCCCAGCCACTCTGGGCGGCTTCCATAGAAACCAAAAATACACTAAAATATCACACATTAAAAACTTCCCTGAACTTAAGATGTCTTCTGAATGTCAGGTAGTTGTTTATCACTTTGGCTTTGATGGGAGGGCGTTCCACAGGGCGGGCGCCACCACCGAGAAGGCCCTCTGCCTGGTTCCCTGTAGCTTTGCTTCTCGCAATGAGGGAACCGCCAGAAGGCCCTCGGCACTGGACCTCAGCGTCCGGGCAGAACGATGGGGGTGGAGACGCTCCTTCAGATATACTGGACCGAGGCCGTTTAGGGCTTTAAAGGTCAACACCAACACTTTGAATTGTGCTCGGAAACGTACTGGGAGCCAATGTAGGTCTTTCAAGACCGGTGTTTATGTGGTCTTGGCGGCCGCCCCCAGTCCCCAGTCTAGCTGCCGCATTCTGGATTAGTTGTAGTTTTCGAGTCACCTTCAAAGGTAGCCCCACGTGGAGCGCATTGCAGTAGTCCAAGCGGGAGATAACCAGAGCACGCACCACTCTGGCGAGACAGTTCGCGGGCAGGGAGGGTCTCATCCTGCGTACCAGGTGGACAGCAGGAGGCCCCATTAGCTAAAGTGGTGCGTCAGATTAAGAACAGTTTCAGGTTAGGAACGGACCTCCGGAACGAATTAAGTTCTTAACCTGAGGTACCACTGTATTCCGACCCCTGCACAAGGCGTGTTTGTAAGCAGGGCTCCTCCCCAGAGCCAGCCGCTCTCAGCCCTGATCTTTGACAAGCCCCTCCAACGGTGGCCGCTCTTTACCGGCGCTCTCATCCCTCCAGCGCCACCGACGATTTCAACCATGGCGTGGTCCTGAGCAACCGGCCGCTGCGCAACGGCGAGGTCTTCCAAGTGCGCATCGACAAGATGGTGGACAAGTGGGCCGGCTCCATCGAGATTGGCGTCACCACCCACAACCCCACTTACCTGCAGCTGCCGTCCACCATGACCAACCTGCGATCAGGTGAGAGGCCCTCTAGTGGCTGTGGTGGGAACAGCACCTCCTCCAACTTTAGCGCTCTTTTTTTGTAAATTTACTTATTTGGGTTTTTCAAATTAAAATTTTACAATCACGTATCAACATACAATATAGAAACAAGATTCCCCAGAATCTCCAGGGCTTCCGTTCTCCTCTTTGTAGGTCCTATCGTTAGTCCTTTCCTCCTGCATATTTTATAATAATCCAAATCTTTTACATCTCCATTATATCCAAAATTCACCAAGTGTTATTCCACTCCTACTAACATTTTTAACTGTTTACAATTATTTTTTCAGATAAATTATAAATTTTCCCCATTATTAAAATTTTGTTCTTCCTGATTTCTGATTCTTCCAGTCATTTTTGCCATTTCCGCATAATCCATCATCTTGATCTGCCATTCTTCTCCGGTTGAGACTTTTTCTTCTTTCCACCTCTGGGCTAGTAGCAATCGCGCAGCCGTGGTTGCATACATAAATAGTCTTTTCTGCTCCCTTGGGATTTCGGCACTTAAAATTCCCAAAAGAAAGGCTTAAACGTTTTTTTCCGTTCACTTCAGCTTTTCTTGGTTCTGTGTGTTGGGGGCGAGGGAGTCCCCCACTTCTCTTTTCCAACACTTAATCCCCCCCCCCATCTGTTTCTCAAGGGGGAGATGAGGGAGTCTTGTGTATTCAGGCTGAAGTGTTAACTGTCAAAAGTTAAAAAGAGACATTGGTTAACCATTGGACGCATTCTTAATTTCCCGCACAGGCCTTGCGAGGTAAAAAATACAGTGGAACCTCGATTTAAGAACAGCCCTGTTAACGAACGATTCGGTTTATGAACTCTGCAAAACTGGAAATAGTGTCTTGGTTTGCAAACGTTGCCTCGGTCTAAGAACGGAATCCGAACAGTGTAAGGGCACCAGCGGCGGGAGGCCTCGTTAGGGAAAGCACGCCTCGGTTTAAGAACAATTTCGGTTTAAGAACGGACTTCCGGAACAGATAAAGTTCGTAAACTGAAGTACCACTGTAATGTTTTCAGGAGGCGTTTTAAAAGTTGGCACAGAAGTCGCCTGCTGAATCTGGTGGCAGAGGGTTCCTCAGGACTGGGCCGATGACACTGAAGGCTCAGTTTGTCATTGTTGTCATCAAACGGGCTTCGCCGACTTCAGGGTATGCCCAGCGATGCTGCCACAGATTATCTCAGTGGTCAAGCAGAGATGGAAGCGTTCTGGCAGTCTCCCGGACCTAAGACCTTCTTTTTCCTTTTTCCTTTCTCCTCCTGTGATGAGGCTGCATTTTAATATTTTAATGTTTCAATATTTCAATTGTTGTATTTTAATCTTGTTTTTAAGTTGTATTCATTCAACTTGTTTTTATTATTGCTTGTTAGCCGCCCTGAGCCCGGCCTTGGCTGGGGAGGGCGGGGTATAAATAAAAATTATCATTATTATTATTTATTTTTATTATTACAGTGGTGCCTCGCAAGACGAAATTAATCCGTTCCGCGAGTATCTTCGTCTAGTGGTTTTTTCGTCTTGCGAAGCAACCCTATTAGCGGCTTAGCGGATTAGCGCTATTAGCGGTTTAGCGGCTATTAAAGGCTTAGCGGCTTAGCGGATTAGCTGCTAAAAGGCTATTAAAGGCTTAGCGGCTTAGAAAAAGGGGGGGGGAGCGGGGAAAAAAATCTCAAGACTCGGAAGACATTTTCGTCTTGCGAAGCAAGCCCATAGGGAAATTTGTCCTGCGAAGCAACTCAAAAATGGAAAACCCTTTCGTCTAGCGGGTTTTCCGTCTTGCAAGGCATTCGTCTTGCGGGGCACCACTGTATTAAGTGCTTCAGGGCTTTGCAAATCAATACAATTTATTAGCTTATTTAATTTATTAAAACTTAATTCTGGCTTGGTAGTAGCTGGGCACCCAATGCAGCCGTATGGCAACCCAGGAACTTCGATGGATCTGCATAGTCCCGTTTTCTTTTCATTTTGCTGATCATGAGGGCTAGAAACCTGTTTGATATGGGGACTTTCTTGTCCATGAAATCCTGGGATTCTAAGTCTCCTTCCTCATCCTTTCTCACTTGTCTGTTCTCCTGTCTCCCTGCTGTCTCCCTCAGGTACCTGGATGATGACTGGGAACGGGGTGATGCACAATGGAACAACCATCTTGGACGAATACGGCCACAACCTGGACCGCTTGAAGGTGAGTTGTTTTTTTGGGGGGGGGGGGGAATGACTACAATAATAATAGACAAGAAGTAGTCAGAACCTGTGGGGTTTACTTCTACACATGATTTACGTTGTATTTGTGATGCTCTATTGCTTTGTCGTTAATTATCGCCTGTAAGCAGCTTTGCAATTCCAAAGCAGCACAGAAATGTAGAAAATCAAATCAAACAATGTTAAGCCCCTTGCATTGGAGAAGGGAGATCACAGAAGCAGGTATGACTGGTCTCCAGATTCGAACCCAGCAAAGGTTTTCTATCTGCAACTCCAGTAAAACTGAGGACATCTCTTACTGCTTGAAAAGAAAAAAAAACCGGGCTTATTTTATTTTTTAGAGTATATCCTTTTCACATATAATAAACATAATTTAAAATCATTGTCATTTTCCAGCGAAAAGCACAATAGCAGCTTAAAATTAGAACCGCCACTCAGAACAACTTTTTAAGGCGTTACTAAGGTCTCCTTTCTCAACGTTAATAATAATAATAATAATAATAATAATAATAATAATAATAATAATAAAAATAAAATTTATTTATATCCCGCCCTCCCCAGCCGAAGCTGGGCTCAGGGCGGCTAACAACAATAAAATAATGCAACATTCTAAAAACATTTCATTATAAAAATTAATTAAAATCAAATTGATGGCAACCTTTAAGCAAAAATTCTGTGCAGATTGCCAGAGGAGGGAGTCAGGCTGCGCCCTGACCAAAGGCTTGGTGGAACAGCTCTGTCTTGCAGGCCCTGCGGAAAGATGTCAGGTCCCGCAGGGCCCTAGTCTCTTGTGGCAGAGCGTTCCACCAGATTGGAGCCACAGCCGAAAAAGCCCTGGCTCTAGTTGAGGCCAGCCTAACCTCTCTGAGGCCTGAGACTTTCAGGATGGATCCCTAAATGTTCATAGAGCATACCCTGAGGATCCTCTAGTCCGGACATAGGCAAACTCGGCCCTCCAGATGTGTTGGGACTACAACTCCCATCACCCCTAGCTAACAGGACCAGTGGTCAGGGATGATGGGAGTTGTAGTCCCAAAACATCTGGAGGGCCGAGTTTGCCTTTGCCTGCTCTAGTCCAACCCCCTGCAATGCAGGAATCTGCAGCTGCCCTTTACAGGGATCAAACCTGTGACCTTGGCGTTATCTGCACCCTGTTGTGACCAACTGAGCTATCCTTGTTGTTGGACTACAACTCCCATTGTTCATGGCCCGTGGTCAGGGATGATGGGAGTTTTAGTCCAGCAACATCCAGAGACCCAAGACTGAGAAAGGCTGTGTCTGTTCCGTTAGGCCTCTGCAGGTGTTTCGGTGAATAGATAGGTTGACGGGGGAGAAGGCTTTCAGTGGCTGCTAGCAATGCTGCTAAATCACACAGGAGGGAGTGTTAATGGAGAAATCTGAGGGCTCCCTTGGACAAACAGCAAGGACCCCAGCCAGGAATACCAGAGCAAAACAGCAGCCAGTAGGCTTGCTCTTGATTGAAGACTGTCGCGACAGGACTCCCACCTGCCACCAGGTGGAACAAGATGGAAGCCCCGAAAAAAAGAGAACCCAAACTTTTATTAGCTGCTAATCCCCATGTTACATGCCCCAAACTACATCACGGTTACATCATGAAAGGGGAGGTCTGGTGGCTGTAATCTGAGCATCCTGGACCCTGCCCCATGGTTCTCCTTGCCCTCCACCAAACACCCATCAAGTGTAACAGAAGAGATATTTACATTTCCCTGTTTCCCCACCAAGTTAATCCCACCCTTTTGTCTTCATCTCGGTTTGTTCTTTCTGGAATGGCACCCAGGTATCAGGATGCCAGGAATTATCACTCAGGCAGAGGGGCTGCGGAGTAGCTGAGCTCACCTGTCTATATGAGTTGCTGAAGTTTTCTCAGTGAGCCAGTACAGAGATCCATTGATCAGTGAATTCTTACATTTGGTATCGTGCAGCAAAGGCCCTTTGAATAGATAGGAAGAAACTGTGATGAAGTGTTTTGTGGGGACAAATCACAAAAGTCACAAAAGTGATTGTGCTGGTTTTGGTAGTGGGCTGCATGTGCAGGATATCTGCTGGAGGGGCAAACCCCCCCAACCTATACATAAATTCCTGCAACAGGAGAGTATTACTCTTGCGCACAGATCCTGCCGACAGGTTTCCCACGATGGGCATCTGGTCGGCCACTGTGAGAACAGGATGGTGGACTAGGTGGGCCGCTACCTTGATCCAGTGGGAATAATAATAATAATAATAATAATAAGTACCCCACCCATCTGGCTGGGTTTCCCCAGCCACTCTGGGCGGCCTCCACAGAGACCAAAAATACAGTAAAATATCACACGTTAAAAACTTCCCTGAACAGGGCTGCCTTAAGATGTATTCTGAATGTCAGGTAGTTGTTTACCACTTTGACATCTGATGGGAGGGCGTTCCACAGGGCGGGCGCCACTACTGAGAAGGCCCTCTGCCTGGTCCCCTGTAACTTGGCTTCTCGCAGGGAGGGAACCGCCAGAAGGCCCTTGGCGCTGGACCTCAGCATCCGGGCAGAACGATGGGGGTGGAGACACTCCTTCACGTATCCTGGACTGAGGCCGTTTAGGGCTTTAAAGGTCAACACCAACACTTTGAATTGTGCTCAGAAATGTACTGGGAGCCAGTGTAGGTTTTTCAAGACCGGTGTTATGTGGTCTCAGCAGCCGCTCCCAGTCCCCAGTCTGGCTGCCGCATTCTGGATTAATTGTAGTTTCCGGGTCACCTCCAAAGGTAGCCCCACGCATAGCGCATTGCAGTAGTCCAAGCGAGAGATAACCAGAGCATGCACCACTCTGGCAAGACTGTCCGCGGGCAGGGAGGGTCTCAGCCTGCGTATCAGGTGGAGTTGGTAGACAGCTGGAATTCTGGAAGCCTTTTGTCCTGTCTGATTTTTCTTCTTCCTCCCTCCCTCAGGCAGGAGACACTGTGGGCGTCGTGCGCAAGGAGGACGGGACGCTGCACTTCTTCGTCAATGGGGTGGCGCAGGGCCCTGCCGCGTGGAATGTCCCGCCCAACATCTACGCCGTGGTGGACCTGTACGGGCAGGCAGCTCAGGCTACCATTGTGGATGACACAGGTAAGTAAGGGCAGGGGTTTGCGGGAAACAGGTTTGGGGGGGTGATGTTGTTTGCGGCGGCTTCAGGCATCATGGGGTTTCAGCCCTTAAGATGCTATTTAACTCCGACCAGCTTTGCTAACAAAAGGGACGTGGGTGGCGCTGTGGGTTAAACCACAGAGCCTAGGATTTGCCGATCAGAAGGTCGGCGGTTCGAATCCCCGCGACGGGGTGAGCTCCCATTGCTCAGTCCCTGCTCCTGCCAACCTAGCAGTTCAAAAGCACATCAAAGTGCAAGTAGATAAATAGGTACCACTCCGGCGGGAAGGTAAACGGCGTTTCTGTGCGCTGCTCTGGTTTGCCAGAAGCAGCTTAGTCCTGCTGGCCACATGACCCGGAAGCTTTACGCCGGCTCCCTCGGCCAGTAAAGCGAGATGAGCGCCGCAACCCCAGAGTCGGCCCCGACTGGACCTAATGGTCAGGGGTCCCTTTACCTTTACCTTAGGCTTGCTAAGATGTATAAAACTGAACCCGATAAGCACTGGAGATGCAATGAGGTTGAGGGAACGTTCTTTCATATGTGGTGGACCTGTGAAAGGGTAAAAGACTATCGGGAAATATTCTATAATGAATTTTTTAAAATGTTCAAAAGTACTTTTCCCAAAAAAACAACAGCCCATAGTCCTAATTCAGATGGAAATTCCCAGGCATCAAAAAAGGTTATTTATGTATGCCACTACTGCAGCCTGTGTTTTGTTAGCCCCAAACTGGAAAACGAGCGAGGTCCCAACCAAAGAAGAATAGCAATATGATGGAATATGCGCAGCTTGCAGACTTTACATATAGAATAAGAGAACCGGAAGAATATACGTTTAGAGCCGATTGGAAAACATTTATTGAATTTCTGGGGGGGAATTGTGTACACTTGAAAACGTTGGAAGCATTAAGATGAATTCAACAGTGTAAACGGGTTTTGATGGATGGAATAATGGAATACTGAATGGCTTAAAGGTAAAGGTAAAGGGACCCCTGACCATTAGGTCCAGTCGTGACCGACTCTTAAAGTTGCGGCGCTCATCTCGCTTTATTGGCCGAGGGAGCCGGTGTACAGCTTCCGGGTCATGTGGCGAACCAGAGCAGTGCATGGAAGCGCCGTTTACCTTCCCGCTGGAGCGGTACTTTTTTATCTACTTGCACTTTGACGTGCTTTTGAACTGCTAGGTTGGCAGGAGCAGGGACCGAGCAACAGGAGCTCAACCCATCGCGGGGAATCGAACCGCCAACCTTCCGATCAGCAAGTCCTAGGCTCTGTGGTTTAACCCACAGCGCCACTCGCGTCCCATACTGAATGGTTTAGTTTATGTAAAATATGTAGGGATTTAATAATATGGAAAATGAGCCATGGAAAGAGAAGAAGGGAAACGGTTGATATTTTAAGGATGTTTAAATGAGTACAGTGGTACCTCGGGTTACATACGCTTTAGGTTACATACGCTTCAGGTTACAGACTCCGCTAACCCAGAAATAGTGCTTCAGGTTAAGAACTTTGCTTCAGGATGAGAACAGAAATCGGGCTCCTGCGGCACGGCAGCAGCAGGAGGTCCCATTAGCTAAAGTGGTGCTTCAGGTTAAGAACAGTTTCAGGTTAAGAACGGACCTCCGGAATGAATTAAGTTCTTAATCCGAGGTACCACTGTATTCTGAATTGTAAAACAGAAAATTGACCTCCTCCCCTTCTGCCCTTTCTCCTCCAGATCTCCTTCCGCTCCCCGACGACCTATCGGAAGGCAACAACCAGCTGTCTCCCAGCAGCCCGTCCTCAGTGGCCTCCGGGAGTGACCTGCGTTTCCACCAGCTGCACGGCAACAATGCGGTCATCACCAACGGCGGGCGCACGGCACTGCGGCAGAACTGCCGGAGTGAGTTCAACGACGCCATCGTCATCTCGAACCGGTCAGTGGGCAAGCGGAGGCAGGCAGCGGCGCTTCTCTTCCCCTGCCAGTCCCAAAACAATGCGCCTCCTTTCAGGGAATTGCACCGCAGCCTGAGGCTTAGAAACACGGGAAACGGTTTGCACCCAGCCAATCTTTAAGAGATCCATGTTTAAATAGCAGGAGTGTCCTTTTTCTGTACATGTCAAGAATGGGTTTGGCTCAGAGCAAAACCTTTCAGGGCTGGTAGATGTGTTTGGCTGTAACACTAAACTGTGGTTTAATGTTATGGGAAAGAGTTCTTTTTTATATCATTTTATTTTTTATTTTGACAAAGTAATAAGAATAAATAAATAAGAATAAAAATGTTCACCCCATCCCCATTGTAACTATCCAACTCGCCCCCCCCCGAATTTTTTTAAAAACATTTTTTAAAATTCATTTTCACTTTTAGCTTTTAGCATCATCCATAAATCACAATCATTTTAGAAATAGGATTCTCAAAATCCCTGAACTTCCCTCCCCCTCTTCCATGGTTTCCCCAGATATGCTTTTCAAACTGCATCATATCTTATTCTCCATATTGTCTTAAAACTCATTTTTTTGTCATATTCTCTCTTCATTGCCAGTGTTTTCAAAATCCTGCTAATGTTTTCACTTGTTTACAGTGTTCTTTCAAGAAACTTTAAAAAATTCCCCATTCTTGGTTGAATTTATTGTCCCCTTGATCTCTGATTTTCCCGGTCATTTTCGCCAGTTTAGCATAGTCCATCATCTTTATCTGCCATTTGTTTGTAGGTAGATTATCCTCCTTCCATCTTTGGGCACCAGCTTCCCAAAATTTCAACACCTCTTGCGACGGTTCAGCCCCTTTCCATTTTAACAGAACAAATTCTATAAACACCTTTCGTATATCCTCAAAATAATTCCTCCTGTGTATTCCACATCTTACTTTAATGGAACATGTTAATTTATAATTAATAGTTATATCCCACACCTTTTTATACCATTCTTCCATTTTATATTCCCCTTGCCCCTTCCGCTTCCTAGATATAATAACTTGTGCAGCTGTCAATAAATCTGTGAGCAAGTCCTTCATAGCCTGTGAACCTTCCACCCCATTGTAATTCGAAAATAATGCTACCTCTGGACTCTGGGTCAGCTTTATCGCAGTGATTTCTGCTATCTCCTTAAACCCCCTTTGCCAGAAAAAATGTACATATTTATATCCCCACCACGTGTGAACATAATTCCCGGTTTCCTGGCATCCCCTCCAACATAACACCGAATATTCCTTGTTGGTTTGATTTAATCTGACTGGTGTTAAATGCCATCTCTAAACTAATTTATAATAATTTTCTTTTATCCTTATAGACAACATTTTGCAATGTACGATTCTCCCATATTTTCCCACACCTCTTTTAATTGATCTTGTTACTCCTCCATTTCTACTAATATTTTATAAATTTCACTGGTTTCCCCTTTTATGACTATATTTTCTTCTTTATCTCCCCTTTTTATAGTCTTTTCTTTCAAATTTTGTTTATTCTTTGCAGTTCTTCTTTTCCCTTAACCACTTCCTTGTCCGTTGCTCCAGTTGTATACAGTTAAACCAAGTTATTTTGCTTCCTGCCAGATCTTCTCTGGAAAGAGTTCTTATGGGAGGACCCTCCTTTTATTCCACTGCAGGCCCCTCCGAGACGGGGAGCTCTTTGAGATCGTCATTCAGAAGATGGTGGATCGCTGGTCTGGCTCCATCGAAGCAGGTGAGGAATACAGGGAGGTCGAAAAAGAGCAGAATAGCCTCTCTTCCCTCGGAGGGGGAAGAAAGGGCTTTGGGAACACCTCTTCTTGTGGCGTTCCCAAAGCAAAGGAAGGTTTAGACTCCGATTAATAACACACAGAGGCTTGAACCAGCAAGACTCTGGGTAAAAAGGTAAAGGGACCCCTGACCATTAGGTCCAGTCGTGGCCGACTCTGGGGTTGCGGCGCTCATCTCGCTTTATTGGCCGAGGGAGCCGGCGTACAGCTTCCGGGTCATGTGGCCAGCAGGACTAAGCCGCTTCTGGTGAACCAGAGCAGCGCACGGAAATGCCGTTTTCCTTCCCTCCGGAGCGGTACCTATTTATCTACTTGCACTTTGAGGTGCTTTCGAACTGCTAGGTTGGCAGGAGCAGGGACCAAGCAACGGGAGCTCACTATGTTGCGGGGATTCGAACCGCCGACCTTGTGATCGGCAAGTCCTAGGCTCTGGTTTAACCCACAGCGCCACCCGCGTCCCAAGACTCTGGGAGGAGTGTGTATAATAATAATTCCTGTCCACCCTCTGGCCCAGGTCGTTTTATTCACAAAAGAACTTTTTACACAGTGTTTGTAAGAAAGAGTATTTGCCATCTCCTTGTGAACTCTCTTCCTGGCCCCTAAAGGTAAAGGTAAAGGGACCCCTGACCATTAGGTCCAGTCGTGGCCTACTCTGGGGTTGCGGCGCTCATCTCGCTTTACTGGCCGAGGGAGCCGGCATACAGCTTCCGGGTCATGTGGCCAGCAGGACTAAGAAGCCGCTTCTGGCGAACCAGAGCAGCGCACAGAAACGCCGTTTACCTTCCCGCCGGAGTGGTACCTATTTATCTACTTGCACTTTGACATGCTTTCGAACTGCTAGGTTGGCAGGAGCAGGGACCGAGCAACGGGAGCTCACACCGTTGCAGGGATTCGAACCGCCAACCTTCTGATCAGCAAGCCCAAGAGGCTCTGTGGTTTAACCCACAGCGCCACCCGCGTCCTGGCCCCTAAGATCTATCTAAAGATTAAACTACATCAAAGTAACCTACTATATGAACGGAGGGTGCCTGGTGAAGCGACTGGGCTGTGTACGTGACTTGCCAAGCAAGAGAAATAGGATGCAGGGATGCAGAGGTGTGGACTGATGAAAAATCATATCACAATGTCTCAAACCCAGTCAACGCAATGCTTTCATTGCTGACACAAATGGCTCGCTCCGTATTTTTTCTAATTTCTCATAGCAATCCCACCTGATCACTACACTTCTTTAACCCCCCCCTTCTCCCTTCCCCCCCTTCCCAGGGGTCACTGCCATCCGTCCAGAGGACCTGGAGTTCCCCAACACGATGACCGATATCGATTACGACACGTGGATGCTAAGGTGAGTAATAATTATTATTATGTGTTTTGTTGATGTCTCACTGTGGCGATCACACAGGGACCCCGGACGTTTGACGGTCTATTGACCCTGTGCCACCACTGCGATTGCTTTCTTCGCTGCCACCACCCCACTTCTCACGGGGACACACAGAGTCCAGACAGTTGTTAACATGAACAAATAATCAAGTTTATTTTTAAATGCAGGAACAAGCGTGTGGTTTCGGTTTATTTTTCTCGTGTCAGTTTCTTAATCTTAGTTCCTAACAACTCCAAACTGATTATTCCAACTATCTATCTGACTCCACCTAACAATTCCTCTCACTCTCTCACAATACAACTCTACCAACCAACACCTAATCCTCCCTCTTCCTTCTCCAACTCCCAAACCTCAACTCTCAACTCCCAAACCTCAACTGACTTTCAAAACCTCCCACTCTAACTTTTACTCCCCCCTTGCATTCTCACAGGCCAATCACATCACACTAATTTTAACCCTTTCCTTATGACCCACCTAGGAGGCAAACGCCACACTCACCCTTTCCCCCAAGGAGCTTAAGGAAGTGTATGTAGTTCTCCCCCCTTTTTTTTATCCTCGCAACAACCCTGAGAAGTAGGCTAGGCTGAGAGTGAGTGTCTAGCCCAAAATCACTCAGCATCATGACTAAGTAGGGGTTTGAACCCCTGTCTCCCAGGTCCCTGCCTGGCGCTCCAGCCCAGTGTTTCTCAAACTCGGGTTCCCAGCTACCTGTTGGACTACAACTCCCATCATCCCTGCTCACCGGCCCTGCTTAGCTAGGGATTATGGGATTTGTAGTCCCAACAACAGCTGGAGACCTGAGTTTGAGAAACCACTGCTCTAACCCAGGCAACCTTCGGCCCTCCAGATGTTTTGGACTACAGTTCCCATCATCCCTGACCACTGGTCCTGTCAGCTAGGCATCATGGGAGTTGTAGGCCAAAACATCTGGAGGGCCGGAGGTTGCCCATGCCTGCTCTAACCACTACACCACACTGCCAGGGGCAGGGGGGAGAACTGGCAGCAAGAGAAACTCATTTGGAGGGAAATAAATGATAACAGGCTGAGAAACAGCTACGTGGCACAGTCCTTCCCCTCTGGAATGCTTAACCCGTACTTTGGAATCTTGTTAATAATAATAATAATAATAATTTATTATTTATACCCCGCCCATCTGGCTGGGTTTCCCCAGCCACTCTGGGCAGCTTCCAACAAAACACTAAAATACAATAACCTATTAAGCATTAAAAGCTTCTCTGAACAGGGCTGCCTTCAGATGTCTTCTAAAAGTCAGCTAGTTGCTTATTTCCTTGACATCTGGTGGGAGGGCGTTCCACAGGGCGGGTGCCACCACCAAGAAGGCCCTCTGCCTGGTTACCATGTAAGCTCCCTTCTCGCAGGGAGGGAACTGCCAGAAGGCCCTCGGAGCTGGACCTCAGTGTACAGGTAGAACGATGGGGGTGGAGACGCTCCTTCAGGTCTGCCTGGCCTTTGAGGCCGTTTAGGGTTTTCAAGGTCAGCACCAACACTTTGAATTGTGCTCGGAAACGTACTGGGAGCTATTATTATTATTATTTTAAAAATTATTATTATTATTATTATTATTATTATTATTAAAATGTGTATACCGCCCTTTTTCCACAGATGTCAGGGCGTTTCACAGCATAAATGCACAAAGTACATAATAAAAATAATAAAAACAAGAACAAGAACGAAGCAAAGCAATAATTCTCCTTCACCACCACCCTAAAGTGGATTTCTGGGCTGTGTATAACAACATTTCAAAACGCCAGAAACGTTATAATAGACGCCAACTAAAAAAAATAAATTGCACCTGTTAAAAAATACCCTGATATTAAAACACCTGGGTTTAAATAAAAAGGTTTTCACTTTGCCATGCCCTTGTGGACAGTCCCGGCGCAGTGTTAGAGGGAAGGTGCTGCGAAAGGGCAGCGACCTGGGGCAGAGACTGGCTTTCAGACTCCGCATGATGGACATCTGCCTGAGCCACTGAGGGAGGCAGGATGCTGGGGGGGGCGCTTTATCCTAATCTGGCTGCTCCAGGGTTGCTCTTACAAGCTGCAGGTGCCCCCATCCCAAATCCAGCCCAGCAACCAGGGCTGCGTGGCAGTTTTCATGCACACAGAAGCTTGTAGGGCCGGCGAATCTTCAGGCCGGTGCCAAAAGCATCAGTCGGATTAGGGATACCGATTTGAGGCTTTGAAATAAACAGAAGAATATCATTTGCAAATAACACCCATTAGTGTACAGTGGTACCCCGCGTTACAGACGCTTCAGGTTACAGACTCCGCTAACCCAGAAATAGTACCTCGGGTTAAGAACTTTGCTTCAGGATGAGAACAGAAATCGTGCCCCATTAGCCAAAGTGGTGCTTCAGGTTAAGAACAGTTTCACGTTAAGAACGGACCTCTGGAACGAATTAAGTACTTAACCCGAGGTACCACTGTACTTCTTCTGATGTATTACAGTATTTTAATATTTTTTTGGAAGCCACCCAGAGTGGCTGGGGAAGCCCAGCCAGATGGGCGGGGTATAAATAAATAATAATAATAACAACAACAATAATAATTCTTCCTCTTCTTTTTCTGCAATCCCTCGTAGCTGAGTAAGATGGTCTTCCATAAACACGGTTTTAACAGTGAGTCCGCAAGTGACTGTGGAGGCCAATTCTGGATCCACACGTCCTTCCACAGTGGGGACATTGGTCACACCTTGGATCCCGAACGCCTTGCGAGTCAAACGTTTTGGATCCCGTACGCCGCAAACCCGGAAGTGACTGTTCTGCTTTGCGAACGTTCTTTGGAACCCGAACGTCTGAGGCGGCTTCCGATTGGCTGCAGGAGCTTCCTGCAGCCAATCGGAAGCCGTGCCTTGGTTTCCGAACGTTTTGGAAGTCAAACGGACTTCTGAAGGGATTCCGTTTCCCTTCTGAGGTACGGCTGTATTAGGGAAAAAAGAATATACTTATCTGTATGTTAACATATGGTAAGGTAACAGTCTTGTTCTTTTTTCATTCTCAGTTCACTTTTTTCTTCTCTCTCACTCTAGCTTCCTATAAATGAAATTTTCATAATGAAATATTAATAATATTAATAAAAGACACTAGTGCATGGGGTGGGAGTGCTGGAGCTGGGAAGGGGGTCCCACAGCCGGGGAAGGAACGCTACGCAGACTCCTCTTTTCTCTTTCTCTTCCTCCCTCCCAGTGGTACAGCCATCATGCAGGACGGGAACACCATGCGCAACAATTACGGCTGCGACCTGGACTCCCTGAGCACCGGGTCGCGCATTGGAATGATGCGCACGGCCAAGGGAGACCTACACTACTTCATCAACGGCGTCGACCAGGGGGTGGCCTGCTCGGGGCTGCCGCCAGGGAAGGGTAAGGGCACGAGGGGCTGGGAGGGAGGGAGGGAGGGAGAGACGCCTGCTTGTCCCGGGTTCAAGTCCCGACAACAGCATCTTCAGGCAGAGCTGGGAGAGACACTCCCGAAACTTTGCTGCGTCCCTGCCAGTCAGGGTAGACAAGGCCGAGCTTAGTCTGCTTAAGGCAGGTCCCAGCGTTGTGCAACAAAACAGCAACACCACAAACTGGCCTAGAAGTCTAAAACCAAATTTACTAGAATAATAATTAGAATAGAGATAGACTTGTAACCATTCAAGCAACAAACATACTAAGGTGCCATGTGCAAAACAAAGCCTGGAGATACTGTAAACATGGGAGTGGATAAATGTACAACTGTATCTTAAAAAGTTACATGTGCGATAAACGTTATACAGACTGGATAAATTAACCGTTCAACAAGTAGTGTAAGTCCAGTCACAGAATGGCAACCCGGTGCCGCCACAATGGCAAGGGTAGCACACTGGAGAATATGAAAAAGTTTTTCAAAGCTGTTTTTCAAAGATTGATCTGGGTGAGATGTTCTTCAATAAGTCTTGAGTTGGAAACACAAAACTGTATGCACGGATCAATCACGGGAAGGCAAATCAAAGCCGCCACCCTGGTGAGAATCACGCAGGTGGGCAAAAGGAGACTTGTTCTCCGGATATATTACAGGTTTCGCTACACGCTTCATCAGTCCGACAAGCCAGTCGTACAAAACAGTTTGCTCAGGATAAAGAAAGTATTCACAGCACTTGTGACTTTGATTTGCCTTCCCGTGATTGAGCCATGCATACGGCATATTGCCTTGACGTCTTCTGTCAAGAGTTGGAAGGGACCCCCAGAGTAATCTAGTCCAACCCGCTCTAGTGCAGAAATCTCACCTCAGCATCCACGACAGATACCCTTCTCTCCAGGCTAAAAATGCCCAGCTCCCTCCACCGTTCCTCATCTGGCTTGGCTCCCAGACCCTTGGTCATCTTTTGTGCTAAACCAGACTTTCTCTCCCTTCTGCCTCTCCCCCCCCGCCAAAAAACCCCCACCCTGTCCGCTGCAGAGGTCTACGCCGTGGTTGATCTGTACGGCCAGTGCGTCCAGGTGTCGATCACCAGTGCCACGGGGCCCATGGACAACAGCCTGTCCACCAGCAACATCACCGAGAAGTCGTTCCCCATCCATTCGCCAGGTGAGAACCGTTGCTCAGGTGAGAGCACCTGCTTCCATCCTCAGCAGCGTCTCCAGGCAAAACTGGGAACGCTCCCTGCCTGGAACCCTGCAGGGCGCTACTCCGGACTCAGTACAGGACCACTAACTATAATTATTATATTATTTGTACCATGCCCATCTGACTAGGTTGCCCCAGCCACTCTGGGCCACTTCTGACGGAATTAAAAGCATAACAACAACAACAACAATCTTTATTACGGTCCAGAGACCCAACAAATTGTTACAAAGCAATACACAATTCATACAGCCCACCTGCAGGTTAAACAAGCATTTTGTTCAGAATATAGGGATCATTGGTTCTTGCAACCACCGATAAAAACTTTGCCACTGCTAATGTTCTAGCGTTTGTCTGGTCTTCCAATAGGAACCTGACATAGTGAGCCTCTGATTTTCCCGGGAAAGATACCAGCAAGGGCAGTATCAGTTCAGCCCTGGCTTGCTCATATTTTGCACAGTGCAGCAAAATATGTTTTACGGAATCGATGTCTTGAGCACACGAGCAAAGTCTGTCCTGGTAGGGAACTCCTCTCAACCAGCCATCCAACACTGCAGAAGGAAAGACGTTTAGTCTGGCTTGGGTGAAAAGCCTTCGATAGTTTGGTACTGTCAGGTTTTTAATGTAAGATGTTAACGTAAAGACATTCCCATATTGTACTCCTACTGCCAGCGGACTACAGACTGTGTGTGATCAAGATTGCAAGTCACTGTGTGCATTATCCCATAATCTTTGCTTTAACATCTTTTGGGTGCCTTCATAACCCAGGTAATACAATATCAAACAGATGGTATTTAACACCCACCAGGTTGGCAACAATGTCTTTTAAAATGTCCGAAAAAGAAAAAGGTATATGTTGGAAGTGTAATGAAAATAAGGGGTCTTTTTTCACATGTGATGGTCCTGTAAAACAATTAAGGAATATTGGGAAACTATGTATAATGAATTAAAAAAGATATTTTTAAAAACCTTCCCCAAAACACCTGAGATTTTTCTCTTGGGGATGGTAACAATGGAGGCCTCAAGAAAACAAAAGAATTTATTACTATATGCCACTGCCGCAGCTAGAACCTTATTGGCAGAAAGGTGGAGAACAAGTTAGTACCCGCTAAGGAAGTACTAAGGAAGTAAGTACCCACCAAGTTAGTAACCACTAAGGAAAAAAGGCAGTGTAAAATGTTCGAATATTCTGAACTGGCTGGTCTGACGAACAGGATAAGAGAAAACGGAAGATAAGGAATATAAAGAGGAATGGATAATGTTTACTGAATATTTTAAGAACCAGTACAGACAAATACGTAGCTTAGCAGGTCTCGAGTGAACCCAGCAGAGTTGAAATAGAGTATTTAATAGATAACAAATTGGGTGATTAAAAACATGTGCATTACGTGGAGTAGTAGAAAAGCAAAAGGAACCAGGAAAAGTGTGGAAGGGAAGTCATATGGTATATGTATACATGCAGTATTTGGTACAAAGTTATAAGTGGGACAGAGGGAGGGGGAAGGAAGGAGGGGGGTTAAATATGCTCCCTGTTTTTGAAAATGCAAATTAAACGAAAGAAAGAAAACACCAAACATTAAGAACTTCTCGATTCAGAGATGTCTTCAGATGTCTTCTAAAAGTCAGATAGTTGTTTATTTCCTTGACATCTGACGGGAGGGCGTTCCACAGAGCAGGCACCACCACGAGAAGGCCCTCTGCCTGGTTCCCTGTAACTTGGCTTCTCGCAGGGAGGGAACCGCCAGAAGGCCCTTGGAGCTGGACCTCAGTGTCCGGGCAGAACGATGGGGATGGAGATGCTCCTTCAGGTATACTGGGCTTTTGAGGCCATTTAGGGCTTTAAAGGTCAGCACCAACCCTTTGAATTGTGCTCGGAAACGTACTGGGAGCCAGTGTAGGTCTTTCAGGACCGGTGTTATGTGGTCTCGGCGGCCGCTCCCAGTCCCCAGTCTGGCTGCTGCATTCTGGATTAGTTGTAGTTTCCGGGTCACCTTCAAAGGTAGCCCCACGTAGAGCCCATTGCAGTAGTCTAAGCGGGAGATAACATCCTCTCTCCTGCCACCACCACAAGTCAGCTTGGAATCTTTTCCATCCTTTGTGCCTGCCCATCTTGTTGCGGCCGTGCAACCTTCCTCCGTCCCCCAGCGTAGTTGTGCACTTGTCCCCTGACCTTTCTTTTTCACCCCCTCCAGTCCCCGGCGTCGCCCACCGTTTCCACAGCAGCTGTGGCAAGAACGTGGCCTTTCAGGACGACGGCTGCCGGGCCATGCGGGTGGCTGGCTATTGCCATGGCATCGTCTTCAGCATGAAGGAACTGAAGACGGACGAGATCTTTGAGGTGAGGACTGCGTGCGCGAGGAAACACTTGCGTGTCTGGAGGAGGAAAGAGCTGGGCAAATTCAGCAACAGCATTCCTCTTTCCTCGTTCTGAAAAAAATTGTAGCTGTGGCTGTTATCCTTCTCGGTGATCCACAGCCAGATCCTCTCTCTGCCCTTCGTCTCTCCCTCTTCTCCCCCAGTTCCTTCTTTAGAAAACTTAACTTTTGGAACTGAATTTGACTGGGCAATTGCAAATGCGACCTACAAATGCTTTTAAATATGAACATAAGTGCAATGGTACCTTGGCTCTCAAACTTAATCCGTTCCAGAAGTCTGTTCCAAAACCAAAGCGCATTCCAAAACCAAGGTGCGCTTTCCCATACAAAGTAATCCAAAACGGATTAATCCGTTCCAGACTTTTAAAAACAATCCCTAAAACAGCCATTTAACATGAATTTTACTATCTTAACGACACCATGGATCCATAAAGTAAAAGCAATAAACCATGTACTGCAGTCACACTATCGGTAGCTGAACTGGGTTCCACACAGTCACAAAAACAAAAAAATGGAGCCACAAAAACGCAAAATAAATAGCAAAAACAGACAGACCTCGGCGCAACACTCAAATCGTCAGCACGGCACTCAAATCGGAAGCGTAACGCTGAAAACGGAGCACGTTCAGCTTCTGAGATAAGTTCGCAAACTGGAACACGTACTTCCAGGTTTGCACTGTTTGAGTACCAAGGTGTTTGAGAACCAAGGGACCACTGTAAATCTAAATCAAACTAGTGTTGGACATGTAAAGAGAAAGGAGGTTTTTTTTTTTATCGTATGTGGTGGTCTTGTAGCAAGGTTAAAGCTTACTGGGAAATGATAGATAACGAACTGGGAAGGATGTTTAAAATCACTTTTGTAAAAAAAACACCAGAAGCTTTTCTTTGGGGAATTATAGGGATAGAACTATCTAAATTGGGACCACTGTACATGCCCTGTTGAGCTCTCCCCTCCCCCTCTAGGTGAAGATTGACGAGCTGGACGAGAAGTGGGCGGGCTCCGTCCACGTGGGCCTGACCACCCTGCTGCCCTTGGACGCTCCTTACACGGTGGCGGGGCTGCCGTCGTCCCTCCTGGACCTCCGCTCCAAGGTGACCTGGCTGGTGACAGGCTCTGAGGTGCGTCGGAACGGCATCCTCCAGAAGCAGAACTACGGGTGCTCCCTGGAGCGCCTTGGGGTGAGTACAGAGCTCTTGTTCTTCGGGGTGTGAGGGACAAGCCTGGTGGAAGATTAAGAGATCCTCTGCGTAGGAATGGATTTAGACACTGGGAGAAGAGGTGAAGGTAAAGGGACCCCTGACCATGAGGTCCAGTTGCAGATGACTCTGGGGTTGCGGCGCTCATCTCGCTTTATTGGCCGAGGGAGATGGCGTACAGCTTCCGGGTCATGTGGGCAGCATGGCTAAGCCGCTTCTGGCGAACCAGAGCAGCGCACGGAAACGCCGTTTACCTTCCTGCCGGAGTGGTACCTATTTATCTACTTGCACTTTGACGTGCTTTCGAACTGCTAGGTTGGCAGGAGCAGGGACCGAGCAACGGGAGCTCACCCAAGCGCGGGGATTTGAACCGCCGACCTTCTGATCGGCAAGTCCTAGGCTCTGTGGTTTAACCCACAGCGCCACCTGCGTCCCAAGCATGCATAGTAGTCCAGAGTAAATAAAATAGGAATAAAAGGAGGAACGCATTCAGCAAAACCCCGGAGGCCATAAATAGGAATAAACAGGAGAAACAGGATGGCAGTATTTACCATCTCATTGTGGACTCTGTTCCTGGCCCCTAAGATCTATCTAAAGATTAAACTACGTCAAAGTAACCTACGATTTTTATGTACTGAGGATGCCTGATGAAGCAACTGGCCTGTGTTTCAGAATGCTTATACGTGCCTGTCAGGCGTAGAGAAAGCAAATGGCAGAGGTGGAGAGGCTTGTGGGATTCGATCAGAAACTACAGTGGTACCTCGGGTTACATACGCTTCAGGTTACAGACTCTGCTAACCCAGAAATAGTACCTCGGGTTAAGCACTTTGCTTCAGGATGAGAACAGAAATCGTGCTCCGGCAGCGCGGCAGCAGCAGGAGGCCCCATTAGCTAAAGTGGTGCTTCAGGTTAAGAACAGTTTCAGGTTAAGAACGGACCTCCGGAACGAATTAAGTACTTAACCCGAGGTACCACTGTATTGTCAACAAATCAAACCCCGTCAACACAATGCTTTCGTAGCGGACACAATGTCTTGCTTCATTTTTCATAATTCCTCATAGCAATCCCACCTGACCCCCACACTCTGGATATTTGCACCCCTACAAGTTCTCTCTAGCAAATTTTACAGAAAAGCTCTTTGAGCCTCTGCCCCTTCGCGTGCCCATCTGGCAAAGCATGAATTGTTGGTTTGGCGGCAGTTTTGCCCCACACTCTGGGGTCCTCTCAGCTGTCTTTGGAATAAGCAGAGAGGAGAGGCCAGGAGGAGCCTGCGGTTGGGTTGGGTTCGTTGGGGGCGCGTATTTGTTAAAGGGAAAGCAGTCCTCAGCCTTAGCCAACCAGGCACCCTCTCTGTATTTGGGGCCTTGAATCCTAGCAGACCTGACAATGACCCTTTCCCTCCCGGACAGGTGGGGAGTCGTGTGGGGGTGAAGCGCTGCACTGACGACACCATGCACATCCTCATCGACGGAGAGGACATGGGGCCGGCTGCAGCTGGAGTGGCCAAGGTAAGGGGCCGGGCGCAGGCTGAATGTGGCCCTTGCTCCCTCGGTTATTCCCCGAAGTTTCTGTAACTGTGCCACACACTCGGATCTGTTTGCTATTGTGTCCCACGACCCTCCTATGGCATTAGCATTATTATCCTGCTGGTGCCAAAAGAGGCTTCCGAGTGGCTTGCCAAGTATAAGGACAAATCTATTTTTGCTGGCTCAGCCCTGGAATGCCTGGTTTTTCTTTCAAAGTAACTCGGAAGGCCAGTTTCCAATCGGGTCTGCATCATCATGAGCTGACACAAGTCTCCTTGTAAACGTGATTCACTGCCTCACCACCCTCGTTGCCCAAAGTGCTGCCGACAATATATCCACAGTGGTGTCGTAAAAAATATTCAGTAACATAGGTGGACTCTATCCTTTTTTTTTTAAAAAAAAAAAGTTTTTTAAAAAATTCATTTTCACTTTTACAATTTGACATCATACCTGAATCGTAATCATTTTATAAATAGGCTTCTCAGAATCCCCAAACTTCCCTCCATGGTTCCCCCAGATATTCTTTTCAAACTGTGTCGTATCATATTCTCCATGTTTTGTTAAAACTCAATTTTTAATCATAGTTTTCACTTCGCTGCAAGTGTTTTTTTTAAAAATCCTGCCAATGTTTTCAATTTTTTACAGTGTTCTTTCAAGTAACTTAAAAAAATTCCCCATTCTTGGTTAAATTTATTGTCCTCTTGATCTTTGATTATCCCGGTCATTTTTGCCAATCTGGCATAGTCTATCATCCATAGGTTGGGCTCTATCCATCAGGTCTCTTAGGTTTCCCCATCTCCCTCTTCCTTCACCTTCCTCCCTGCAACTCATAAAAACAGAAGAGACCCACTAGACTCAGGCCATCAATGTTTCTGAGTACTTTTTTTATGACTCCACCGTATTGTGAACTCCCATGAAAGAGACTGTCTCTCTTCCTTCAAATAATACAATTCATATTTCTATATAATAACGTATGGAAATGTAGCTGATTATAGTCACCGTATCAGATTATTGTATTTTTTAGCACTTCCTTTCTCTCTTTTTTCTTCCATCACTTTTATCAACTGAAATTAATTTAATAAAATCTTAACATACAGTGGTGCCTCGCAAGACAAAATTAATTCGTTCTGCGAGTTTTTTCGTCTTGCGAATTTTTCGTCTTGTGAAGCACGGTTTCCCATAGGAACGCATTGAAAATCAATTAATGCGTTCCTATGGTCAAAAAAAGTCCAAACCAAGCCAAATTTGGTACAAAATTGCCTTGGAGGTACTTAAGAAGCAGGAAGTGGCTCAGGATACGGCGCTTAAAAACAAGAGCGCAGGACAACAGATGCGTTGCTATTAGTCATAGGGAACCTCCAGTGTCAGGTGCAGTATATGCCGTCAGGTATTTACTAGGAAGTAAATAGCTCTCGCCTTCCTGCTGTGCGTCTGGGAAGCGTCTGCTTAGCCACACTGGAATGCAGGATGGCAGAGTGCATTGGACTTTGGGCTGCTGCAGCAGGGCTCTAAATAATGGTAACGTTAATAGCAACAGCACCAACTTCTTACTCTTATCAGCGCAGAACACCCAGCCAAGGAGGACCAAAATTGAGAAGATCCATAATTGGTGTAGGACTGTAAATTATTTGATGTGTTAATGATTATTTGAATTATCTGATGTGTTAATGCCAATTGAAGTCGTTAAAATTGCAGCTGCGGTACTGTAAAAGGAAACAAACTTGCAAGACATTTTCGTCTTGCGAAGCAAGCCCATAGGGAAATTCGTCTTGCGAAGCAACTCAAAAAACGAAAAACTCTTTCGTCTTGCGAGTTTTTCGTCTTGCGAGGTACCACTGTATATATATATTTTTTTTAAAATGGGAGGAGTTTAGAGAAGAGAGGCTTGGAGGAGCACCTTGACTCCTCCACCCCTCACCCTGCCTGCCCCTTCCCCGCAGAACGTTTACGTGGTGCTCGATCTCTACGGGAGAGTTACGTCCGTCTCCATCGTCAGCTCCACCATGCTGGAAGAGGCAGATGGCACCAAGCCCCCCTCCGTCACCTCGGAGCCCTACAGCGAAGAGGAAGAGGAGGAGGAAGCAGCCACCCCCGTGAGTGCTTGCGATGAACATGCCCCAAATATTGGGCAAAATTATTATTATCTCTCTATATATGTAATATTTATTTGTTTTTTCAAATTAAAATTTTACAGAGATATATCAAACATAAGTCATAAAAACAAGATCCCAAGGAATCCCCTGGACTTCCTTTTGTGGGTCCTGTTATTTATCATTTCCTTCTGCATCTAATAATAATAATAATAATTTATACCCCGCCCATCTGGCTGAGTTTCCCCAGCCACTCTGGGCAGCTCCGAATTGAGTGTTAAAAACAATACAGCATTAAATATTAAAAACTTCCCTAATTTTATTGGTGTTAACCGCCTTGAGCCCGGCTTTGGCTGGGGAGGGCGGGGTATAAATAAAATTTATTATTATTATTATAGTCCACCGCATCAGGAGGGTGCCAGGTGAGGAGAGCCTGGCCTGCGTTGGCTGGAGTCAACTCTCCAGGGTTTCAGGCCCGGTGTGTGTTTCTTAGCCCAGCCCTACCTGGGATTGAGCGATAATAAAAGAAATCACAATAACAGAAGCCGGGACTTTTTCCAGGCGCCTCTCCCACCGAACTGCGCCCCTTTCTCTGTGCCGCTTTCCATCTGCCTGACTCCGCGTCTCTCTCTCCCAGTGCGAGAACGAAGCGCCGCCGGCCACCTCCTCCATGGAGTTCCTGGAGAACCATGGCAAGAACATCCTTCTCTCCAACAACAACCTGACGGCCACGCGCGTCTCCAGCTACAACCAGGGGATCGTGGTCGTGGCCCAGCCTCTGCCGCCACAGCAGCTCTTCCAGGTGGGTTCGAGGAGGAGGAGGGCAGATGTTTGGGGCCACAGAAACCTCTGGAGGGCATGGGGTTTGCGAAGGCCATTGTAGAGTAACAAATAAATAGTAATTAAATAAATGCTGTCTATGGCAGGCATGTCCAAAGTCCGTTTCGGTGGCCTAATTCGGCCCCTGTGGCAGTTTATTTCCTGGGGTAAAATCCTAAAAAACCCCTCAACAACCTCAATCCTAAAAAAAGTTCAACGGCTTCAACCCTTAAAAAAGGTCAACAAATTTGGTCGGCCCTTACGGCCCTTCACCTAAATCTGGCCCTCTTTGAAAAAAGTTTGGACACCACTCATCTATGGGGAGGGTTACTGTGTCTGCTATGCTATGTACCGTATTTTTCGCTCCATAAGACGCACTTTCCCCCTCCTAAAAAGTAAGGGGAAATGTGTGTGCATCTTAGGGATCAAAAGCAGGCGGGAAGCTCTGCTCAGCGCTCCCTTTAAAGAATATTTTTGTCCTTGCATTCTCCCTCTAAAAACTACCGTATTTTTTGCTCTATAAGACTCACTTTGCCCCTCCTAAAAAGTAAGGGGAAATGTGTGTGCGTCTTATGGGGTGAATGCAGGGGGGAGGCAGGCGGGAAAAGCCCCCAAAAGCCGCACACAATCTCCGTGTGGCTCTTATGGGCTTTTCACCAGGAGGGAGAAGGGACTGACGCGCCCAGTCAGTCCCTTCTCCCTCCTCGTAGAAAAGCCCTTAAAGAGTGTGCTGCTCCTGTGGGCTTTTGCGGGAGGTGGGGGTATTGCCATAGCCGCACGCAGCCTCTCCCGGCTGGAGAGGTTGCGTGTGGCTAAAGAAGAAGCCAAGACAGCGAGCGGGATGGATCCTGCTCACTGTCTTGGTTTCTTTGCTCTTTGGGGCTGGGGGGAGGGGCGGGCTTTCTATCCGCTGATCTTTGGGGCTGGGGTGGGAAAGAATTTTTTTTTTCTTGATTTCCACCTCTAAAAACTAGGTGCGCCTTATGGTCGGTTGCGCCTTATGGAGCGAAAAATACAGTGGTACCTCGCAAGACGAATGCCTCGCAAGACAAAAAACTCGCTAGACGAAAGGGTTTTTTGTTTTTTGAGCTGCTTCGCAAGACGATTTTCCCTATGGGCTTGCTTCGCAAGACGGAAACTTCTTGCAAGTTTGTTTCCTTTTTCTTAAAACCGTTAATACAGTTGCAACTTGACTTCAAGGAGCAACTCATAGAACGCGGTGTGGTAGCCTTTTTTGAGGTTTTTAAAGACTTTGGTGATTTTTGAAGCTTTTCCAAAACTTTCCCGACACCGTGCTTCGCAAGACGAAAAAAATCGCAAGACGACAAAACTTGCGGAACGAATTAATTTCGTCTTGCGAGGCACCACTGTACAGTATTTTTTGTGCTTTCATATTTTAAACCACCCTGCAGTCTTCGGGTGGAGGGCTGTATGGAAATTGAATAAATAAAAATAAAAATAAATAAGTGGTGTTGCACCAATGTTAAGACTGTGGCACATGCATTGGTGTGTGTGTGTGTGTTTTCTCGCATGCTGTCTCTACCCCTGCCCCGTGGCAAAATCTCTCGGCTCACATCCTGCCCTGTCTGTCCTCAGTTCCAGATAGACTCCTTGAATCAGCAGTGGACGTCGTCGCTCTCCTTGGGGGTCATTGGCAGCTCTCCTGAGCGGCTAAATTTCCCCGCCACGGCCTGCTCCCTCAAGCGCTCCACCTGGCTGCTGCAACGCGATTCGGTCTTCCACAACTCCCTCAAGGTGAGCAGAGGGAGGGAGGCGGTGGGCCGGGCTGCTTTCAAATACGTTCTGTGGCTTCCACCCTCACCCCCATACAGTGGTACCTCGGGTTAAGTACTTAATTCGTTCCGGAGGTCCGTTCTTAACCTGAAACTGTTCTTAACCTGAAGCACCACTTTAGCTAATGGGGCCTCCTGCTGCTGCCACGCCGCTGGAGCACAATTTCTGTTCTCATCCTGAAGCAAAGTTCTTAGCCCGAGGTACTATTTCTGGGTTATTGGAGTCTGTAACCTGAAGCGTATGTAACCTGAAGCGTATGTAACCCGAGGTACCACTGTATTTATTTATTGTGTTGACATTGTTTCAGAACAGGCTTCCTCAACCTCAGCCCTCCAGATGTTTCGAGATTACAATTCCCATCATCCCTGACCACTGGTCCTGTTATCTAGGGATCATGGGAGTTGCAGGCCAAAAACATCTGGAGGGTCGTGGTTGAGGAAGCCTGTTCCTGCTAATCGAGCAATTCGAAAGCACATCAAAGTGCAAGTAGATAAATAGGTACTGTTCCGGCGGGAAGGTAAACGGCGTTTCCGTGCGCTGCTCTGGTTCGCCAGAAGCAGCGTAGTCATGCTGGCCACATGACCCGGAAGTTGTACGCTGGCTCCCTCGGCCAATAAAGCGAGATGAGCGCCACAACCCCAGAGTCGGCCACGACTGGAGCCAACAGTCAGGGGTCCTTTAACCTTTACCTTTAAGCAAAATAAGGCCCACAGGCTGGATCCGGCCCAATCGCCTTCTGAATCCGGCCTGCGGACGGTCTGGGAATCAGCGTGTTTTTACATGAGTAGAATGTGTCCTTTTATTTAAAATGCATCTCTGGGTTACTTGTGGGGCACAGGAATTCCTTCATTCCCCCCCAAAAATATAGTCTGGCCCCACAAGGTCTGAGGGACAGTGGACTGGCCCCCTGCTGAAAGCGTTTGCTGACCCCTGCTCTATATAGCTCCATCCTTCTTTCAGACATGGTGATACATCCTCAGTATATCGCCATGTCTAGCTGGTGATGCATCACAGTGGAGTTGTGCGCAGACCCTCTGCCCTTGCGGAGCTGAGGGCCTCCTCTTCTCCAGACACCCAGCTTCTCCTCTTCCCTCCGCTCCAGATCTGTGAGAACTACGGCCCCAACCTGGACACCTGCCCCGAGGGGACGGTGCTGGGCCTCCTGGTGGATTCGAGCAGCTGCCTCCATCTCTACGTCAACGGCATGGACCAGGGCGTGGCCGCGCAGGACATCTTGAACCCCTGCTACGTCCTCATCGACCTCTATGGGCAGTGCGAGCAGGTGAGAGTGGTTTGGGTTTCCCCCAAGGATTTTTTTGGTGCTGGCTGTAGCCATGGACATGCTATGTGATCTGATGGTGAATTTGGGGGGACCCAATGCAAAAATCCTGAGGATCCATGGGCTTTTACCTTCCCCCTCCCAGGCAGCCTCCTTTATCACTAGCATCCCTTATCTCCCTTCCCGATCGCTTCCCGATCAGCTGCTTCCTTTCAACACTCCCTTCCCTCTTGTTTGCCTTAGTGTCTGTTCCTTTTCTGGAGCAGTTTTTTTTGCTCCTCCTTTTCTTCTAATTTCTCTCCTCGTTGCTTTAGTCTTCCTGTCTCCTCTCCTTGCAAGTTCGCTGTCTTTACCTCCCCCCTCCCAGGCAGCCTCCTTTATCTCTAGCGTCCCTTATCTCTCTCTCAATCCCACCGATCAGCTGCTTCCTTGCAACACCCACTTCCCTCTTTCCAAAAAAAAAAAGCAAAAAAAAAAAAAAAAAGCATGATCTGCTTTTTGCCCCTGGGCAATTCGGCTCCAGGGACCACACATTTGCTCCATGAGACGCACAGACATTTCCCCTTACATTTTAGGAAGAAAAAAGTGCGTCTTACGGATCGAAAAATACGGTATATATTTTGTGGTTTCATATTTTGATTTTGTTCTGTGAACCGCTCAGAGACCTCCAGGTATAGGACGATATATTATTAATAATAATTTTATTATTATTAATAATAATACCTTCATGGTCAGAGGCTTCTGAAGACCAATTGCCGGAAGCTCTTGGATGGGAGAGGGCTTCCTCCTCTTCCCAGATCTCTGTCCTTATTTTCCCTGCGTCTCAAGCACTGCTTTCTTCCTAGGTTACCATCGTGACGAATGACACTCCAGCCGTGGGTGCGGAGGGGGCTGACCCCCACAACCAGGGAGACATGGAGAAGGCAGACATGGTGGACGGTGAGCAAACAGCCCCACCCTGTCTCCCCTTTGCTTTTCCAGGATTGGTCTTCCTTGTTTCTGCAACCCTTGCTGCTGCTCACGGTGCAAGTTTGTCAGTGTTGTGAAAAAGAAAAGGTTCTGACCTTCTTTTTACTCCTTTGCCTAGTCCTCAGACCTTAGTTGGCACAAAAGAGTCTTTGAGAAAGAGTATTTTTGCAGAGTACAGTGGTACCTCAGGTTAAGTACTTAATTCGTTCCAGAGGTCCGTACTTAACCTGAAACTGTTCTTAACCTGAAGACCACTTTAGCTAATGGGGCCTCCCGCTGCCACCGTGCCGCCGGAGCCCGATTTCTGTTCTCATCCTGAAGCAAAGTTCTTAACCTGAAACACTATTTCTGGGTTAGCGGAGTCTGTAACCTGAAGCGTATGTAACCCGAGGTACCACTGTATTGCTGCTTTTATTATTAAAAAGTCTTCTTCCCCAACCACGATCAACAGCTTTTATTCACACCAAACACAACCAACTTTCTACCATCCAGCCAACCCACACCCAACACTAATATTGACCACTCTATATATGTTGTTGCTGTTTAGTCGTGTACAACTCTTCGTGGCCCCCTGGACCAGAGCATGCCAGGCCCTCCTGTCTTCCACTGCCTCCCGCAGTTTGGTCAAACTCATGCTGGTAGCTTCGAGAACGCTGTCCCACCATCTCGTCCTCCGTCGTCCCCTTCTCCTTGTGCCCTCCATCTTCCCCAACATCAGGGTCTTTTCCAGGGTCTTCTCTTCTCATGAGGTGGCCAGAGTATTGGAGCCTCGGCTTCACGATCTGTCCTTCCAGTGAGCACTCAGGGCTGATTTCCTTCAGAATGGATCTTCTTGCAGTCCATGGGACTCTCCAGAGTCTCCTCCAGCACCAGAATTCAAAAGCATCAATTCTTTGGCGATCAGCCTTCTTTGTGGTCCAGCTCTCACTTCCATACATCACTACTGGGAAAACCAGAGCTTTAACTCTACGGAACTTTGTTGGCAAGGTGATGTCTCTGCTTTTTAAGATGCTGTCTAGGTTTGTCATTGCACTCTATACAGGTACAATTTGGTGAAAGGTTGCTTGAATCATTGTAGGCCGCTGACTCATGTTGACTTAGTTCTTTTAGCGTTAAAGAAACAGCAGCCAGTTTTTTAACCGTGACAAAGTTCTGTTAGCCAAAGGTGGCACGTATCACCTGGAGAGGTGTGGGTGTCTGGCTCACCTGTATTGAACACCTGTATTTGCAGGTATCAAGGAGAGCGTCTGCTGGACTCCCCCCGTAGACCTGAACACCATGAAGACCTGTGAATACCACGCCCTCTGTGCCCGCTTCAAAGACCTCCTGCTGCTGCCTGGTGAGCAAAATTAGGCACATTTGCATAGATTTGCATGATTTATTCCATGCCGATCGGTCCTAGGAACATGCGCAAATTATATTTATGCTGTTTTTTATTTTATATTAAAAAACTGTTTAGGAGAGAGCCTTCTCTTTTCTTTTCTCTTCTCTTCTCTTCTCCCTGGTTTTTTCTGGCCCATGTAGGACCAGTCTGGATAGTTCACCTTGGTGAAGTCTTGACGTTTTCATCCCCCAAAAAGCTTTGAGTTTGAGTTTCCACTGAAATGAGGCTGCATTTTAATGTTTTAATGTTGTATTTTAATCTTGTTTTTTAAAGTTGTATTTCAATTAATTGTTTTTATATCTGGTGTTAGCCGCCCTGAGCCCGGTCTTGGCTGGAGAGGGCGGGGTATAAATAAAAATTATTATTATTATTATTATTATTATTATTATTATTATTATTCTCCAGCCAGTTCCCTTCGGACATTTTGGACTACAAAGTCCATCAACCAGTGGGGCTCAGCCGGATGGGAGTTGTAGTCCAAGTCATCTGGAGGAAACGAGATTGGGGAAGGCTTTTTTAGAAAAAGAGGAAGGGTGTGTAGAAATCAGACACCGCTAATTGAATACTTCAGCCTGCCAGGAACAATGCACCCTTACAGAACGAGTTCCCATAGTTCCCTGGGAAGAGGGGTTGATTGTTAAACCACTCTGGGATGGGGAAGGAGGGGTCTCCCAACAGCTCTCAGCACCCTTAACAAACTACACTTCCCAGGATTCCTTGGGCAGAAGCCAGGACTGGTATCACAGTGTTTTAAATGCATGATGCAAATGTGGCCTTATCTGCCTATTTCATGAAATTTATACATCGTTTGGTTGTAAAAACAACAACCCTGAAAATAGTTTACAAAACAGATAAAGGAATAAAATTATCTGTAAGCAAAATTAACAAAAAATGGAGGCCTTTGAACTAAAAACTGATTGGGGGGGATCTACACACAGGAAGAAACACGCTATAAGTACGTCAGAAATTAAATCGTTAAAACAAAAAGGGGAAAACGGTTATGTAAAATCGCAAAGATTTTTTATTTTTAATTGATCTGCAGTGCCACCGGCTGTTGCATGTTATAACGCACTCAAAACACTGTTTTTTGAGTAAGGTAGCTGAGTCCTCGCAGCAAGTTTCTTACCTTCTGAGTAAACAGAAATGCCCTGTGTCCAGGGTAGCTGTCTACCAGCTCCATCTGGTGCGCAGGATGAGACCCTCCCTGTCCACAGACTGTCTGGCCAGAGTGGTGCATGCTCTGGTTATCTCCCACTTGGACTACTGCAATGTGCTCTGCGTGGGGCTACCTTTGAAGGTGACCCGGAAACTACAACTATTCCAGAATGCGGCAGCCAGACTGGGGACTGGGAGCGGCCGCCGAGACCATATAACACCGGTCTTGAAGGACCTACATTGGCTCCCAGTACGTTTCCGAGCACAGTTCAAAGTGTTGGTGCTGACCTTGAAAGCCCCAAACGGCCTCAAAGGCCCAGTAGACCTGAAGGAGCGTCTCCACCCCCATCATTCAGCCCGGATGCTGAGGTCCAGCGCCGAGAGCCTTCTGGCGGTTCCCTCACTGCGAGAAGTGAGGTTGCAGGGAACCAGGCAGAGGGCCTTCTCTGTGGCCATCTTGGTGGCCTCCCAGCAGATGTCAAAGAGAAAAATGACTACCTGACTTTTAGAAGACATCTGAAGGGAAGCTTTTAATGTTTAATAGGTTATTGTATTTTAGTGTTTTGTTGGAAGCCGCCCAGAGTGGCTGGGGAGACCCAGCCAGATGGGTGGGGTATAAATAATAAATTATTATTATTACTTTTGAGTGATGTCAATAGGCAAGGAGTTCCACAGTTCAGGTGCAGCCGCAGTAAAACAGCTTGCTCTTTATTCGTTTTCAAAATGCAAATGCTATAGCCTTGCCAAAGGTTCTTTTTAGTGGCAGAACGCGCGGGGGCATATTTTGGGTTCCCCTCCCCTGTTTTTTTTCTGACCTGGCTGCTTCTGCCTCATCCGATCTCTTTCGCCAGACGACTACTTCGTGGAAGACCCCAAATTCAGCCTCTGCTACTGCGAGTCGTGTCACAAGCTCCGGGGCGACGAGGCCTACTACAAGCGGGGGGAGCCTCCCCGGGACTACGCTCTGCCTTTCGGGTGGTGCCGTTTTAACCTCAGGTACGGAGGCCGGACGCGGGTGGCGCTGCGGGCTAAACCACAGAGCCTAGGACTTGCTGATCAGAAGGTTGGCAGTTCGAATCCCCGTGACGGAGTGAGCTCCCGTTGCTCGGTCCCTGCTCCTGCCCACCTAGCAGTTCAAAAGCACGTCAAAGTGCAAGTAGATAAATAGGCACTGCCCCGGCGGGAAGGTAGATGGCGTTTCCATGCGCTGCTCTGGTTTCCCAAAAGCGGCTTAGTCATGCTGGCTACATGACCCGGAAGCTGTACGCTGGCTCCCTCGGCCAATAAAGCGAGATGAGCGCCGCAACCCCAGAGTCGGCCACGACTGGACTTAATGGTCAGGGGTCCCTTTACCTTTACCTTTACCTACGGAGGCTGGATTGGAAAGCCGGGGGGGCGGGCCTAACACCGAGCAAATTGGCAAACATACATACAGTGGTACCTCGGTTCTCAAACTTGATCCGTTCCAGAAGTCCATTCCAAAACCAAAACATTCCAAAACCAAGGCGCGCTTTCCCATAGAAATCAATGCAAAACGGATCAATCCGTTCCGGACTCTCCTGGCTTCAGCAGAGAGGGAGAGCTGCGCAGCGCCCCTTCAGCCAAGCAGGAGGAGAAATGGAAGGGGCTCCGTTTCTCCTGCCGCTTCGCTGAAGGGGCGCTGAGCAGAGAGGGGGAGAATTTTTTTTTCTTGTTCTCCCCCTCTAAAACAAGGTGCGTCCTATGGTCGGGTGCGTCCTATAGAGCGAAAAATACGGTAGATATCAGAAGATATGGCTCAGGCCAATGGTTCACCAATCCAGCATCCTGTTCTCACAGGGTTTCGCACTTATGGCATTCCTTCTTTTCTGTGGGTTCATTTCCCCCCCCCCCCCGGCACCCCGAAATAACCCTTTCCTCTCCTCTTGGCAGGGTGAATCCCCGGTTGGAGGTGGGCGGCACCTGTAAGAAATGGCACATGGCCTATCACGGGACGAGCATCGGATCCGTCCGGCGCATGCTGGATCAAGGAGAGCTGGTGCCAGGTAAGGGGGTGCCCAGGTTGTGTTTTCTGGGGGCAGGGGATGCCTGCTTCTGCCTCCGCAATGCCTTTGTCACTGTCCCGGGGCAGTTCCTCCCCCTGCTCGACGGACAGCCCAAATTTTGTTCCTAGGAAACCGCATCCCGTGAGATTTCGTGGGGAAAAGGAAGCACGCCCACTTTGAATTCTGTGGTTTTACACATAACAACCACCACCTGCTCCTTAGCAGGTCTTGAAATTAGGCGAATCTAACCTCAGATGAACAACAACGCATATGACATACAGTGGTCCCTTGGTTCTCAAATGCCTTGGTACTCAAACAACATGGAGGCCGAACATTGCAAACCCGGAAGTAAGCGTTCCGGTTTGGGAACTTTTTTCCGAAGCTGAACATGCTCCATTTTGAGTGCCACACTTCCATTTTGAGTGTTACGCCGAGGTCTGTCTGTTTTTGCGATTTACAGTGGTACCTCGGGTTAAGTACTTAATTCGTTCTGGAGGCCCGTTCTTAACCTGAAACTGTTCTTAACCTGAGGCACCACTTTAGCTACTGGGGCCTCCCGCTGCCGGAGCACGATTTCTGTTCTCATCCTGAAGCAAAGTTCTTAACCTGAAGCACTATTTCTGGGTTAGCGGAGTTTGTAACTTGAAGCGTCCGTAACCCGAGGTACCACTGTAATTTGTGTTTTTGTTTTTGCTGCTCTTTTTTGTGACTGTGTAGAACCCAGTCCAGCTACTGATTGATTGATTGATTGATTGATTGTGTGACTGCAGTACATTGTTTATTGCTTTCATTTGATGGACCAATGGTCTCATTAGATAGTAAAATTCACATTAAATGGCTGTTTTAGGGGTTGTTTTTAAAAGTCTGGAACGGATTAATCCATTTTGCATTACTTTCTATGGGAAAGCGCGCCTTGGTTTTGGAATGGATTTCCGGAACGGATTAAGTTTGAGAACCAAGGTACCACTGTACTGCTCTGTGTCATGATTTATTTAACAAAATAAATAAAGGCAACATGGAGTAGCCATGTGTGGAAAGCTCAGCACACACGAACTCAAACTTCGGAGGGCAGTGCAAGCTACCTGAGCGGGGGACCCTCTGCCGATCTAGACATCCCCAAGAGAGTGCGGAAGACAGTGTGGTATAGTGGTTAGAGCAGGGCTCAGCAAACATTTTCAGCAAGGGGCTGGTCCACTGTCCCTTGGACCTTGTGGGGGGCCAGACTATATTTTGAAGGGGAAAATAAAATGAACGAATTCCTATGCCCCACAAATAACCCAGAGATGCATTTTAAATAAAAGGACGCATTCTAATCATGTAAAAACATGCTGATTCCCAGACCGTCCGCGGGCCGGATTTAGAAGGCGATTAGGCCAGATCCGGGCCTTAGTTTGTCCACCCATGATGTCAGGTCTTGCTTTTTGCGTTATTATTATTATTGTTGTTGTTGAGATTTATACGCCGCCCTTCATCCAAAGACCGCAGGGCGGTTTACGGCCTAGACACTGAAAACGGAGGCACCAAATGCATACCGTAACAGTGGAAACAAGCAATCGCCGCTTCCCCCGTAAGCCCATTGGGAGAGGCTGACTCCACCTTGTGTCTCTTCCTCCTCGCTCTTCGCAGGAAGCACGTCGATCCTGAGCTGCCGCCCGGTCAAGGCGGACCCGCAAGGCGGCAACGGCGGAGGTGGCGGCGGCGTGGGTGGCGGGGGCGGCAGTGGGGGATACCACGAGCCCGAGGAGAACAGCTCCCACGGGCGCGAGGATCTTCAGCGCGTCTTGCTGTCTCCCACGTTGCGCTACGCCGGACTGGAGCCTTTTGCCACCAAAGTGCAGTACGTATCCCGCGGGGTGTGTGGGTGTGCTGTTACTGGGACCTTCGGTGATCCTGGCCGAGGAGCTGGTGGGGGGCAGTGTGGCGCAGTGGTTAGAGCAGCGCTTCTCAAACCCAGGTCCCCCAGCTGCTGTCGGACTACAACTCCCATCATCCCTGGCTGCTGGTCCTGCCTGCTAGGCACTCTGTCACAAGAGACCAGGGCCCTGCGGGACTTGACATCTTTCCGCAGGGCCTGCAAGACAGAGCTGTTCCACCAGGCCTTTGGCCAGGGCACAGCCTGACTCCCTCCCTCGGCAATATTCGCGGAGCTCTGGCCCAATGGGTGCCAGTGGCTTGAATTAATTAATTTTATAATGAATGATTTTAGAGTGTTGTTTATGCTGTACTTTTGTACTGTTTTATTGTTGTTAGCCGCCCTGAGCCCGGCTTCGGCTGGGGAGGGCGGGATATAAATAAAATTTATTATTATTATTATTTATTAGGGATGGTGGGAGTCGTAGTCCGACAACAGCTGGGGGTCCGGGTTTGAGAAACGTTGGCGTTGAGAGTGTTTGACCCTAGCAGCTGGGAGATCAGGGTTCGGATCCCGCCGCTCAGCTTGGGGGGTGGGCAGTCGCTGCCTTTCTCTGCCTAACCTACCTCACGGGGTTGTTGTAATCGACAAGGAGGAGGAGCATGTGGAAGCAGTAAACGGAATAAAAAAGGAAGGGAGCGAGAAATGGGTTCTTATTTCCTCTCCAACTCAAAGAAGCAGACCGTTTGGCAGCAGGTGAGAGAGCAAGCAGGGGGAACGTCCAGGTGATACTGTTTATCTGGATTGAAGAGCAGGGAAACAAATTCTCAAAATCCAAGAGTTTAGAGATCTCCCCCCCCCCACTCCCTCCCCCCCCAAAACCCCTGGTAACTTGAAGACAGTTGACAGGATCAGGCCAATTTCAGGGGGCCAGGTGACCCTCACCTCTCTCGCCCTGACCTGGCCACTGTGATCCACGCGACGGTCACCTCCAGACTGGATTATTGTAACTGCTCTATGTGGGGCTGCCCTTGAGACTGACCCAGAAACTCCAGCGGGTGCAGAATGCCGCGGCGAGACTCCTTAGGAGATCCTCAACGCGGGATCACATTCACGCTTTACCAGTTGCACTGGCTCCCAGTGGAGTACAGGATCAGGTTTAAGGTGTTGGTTTTGACCTTTAAAGCCCTATGTGGCCTAGGACCCACATACCTACGGGACCGCCTCTCCTGGTATGCCCCAAGGAGGACCTTAATGACAACATTTTGGAGGTCCCAGGTGGTTAGATTGGTCTCAACTAGGGACAGGGCCTTTTCAGCACTGGCCCCGACTCGGTGGAACGCTCTGTCCCAAGAGACTAGGGCCCTGCGGGATTTGACATCTTTCCGCAGGGCCTGCAAGATGAAGCTGTTCCACCAGGCCTTTGGCCAAGGCACAGTCTGACCCCCTCCTTTGGTAATCCTCGCAGATCTCTAGCCCAATGGTTGCCATTAATTTGATTCTGAATTGATTTTAAAATGAACTGATTTTAGAATGCTGTGTTACTTTTATTGTTGTTAGCCGCTCTGAGCCCGGCTTCGGCTGGGGAGGGCAGGATATAAATAAATTATTATTATTATTATTATTATTATTATTATTATTATTATTAGGTCTCCTGCTAACCTCACGGCCCCCTGATTCTGTCCGCCTTCTCTCCCGCAGATTCAAAGACCCAAAGTCCCACCGGCAGCACTCGGCCCAGGTGGCCTTCCAGGTGTGCGTCCGCCCCGGGTCCTACAAAGTCTGCGCCCAGTCGCTGGCGACCCCCGAGCCCCTGGACCCCCGCTTCAGCAGCGCCGACATTGAGTGGGTCACCAAGGAGAAAGGTGCTACCGTCCTCTACGGGCTCCTCGTCCGCGTGGAATGAGGACCGCTCCCCGCCCAGGAGCGCTGACGATGACGACGCCACGGCGTTCGGCGGGGAGGAGCGGCGGGGGTAGCGGCTGTTGCCAAAAAACAAAACCCCCGACCCCCTGCTACGCACAGACTGGGGGGGGGGGACGACGACAGCTACGGCGATCGACAGGCACAAGAGACTGCCCCCCTCTCTCTCAGTGGGGCAGAGGACGGCGTCGCCCCCCTGTGGCCACAGACGGCTGCTTCTTCTACCCCCCTAATTTTTCCTTTTTTTGCACAGAGACAAGCTAAACTTGGGGGGTTGGGATGTTTGGGGAGTGTTGAGTTGAGCCTTGTATTTAAGAGCATGAGGGGAGGGGTTTTTTTGGGGTAAGCGGGGCAGGGGAATTAGCTGCCCCAAAAGGACTTTTGCAGATTTTGGGGTGTGGGGGCTCTTTCTGGAACGCCCAGGGGTTTCTATACCGGCAAAATTCACCCTTTTCCTCCCTCCCTTCCAAACCCGCCCTCCCCTGCAGTGTTGAGTCTGTTCATTGGGAAAGGATAGGAAGTGGGGGGGAGTTTTGGGGGGGTGATATTGGCCCCCTCTCTTTTTCTTCGACGGCTGCATTGCGACAGGACATTTCAGGAGGGGGGCGTGAAGGGGGCAGAGAGTAGGGTTGACCCAGCCGCTGCCCCCTCCCTGGAAGAGAAAGCAGAGGTGCAGATTCGCACTCGCCCCCGAAGCGTGGGTCTCTTTGCTCCTTAGTACGCGTGCGTGTTTTTAATGGGGGTCCTTCTTTTTCATCCCCCCACCACCACCCTCTTTCTTCAGCCTTCTGCACCAACTGTGTGTACCACCCCAAAGAAGGTCGTGGAATAAGGTGTGTGTGTGTGTGTGTGTGTGTGTGTGTGTGTGTGTGTGTGTTTAATTAACGCAGCCTGTGAACAAGCACTTACCCCGTGGAAGGTTTCAAAGGTGGGTTCCGGGGGGAAAGAGAGATGGATTTCTCAAATTTCACGCCTAGCTTCTCAAACTCAACACCCGTACCACGATTTCCCTCCGGTTATTCCCACCTAAGAGAAGAGACACGGATTTATCAAATTTCACACCCAGCTTCTCGAACTCGCCACCAGTACCACGATTTCTCTCCAGAGAAGACTCCGGTGATTCCTCCTCTCTCCCCCCCCCCCCCCCCCCGTTCCCTGTACAACAAGCACATCGTCCTCTCCCCCCCCCCCAATTAAATTTCCTTGCTCTTTTTATCCTGAAGGAGCCCGACACACATTTCTCAAGTGTGTGTTAACACCCATTTTCCCTTTTCAAGCCTATTGATTATTCCCCACCCCCTTCCCTTATTTATTTAAAACCTTGTGTTGGTTGTCAAATTAAAATTAAAAAAAAATGTGAATTTTCTTGAGGGGCAAAAGGGTACATGGCTTTTAATGCCCACCCCGTCCCCCTTTGATTATATATATTTTAAATGGTATTTATGCTGCTTTTTCACTTTATTTGTTGGAAAATGACATGCATTGGGGTGTTTTGTTTTTTTTACCTCTGTAAAAAAACTTCGTTTCCTTTTTCCCCTTCTTTTTTTTTGAACAAAAGTTTCAAAGGTTGTACAGTGCGTTTCTCCCCAACTTCCTTGCAAGGGTTTATAAACCAGGATTCAGCTGGTTCAGTGTCTGTGTCTCTTTTTCCTACAACCTAAGAACAGCCTAGGGACGCGGGTGGCACTGTGGGTTAAACCACAGAGCCTAGGACTTGCTGATCAGAAGGTCGGCGGTTCGAATCCCCGTGACGGGGTGAGCTCCTGTTGCTCGGTCCCTGCTCCTGCCAACCTAGCAGTTCGAAAGCACGTCAAAGTGCAAGTAGATAAGTAGGTACCACTCTGGCGGGAAGGTAAACGGCGTTTCCGTGCACTGCTCTGGTTCGCCAGAAGCGGCTTCTTAGTCATGCTGGCCACATGACCCGGAAGCTGTACGCCGGCTCCCTTGGCCTGTAAAGCAACAAGATGAGTGCCGCAACCCCAGAGTCGGCCACGACTGGACCTAATGGTCAGGGGTCCCTTTATCTTTAAGAACAGCCTGCTGCGTCAGGCCAGCAGCCTACTCAGTCCAGCATCCCCTTCTCAAAGTGGCCAACCAGATGCCTCATTGGGAAACCTGCACGCAGGATTCGAACACAAGACCTGCCTGCAGTTTCCAGCAACTCGGACCCAGACGCATCGCCGCCTTCAACTGCGGCAGGAGAGCACAGCCACCGATAGCCCTCTCCTCCTCCAGGAATTTGTCCGATCCTCTTTTAAAAACACCCAAGTTGGCCTCCTGTGGCAGGGAGTTCCGCAGTTCCTGGATGAGCAAGTACGTCTTCCTCCTTTTCCTAAATCTTCATGGCAGGTCCACGATTTCCTGTGTTACAAAGAAAACTTTCCCTTTGCCATGCTTAATTTTACAAGCTTCTATCGTGTCTTCCCTTAAACTAAAAGGTCCCAAATGCCGCAAACTGCACGGCAGTCGTCGAAATACGTTATTTGGGGGTGGCACCCTGTTTTCCGGGAGCTGCAGAAGATCGTGCTTGTAACGAAGGACGGAAGGGTGGGGTGACCCCCTTCTGCTCTTTCCCCATCCGCCATTGGGGCGGCAAGAGCTTGGAAGCAGCATCCGAAAGCTGCCTTGCATCCCAGCACAGACTGGCAGCATCTTCTCACTAACCCTAACCCGGGCATTGGACCTGGGACCTTCTGTACGCCACCCAAGCCACAGGCCTTCCCCATGATTTGCAGGAAGGTATGGACATCTCCATGGTGGGACGCGGGTGGCGCTGTGGGTTAAACCACAGAGCCTAGGGCTTGCCGATCAGAAGGTCGGCAGTTTGAATCCCCGCGACGGGGTGAGCTCCCGTTGCTCGGTCCCTGCTCCTGCCCACCTAGCAGTTCGAAAGCACGTCAAAGTGCAAGTAGATCAATAGGTACCGCTCCGGCGGGAAGGTAAACGGCGTTTCCGTGCGCTGCTCTGGTTCGCCAGAAGAGGCTTAGTCCTGCTGGCCACATGACCCGGAAGCTGTACGCCGGCTCCCTCGGCCAATAAAGCGAGATGAGCGCCACAACCCCAGAGTCGGTCACAACTGGACCTAATAGTTAGGGGTCCCTTTACCTTTACGGAAATCTCCATAGGCTCTGAGCCTGTGTCACTCCTTGCCACTTGGCGGGCCCGACTCTAGCTGCAGGGAGACTTTGCGAGTGGGCGTGGCAGGAAAGCACATGTCCTTCCTTAATAAATCATTGCATGCAACCCCCAATCTGAGTAGCACAAGGTTTAGGGGAGTTCCAGGCATGCTTACCCAAGGTTTGTGGTTGCTTTTGGGAAAGTCACAGCAGAGACTTGCGGTGTCTTTGGGGTAGATGGTTTCTTTACACAAGTACAGAACTTGAGCCTACAGATGGGATTCACAGCTTAATCCAGGCTTCCTCCACCTCACCCCTCCAGATGTTTTTGGCCTGCAACTCCCATGATCCCTAGCTAGCAGGACCAGTGGTCAGGGATGATGGGAATTGTAGTCTCAAAACATAGGTTTGCCTATGCCTGCCTTAAGTTCATTTTTAGTGTCTTCTGCATAGAAATGTAGAAAATCAAACCAAACAATGTTAAGCCCCTTGCATTAGAGAAGGGAGATCACAGAAGCAGGTATGACTGGTCTCCAGATTCGAACTCAGCAAAGGTTTTCTATCTGCAACTCCAGTGAAGCTGAGGACATCTCTTACTGCTTGAAAAGAAAAAAAAATCGGGCTTATTTTATTTTCTCGAATATATCTTTTTCACATGTCATAAACATAATTTAAAATCATTGTCATTTTCTGGCGAAAAGCATAATAGCAGCCCTTTCTTGGACTCCTGGGTCCCCCTCTCAGTTGGGGGAGAGCGGGCAGCCCGGTCCCGGACTCCTGGGTCCCCCTCTCAGTTGGAGGAGAGCATTGAGCCCTTTCTCGGACTCCTGGGTCCCCCTCTCAGTTGGGGGAGAGCATTGGACCCTTTCTCGGACTCCTGGGTCCCCCTCTCATTTGGGGGAGAGCATTGGACCCTTTCTCGGACTCCTGGGTCCCCCTCTCAGTTGGGGGAGAGCGGGCAGCCCGGTCCCGGACTCCTGGGTCCCCCTCTCAGTTGGAGGAGAGCATTGAGCCCTTTCTCGGACTCCTGGGTCCCCCTCTCAGTTGGGGGAGAGCACTGGACCCTTTCTCGGACTCCTGGGTCCCCCTCTCAGTTGGGGGAGAGCATTGGGCCCTTTCTCGGACTCCTGGGTCCCCCTCTCAGTTGGGGGAGAGCATTGGAGCCTTTCTCGGACTCCTGGGTCCCCCTCTCAGTTGGGGGAGAGCATTGGGCCCTTTCTCGGACTCCTGGGTCCCCCTCTCAGTTGGGGGAGAGCATTGGGCCCTTTCTCGGACTCCTGGGTCCATTTCTCAATTGTTGGAGAAGGGGCAGCCCTTTCCCGGACTCCTGGGTCCCCTTGAGCCAGTTGGGGGGGGGTGGAGCCTGCCCGGACTCCTGGGTCCCCCTCTCAGTTGGCGGAGAGCATTGGACCCTTTCTCGGACTCCTGGGTCCCCCTCTCAGTTGGGGGAGAGCATTGGACCCTTTCTTGGACTCCTGGGTCCATTTCTCAATTGTTGGAGAAGGGGCAGCCCTTTCCCGGACTCCTGGGTCCCCTTGAGCCAGTTGGGGGGGTGGAGCCTGCCCGGACTCCTGGGTCCCCGGCGGGCGGGGGGGGGCGGGGCGGCTGTGACCCGGAAGAGGAAGCCGCGCGGGGCGTTGGCGTCTCCTCTCCCGGGCTGCTTCTCCTCCTCCTCCTCCTCCTTCCCCGCGGCCTCCGAGGAGCCTCTTTCTCCGCCTTGGGTCCCGGGCGCCCCGGGCAGCCGGAGAGGCCGCCATGCCGGCGCTGCTGGAGAGGCCGAAGCTGAGCTCGGCCATGGCCCGCGCCTTGCACCGGCACGTCATGGTGGAGAGAGAGAGGAAGCGGCAGGGTGAGAGAGAGAGAGAGAGAGAGAGACGGGGGTCATTTGCATGCATTTGCATGTACTTACATTTGTAGTAGCATTTGCATACATTTGCATTTACTTACATTTGTAGTAGTATTTGCATGTACTTACATTTGCATTTGTAGTTTCATTTGCATGCATTCGCATTTGTAGTTTCATATGCATGCATTTGCATTTGTAGTTTCATTTGCATGCATTTGCATGTATTCGCATTTGCATTTGTAGTTTCATTTGCATGCATTTGCATTTGAGTTTGAGTTTGTATCTCGCCTGCAAGGTGCTCCAGGCGGCGCGCAATCCCCGCAACCCCAACCCGGTGCCAGGTAGGCTAGGCTGGGAGGAGGCAGCGGCCGACCCCCGGTGACCTGCTGGGGGTAAATCCCAGGATTGTAGAGTTGGAGGGGACCCCAGAGGTCATCCAGCCCAACCCCCTGCAATGTGGGAATCCCAGCTGACACTTCCAAGACCTTCCACCCTCTGCTTAAAAACCTCCAAGGAAGAAGAGTCCAGCATCATCCCAGAGAGATCCTTCCCCTGTCAAACGGCTCTTACGGTCAGAAAACTCTTCCTGAAGTCTAGTCCCAATCTCCTTCCTTGCAACTTTAATCTATCCAACCCTCCAGAGCAGAAAATAAGATTGCTCCATCTTCCATTTGACGGCCCTTCAGAGATTTCAGGATGGCTGTTAAATCTCCTCCCAGTTCCCTCTTTTCCAGGCTCAACATACCCAATTCCCTCAACCGTTCCTCATAAGGCTTGTTTTCCAGACCTTTGACCATCTTGGTCACCCTCCTCTGCACATATTCCAGCTTGCCAGTATCCTCCTTAAATTGTGGTGCCCAGAACTGGATACCGTCTTCCAGGTGTGGTCTGACCAAGGCAGAATAGAGCGGGACTGTTCCTTCCCTTGGGATGCGGGTGGCGCTGTGGTCTAAACCACAGAGCCTAGGGCTTGCCGATCGTAAGGTCGGCGGTTCGAATCCCCATGACGGGGTGAGCTCCCGTTGCTTGGTCCCTGCTCCTGCCAACCTAGCAGTTCAAAAGCACCTCAAAGTGCAAGTAGATAAATAGGTATCACTCCGGTGGAAAGGTAAACGGCGTTTCCGTGCGCTGCTCTGGTTCGCCAGAAGCGGCTTAGTCATGCTGGCCACATGACCCGGAAGCTGGACGCCGGCTCCCTCGGCCAATAAAGCGAGATGAGCGCCGCAACCCCAGAGTCGGTCACAACTGGACCTAATGGTCAGGGGTCCTTTTACCTTATTCCTTCCCTTGATCTGGACACTAGACTTCCATTGATGCAGCGTAGAATAGCATTGGCCATTTTTGCTGCTGCATCACATTGCGGGCTCATGTTAAGCTTGTGGTCCACCAAGATCCCTAGATCCTTTTCACAAGGATTACTGGCAAGCCAGGTGTCCGCCATTTTATATTTGTGCAACTGGTTCTTCCTGCCTAAGTAGTGCAGAACCTGAAGAAGTCTTGAACTGAATTGAGGCTCCATGGAAGTTGCATTTCGGGAAGGTAATTCCTCCCTGTTTAAGGAAGCTTTTAATGTTTAATAGATTATTGTGTTTTAATATTCTGTTGGAAGCAGCCCAGAGTGGCTGGGGAAACCCAGCCAGATGGGCGGGGTATAAATAAAGTATTATTATTATTATTATTATTATTATTATTATGCCTTTCCCCCTTGTCCTGCAGAGGAGGAAGAAGTCGACAAGATGATGGAGCAGAAGATGAAGGAGGAACAGGAGAGGCGTCGGAAGAAGGAGATGGAAGAGCGGATGTCCCTGGAGGAGACGAAGGAGCAGGTCTGTGGGGCGGCCCTGTGTTTTGGGAGGCCTCCAGTGTGAGAGAGCCAGTGTGGTGTAGTGGTTAAGAGCGGTAGTCTCGTAATCTGGGGAACCGGGTTCGATTCCCTGCTCCTCCACATGCAGCTGCTGGGTGACCTTGGGCCAGTCTCACTTCTTGGAAGTCTCTCAGCCCCACTCACCTCACAGAGTGTTTGTTGTGGGGCAGGAAGGGAAAGGAGATTGTTAGCCGCTTTGAGACTCCTTAAAGGGAGTGAAAGGCGGGATATCAAATCCAAACTCTTCTTCTCCGTCCCTGGAGACATCCCAGCTCACCTCCGACCCCTTTTCCACCCGCAGATCATGAAGCTGGAAGAGAAACTGCTCGCCCTACAGGAGGAGAAGCACCAGCTTTTCCTTCAGCTGAAAAAAGTGCTTCACGAGGAGGAGAAACGACGTCGCAAGGAGCAAAGGTTGGCGGGATAACAAGCGTCTAGCGATGCACGCTGGGCCATGTTTGTGGGTTCTGAACTGGCTGTGACTGAGCAGGAGCCTCGTGGAGATGTTGAGCCAGTGTTTGGCTGCTGTGAAAAATAATAATAATATAATAATAATAATTTATTATTTATACCCCGCCCATCTGGCTGGGTTTCCCCAGCCACTCTGGGCGGCTTCCAGCAAAACACTAAAATACAAATAACCTATTAAACATTAAAAGCTTCCCTAAACAGGGCTGCCTTCAGATGTCTTCTAAAAGTTTGTCTTCCAAAAGAAAAAGGCGAATTCCGTGCTTAGGAGTTATTAGGCAAGGAATTGAAAATAAAACTGCCCACAGCCTGTTCTGTGGTGTGAGCGTGCTTGGAATGCTGGGCTGGGCGATGTTATGTTGCTTTGACTGTATATTTGATTTTCTTCAGATTGTTTTATTTATGTTTTATTGATTTAATATGCTGTAAACCAGGGGTCGGGACGTGGGTGGTGCTGTGGGTTAAACCACAGAGCCTAGGACTTGCCGATCAGAAGGTCGGCGGTTCAAATCCCTGCGACGCGGTGAGCTCCCGTTGCTCGGTCCCTGCTCCTGCCAAGCTAGCAGTTCGAAAGCACGTCAAAGTGCAAGTAGATAAATAGGTACCGCTCCAGCGGGAAGGTAAACGGCGTTTCCGTGTGCTGCTCTGGTTCGCCAGAAGCGGCTTAGTCCTGCTGGCCACATGACCCGGAAGCTGTCTGCGGACAAAGACCGACTCCCTCGGAGATGAGCGTGCAACCTCCGAGTCGGTCATGACTGGAGCTAATGGTCAGGGGTCCCTTAACCTTTAAACCTGTGGTCCATGGGCTGTAAGCGGTCCATGGGGGTTGTTTAAACGGCCCACTAGCCACTGCTGAACCAAGCCACTCGTTCAGTGAGTCCCTGCGCGCTGCGCTAAACCAGCACAGCACAGAGCGGGGACTCAGTTGACGCGATCCAGCCCATGGAGCGATCTCCGTGGGAGTGAGCTCACCCAGGCGAGGTAATCCTTGCCGACCCCTGCTGTAAACCGCTTTGAGCTTTTTCATAAAAATATAAAAGTGATATAGAAATTAAAAGAATAAAATAAAATAAATACGTTCATATATCGTCCAAAACCGGTTTGAAGTCCGTATCATGATACAATCGTACCTCAGAATTTGAACGCCTTGCGACTCAAACGTTTTGGCTCCCAAATGCCACAAACCCGGAAGTGAGTGTTCCGGTTTGCAAACGTTCTTTGGAACCCGAACGTCCAACGCGGGTTCTGCAACTTCTGATTGGCTGCAGGAGCTTCCTGCAGCTAATTGGAACCTGTGCCTTAGTTTCCGAATGTTTTAGAAGTCAGAACGGACTTCTGGAACGGATTCCATTCGACTTCTGAGGTACGACTGTATCAGCTTCGTAATTTTTGACCTGGCAATATTTTGTGAATTGTGTTGTGTGTGTGCGGTAAGCAAAAATCACAATGTGTGGGAAACCTTGAAGGCAGCCAACGACTGCCTTGTGCAAAAGGGGCAGCGAATGGCAAGAGCAGGCGCCGGTAAAGATCAAGTTTCTTTCTGAGTTGGGTTTCTTCACCGCCATTATTGCAGGCGATTTATTGACCTCCTTCCTCCTGTCCACAGCGACATGACGACGCTGACGGCAGCCGCTTACCAACAAGGAATGGCTGTCCACGCAGGGGCTCACATCCTCAACATGCAAGGTGCGTTTCTTTTTGGCTGCGTCGGCGGCGCATTGAAAGGATTCACGTAGAGTTCGGCCACGGATCAGGCAGGTGTGCTTTCCTCACCTGAAGTCGCCTTGTGCTGAATCGGGCCGCCAGTCTCTACCTGCGGTCCAGTTTTAGCGAGAGATGTCGGGACTCGAACCCAGGACATTCCATGTATAAAGCTCTGAGGTGCCTCCCTTGTTAGGATTGCAGGTATGGGAGAGGGGAGAGCGAAGGAAAGAGAAGACTTTTTAAAAAAATAATTTTTATTAAGTTTTCCATTTTAACAATCCAATCAGATCACATTACACTTTCCAAATTATACAAATACATCTCATATAGTCCAAATATTCTGCCAAATTATAAGTTTTTGTTGGGGCTTCCCATGCTTCAAGTTCAGTGGGGCTCCAGTCATCTTATGTTTCTACTGCCTTGAGTTTCCAATAGTTCCTTCTTTAAATCTCCCTGTTGGTATCCTTCCTTCCTTCATGGCCTCTGCGTTGTTTCCACAGGCGAGCTGAAGTAAACAATAATGGGCTTCTGTGTGAAGTTTGTATGACTCTCCTTTTTTTTTTTGCAGCTGATAAGTCTGTCGTTCGCAATTTGTCCTCACACGCTGGTGTTTATGCCAAATCAATCCAAAAGTCCTTCTCTGGTGGCAGACGCCATCTTCTTTCAGTTCCGATGAAATAAAATCTAGGCGTTTGCTCATTCATTTTCTCAGACAGGTTGCATCAAACATTAGTCTTTCAGGGGAGATTTGCCAATTTGGGCTTGAAGCACAGATATGATAACAAATTAAGAGCTCGCCTCCCCCATGACTGTTTATCTCTGTCCCATAATGGCGGATCCCAATTAAATAGTGCGTCACATCACCCTTCCGGAGAGTCTTTTATTGGAGGAAAGAGAAGACTTGACCCTCCACCCCTTTGGGAAGGAGTTTTCTCACCCTCTGGACGGCTTGGAGGGGTTGATGTCAATGGGATTTCTTCCCTTTCTCCACAGGGAGCCCCGGAGGCCATAACCGGGCTGGCACCTTGATATCCGCCGATAGAGCCAAGCAGATGTTTGGACCTCCAGTGATCACAGTGAGTGCCTCCCCCCCCCCCCAGTTGTTCCAGGAAAGACCAGATCTCTTTGTTCAACACTGAAGTCATAGTATTCCTCAAAGGATTTATTACCATATTTTTTGCTCTATAAGACGCACTTTTTCCCTCCTAAAAAGCAAGGGGAAATGTGTGTGCGTCTTATGGAGCGAATGCAGGCTGCGCAGCTATCCCAGAAGCCAGAACAGCAAGAGGGATCTCTGCTTTCGCTGCGCAGCGATCCCTCTTGCTGTTCTGGCTTCTGGGATTCAGAATATTTGTTTTCCTCCTCCAAAAACTAGGTGCGTCTTATGGTGCAAAAATTACGGTAATTTATTTGGCAATAGGGGCACGTTGCTTAATCAGCAGAAACCTCCTAAGCAGTTTGCAAAATGCAATGTGAAATATTTGTTTGAAAAACTGGTAATATAAAACAGGCATGTCCAACTCCCAAGAGCAGGGGGTCAGCAAACTTTTTCAGCAGGGGGCCGGTCCACTGTCCCTCAGACCTTGTGGAGGGGCAGACTATATATTTTTTTTGGGGGGGGGGGGAGAACGAATTCCTATGCCTCACAAATAACCCAGAGATGCATTTTAAATAAAAGGACACATTCTACTCATGTAAAAACACGCTGGTTTCCGGACCGTCTGCTGGCTGGATTGAGAAGGCGATTGGGCCGGATCTGGCCCCCGGGCCTTAGTTTGCCTACTCATGTCCAAGAGACTGTGATCTACTCCCACTATATAAAAAAACTGGCAGTGATCTACCCATTGGATTGACCATTGTGGAGCTTTTTTTGGGGGGGTGATCAACCAGGATCACACGATCGACCAGGAAAGCCCCGTAATTGACTAGTTGCACATGCCTGATATATGAAGCCAAATTGATGTAAGATTTATCAGAGTAGAAGTAAAAGCCATGTATCTAAAACAAATGATACGTAATAAAAATCGCACATTAAAATGCCACGTCAAGGCAGGCCTGCCTAAGCGAGCGAGAACCGTGCCAGGGGCTGAACACAGTTTTCTTTTCCCCCTAGGAAGTGGTTATATTTTGCTTTTCATGAGCAGAGTCAACAGTTCTCCTCCAAATGTTCCCTCACAAGATGGCGGACGGTGGCAGCGCTGCCTTTTCTATTGTCGTGGTGGTTGTTATTTAAATTTATATCCTGCCCTCGATCCCAAGGACCACAGGCCCGTTTACAGTATAAAACCACATAACATGATAAACTAGGGTTGCCGTGTTTCAAAAAGTAAAAATCCGGACACAAAAGTTGTTGAGCTTGGGAGGAAGTTGTTGTTTTTGGCAAAACCTCAACAAAAATTGTCGTTTTGGAGCTATTTTTAAGGGAAATTGGCACAAACAACACTGCCGACCTAGGTTGCCATGCGTCTTGATTTCTCCAGATATTTTTCCGATTTCCTCCCGGATGCTTCCGACTGCAGTATTCTGCATATGGCCCCCCCTAGATACACAAGGCAAAACGGTTAGTTCTTCCCTCACAAAATGGCTCCCCTTTCAAAATGGCGGGTGGCGGCAGCCCTGCCTTTGCTATTGCTGCTGTTATGATAGTTATTTATTAAACTGATATACCGCCCTTCCTTCCGAGCGCCACAGGCCCGTTTACGGCAAGGAAACACAAAAATACGTCGCGTGGCAAATAAGACAAAGCGGTTAGTTGTGAGGCAGATTTGGTGCGCCTCGCGGTAACCCTAAGGGACGTCTCTGTGCTTGCTTTGTCTCCCCAGTCTCGCCACTTTGCCACGCAGCCGACTTTCCCCGCCAGCACGGCAGAGCACGGTCAGTACCAGGGCGGGCAGTCCGGGCACAGCCCTTACGCCGTGGGGCAGAGCCAGCACACGGTGCCCGTCAGCTATGCCAGCAGCCAGTCGATCCGAGGTGAGGATGGAGCCCGTGGGCAATCGGGTGCCACGCTGCATCCCTTTCCCTCCGTGGCATGGGTGGCGGGGGCAGAGCAGGCCGGGCTTTCACCCCCCTCTCCTTTCCCTTCCAGGGCCTTCTGCTTTCCCCACCATGCAGTACTTGCCGCAACAGCAGCCCGGCTATACAATCCACAGCCACTTCCCCACGGCTCAGCCTGGTAAGTCTGCAGAATGGCTGGCAAATCTTAATAATAAGTCTGCAGTTGTTTAGTCATGTCCGACTCTTCGTGACCCCATGGACCAGAGCATGCCGGAGGTTGGTAAATCCTATTATTATTATTATTATTATTATTATTATTATTATTATTATTTATACGCCACCCATCTGGCTGGTTTTCCCCAGCCACTCTGGGCAGATTCCAACAAAATATTAAAATACAATAATTCATCAAACATTAAAAGCTTCCCTAAACAGGGCTGCCTTCAGATGTCTTCCAAAAGTCAGGTAATTGTTTATTTCCTTGACATCCAACTGGAGGGCGTTCCACAGGGCAGGTGCCACCACCGAGAAGGCCCTCTGCCTGGTTCCCTGTAACTTCACTTCTCGCAGGGAGGGAACCACCAGAAGGCCCTCGGAGCTGGACCTCAGTGTCTGGGCAGAACGATGGAGGTGGAGACGCTCCTTCAGGTCTACTGGGCCTTTGAGGCCATTTAGGGCTTTCAAGGTCAGCACCAACACTTTGAATTGTGCTTGGAAACGTCCTGGGAGCCAATGTAGGCCTTTCAAGACCAGTGTTATGTGGTCTCGGCTGCCACTCCCAGTCCCCAGTCTAGCTGCCGCATTCTGGATTAGTTGTAGTTTCCAAGTCACCTTCAAAGGTAGCCCCACGTAGAGCGCATGGCAGTAGTCCAAGCAGGAGATAACCAGAGCATGCGCCACTCTGGCCAGACAGTCCGCGGGCAGGGAGGGTCTCATCCTGCGTACCAGATGGAGCCGGCAGACAGCTGCCTTGGACACAGAGTTGACCTGCACCTCCATGGACATGAGATGGCAGGGGAGCTGCGCTGGGATATGTTGTCCGAAAAGGAAAGAGAAAATAAACCAGCCCCACACTTCTTCCCAGGCCCTGTTTCTTTCCTTGCAAGGCTCACGCTTAGCTCTTTCAACCTTCCCTTTCCAGGTTTCATTCCTCCCAGCACGGCCATTCCTCTGCAGAAACAACTGGAGCACGCAAACCAGCAGTCGGGATTTACCGATTCGGTGAGTTCACACCCAGAGCATCGCTCTCTGAATATGTCCGTGCTCTTTTGTAGAGTTGGAAAGGGACCCCGGGGGTCACCAGCCCCCTGGAATGCAGGAATCTTCTGGCCCCAACATGGGACTCGAACTCGTGGCCACGAGATGCTCTTACCGACTGGGCTATCCCACAGAGGTCTTACAAGATGGCTAACAATATTTTTAAAAACCAAACGGCAGTGGTACGTCATCAGGAAAGCAGCCGCAAACCTAAGTAGTCAGTATGGGACCCGGGTGGCGCTGTGGGTTAAACCACAGAGCCTAGGACTTGCCGATCAGAAGGTCGGCGGTTCAAATCCCTGCGACGGGGTGAGCTCCCGTTGCTCGGACCCTGCTCCTGCCAACCTAGCAGTTCGAAAGCACATCAAAGTGCAAGTAGATAAATAGGTACCGCTCCGGCGGGAAGGTAAACGGCGTTTCCGTGCGCTGCTCTGGTTCGCCAGAAGCGGCTTAGTCATGCTGGCCACATGACCCAGAAGCTGTACATCGGCTCCCTCAGCCAGTAAAGCGAGATGAGCGCCGCAACCCCAGAGTCGGCCACGACTGGACCTAACGGTCCGGGGTCCCTTTCCCTTTACTAGAACACAAGTGTCCAGGCAGAACGATGGAGGTGTAGACGCTCCTTCAGGTATACAGGACCACTCTGAAATACCTCTCTGAGGAGGATACAGGTCTCCAATAAAAAAATAAAGACCCTCATCTCCCAGAATCCTTTGGGGGAAAGCCGTGACTGTATAAAAATGGCATCGCAGCGGTGCGAATGCAGCCGTTCTTGACTGTTTCTAACTGCACAGAGGGGTAAATTTTAATTTCGGACAGGAGCCTGGGAAGAACGTTTGCTTGCCGGGACTCGGCCGTGAAATAACCAGCGCATGTGCAGAGTGCATTCCCTCTCACCTTGGGAGGTGGTCTAATTCCTCCGCTCTCTCTTGTCCTTTCCTCTCCAGTCGACCCTACGCCCGATGCACCCCCAAGCCTTGCACCCGAACCAGGGCCTCCTACAAGCTCCCCAAATCCCTGTCCAGATGCAGACAGCTGCCAAGGTAAGCTCAGAAGCTGAAGGCGCATTGCTCCTCTTCCTGCTTCTACTCCCCCTCTTCCCAGTGATTCTCAGTTACGCGGTTTTCCGTGCCCATAATGTGTTGTCATGGTTCCTCTTGTTTTCGGCCTGTTGTGAATTTTGCCTTCCTTTTACTCGTCCCAGGTGGGTGCCTCTCCCACCACCGTCACGACACCCAGCCCCTTTCCCTCCTGCTCTCTCCTGCTCGCTGATTTTGGCCCCCCCCACCCGCTTTCTCTCCCTTATAGCCCAGTTTGGCGTACACCCACCCGGCTCGCCCAGCCTCCCCTGGCAGCTTCTCCCACGGAACCGCCCCACAGCAACCCCACACAGTAAGTATCTCGCTGGCTGGGTGGGGGGAGCGGCGGTCAATCCCAAGCCTTGTCGTACCACAGCAGTACCTCTGGGGGTTTTTTCCAAAAAAAATTATTGGTTTTCACAGTTTTATAAACAAACAAATACACAAGACAAACAAACATAAATCATAACCTTATTGAAAATTACACTTCCTCGCTTCTCCTTGGTTGAATTTCATTGCATGTCCTATTAACGGTTTTCCAAATCACAGTTTTTATGAAACTTAACTTAAACATTAACATCCTTAAATCTTCACATTATGGAATTAAACATATTAATTCATCACTTAACATAAATAAAATCCTAAGCCAATTAAGTAACTGCAAGCTGTTTTCAGTTAATTTAACTTAACATATTTAACTAAATAATCATTAAATTTAGTCCACTCTTCCCGATACTCCTCCTCCGTCTGGTCGCGGACTCTTCTGGTTAGGTCGGATAGCAGTATCTCTGAGCGCATGCAGAGGGTCTCTCCTCCCTAGTGAGCCTCTGTACAGTCTGAGGTTGGGGTCATTCTGCAGATGGGGAGCCCCCATTGAGAAGGCCAATCCCCAGCAGAACCACCGCCAACCAGACTTCGTGTCGGATGCTGCCAACTTAGGCGCATCAATTTATGCGAGGCTACTAGAATACAAGGGGGTGCGGGTGGCGCTGTGGGTTAAACCACAGAGCCTAGGGCTTGCTGATCAGAAGGTCGGTGGTTTGAATCCCTGTGACGGGGTGAGCTCCCGTTGCTCGGTCCCTGCTCCTGCCAACCTAGCAGTTCGAAAGCACGTCAAAGTGCAAGTAGATAAATAGGTACCACTCTGGCAGGAAGGTAAACGGAGTTTCCGTGCGCTGCTGTGGTTCGCCAGAAGAGGCTTAGTCATGCTGGCCACATGACCCGGAAGCTGTATGCCGGCTCCCTCGGCCAGTAAAGCGAGATGAGCGCCGCAACCCCAGAGTCGGCCACGACTGGACCTAATGGTCAGGGGTCCCTTTACCTTTACTAGAATACAACACTGCATTTGTTTTACAGTGGTGCCTTGGTTCTCAACTTAATCCGTTCCAGAAGTCTGTTCCAAAACCAAAGCGTTCCAAAACCAAGGCGCGCTTTCCCATAGAAAGGAATGCAAAACGGATTAATCCGTTCCAGACTTTGGAAAACAACCCCTAAGACAGCCATTTAACATGAATTTTGTTATCTAACGAGACCATGGATCCATAAAATGAAAGCAATAATCAATATACTGTACTATAAATAAGACAGTATTAATTACTTTTTTTTCTTACCTGCGCTGATGATAGTCATTGTTTGGATGGGGGGCTTTTATCCATTCCCACAGTCACACAATCAATCAGTCGAACTGGCTTCCACACAGTCACAAAAACAAATTAAACTAAAAAGCCTCAAAAACGCAAAATAGCAAAAACGAAATGTTCAAAAACCAAGGGGCAGCTTCTGATTGGTGCAGGCGCCCCGGAAACAATAGCCAACAGCCGCATCGGCTGTTCAGCTTCCGAAAAATGTTCAAAAACCAGAACACTTCCAGGTTTTTGGAGTTTGAGAACCAAGGTACCATTGTATTTTATTTTTTTTAAATACAACTGTATTTCTGACTTTTCCTGGGGGAAAAGAGTCCAGACAATCCGTTCGCGATTTCAGGATATTTACTCTACCTTTCTATTAAAAAGATAAACCGATCAGACAAACACACCAGCGTGAAACTACCGGTAGGATTCTTGAGCCTAGTTTCGGTATGAAAAACAGCAGCAGAGGTTAAACAAACCGAAGCACAACATCGCCAAAGGTGTGGGCAGTGTGGAAGGCCTGGCTGGCTTCATTTTATTAAAAATAATCTGCGCCCCTTAACAGGAGGGCAACCTTGTCGTGCTCAGTGTTTGGTACGGTCTGAACCCTTTGCTGCTTTGAACCGTTTCCGCGTAGACTGGAAGGTGGGTTGGGGAGGGACAGAGAGAAACGGAGAGGTTTACAGTGCTGGCTGCTTGGCAAAGTTCCAGGGGAAGGGAGTTCCACAGGCCGGCACCAAGAATTCCTCCCTGCTATGCCCTTGGCCGGCTTGATTTAGCACACAGATGATAAACTCATGAAGGCACACTCGATCAGGCTGGGAGGAGGTGATCTTTTGGCCAGGGCAGGAGCACTGTGTCGTGCGCAAGAGGAATCAAAGAGGAGACACTCTAACTGCCCACAGCCTGACCGGCACGCCACAGGCCCTCCAGACACATTAATAATAATAATAATAATAATAATAATAATAATAATAATAATAAATTTATACCCCACCCATCTAGCTGGGTTTACCCAGCCACTCTGGGCGGATTCCAACAAAATATTAAAATACAATAATTCATCAAATATTAAAAGCTTCCCTAAACAGGGCTGCATTCAGATGTCTTCCAAAAGTCGGGTACTTGCTTATTTCCTTGACATCTGGTGGGAAGGCGTTCCACAGGGCGGGCGCCACCACCGAGAAGGCCCTCTGCCTGGTTCCCTATAACCTCACTTCTCACAGTGAGGGAACCGCCAGAAGGCCCTCGGAGCTGCTGGACCTCAGTGTCCGGGTAGAACGATGGTGGTGGAGACGCTCCTTCAGGTCCGCTGGGCCTTTGAGGCCGTTTAGGGCTTTCAAGGTCAGCACCAACACTTTGAATTGTGCTCGGAAATGTACTGGGAGTTTCCATCCAGCAGCCTGAAAACCGAAGGCGGTAACCCCCCATCTTGCTGCGCACTCAATGGGTGCGATGTCAACCACGCACGGTTGAAGGCAGGCTCGTTGGAAAAGTGCAAGTCGAGTCCCAAGTGAGGTGGAGAGCCGGGATTACGCTGGCACAAAGAGCGTTTTAGCTCCCTGCCTTCCAGCTCAGTATACAAGCTGTCTCTCGCTCTCCCTCTCACCCATTAGGCAATTCTAAGGGTTGGACCCTCCACGATTTCCACTTAGCGCCAGGAACCGAGCCCCTGCGTTCAGATGAGAGATTGCTGTACAACCTTCCGGTTGTGACCGTTAATTCATATACAGTGGTACCTTGGTTCTCAAACTTAATCTGTTCCGGAAGTCCGTTCCAAAACCAAGGGGCGCTTTCCCATAGAAAGTAATGCAAAACGGATTAATCTGTTCCAGACTTTTAAAAACAACCCCTAAAATAGCAATTTAACATGAATTTTACTATCTAATGTGGCCTTTGATCTGTAAGATGAAAGCAATAAACAATGTAAGGGTAAAGGGACCCCTGACCATTAGGTCTAGTTGTGGCCGACTCTGGGGTTGCGGTGCTCATCTCGCTTTATCGGCCAAGGGAGCCGGCGTCCAGCTTCCGGGTCGTGTGGCCAGCAGGACTAAGCTGCTTCTGGCGAACCAGAGCAGCACACAGAAACGCCGTTTACCTTCCCGCCGGGGAGGTACCTATTTATCTACTTGCACTTTGAGGTGCTTTCGAACTGCTAGGTTGGCAGGAGCAGGGGACTGAGCAACAGGAGCTCACCCTGTCGTGGGGATTTGAACCACTGACCTTCCAATTGGCAAGCCCTAGGCTCTGTGGTTTAACCCACAGCGCCACCCGCGTCCCTAATAAACAATGTACTGTACTATAAAATAACAGTATTGTAATGATAATTTATTAAAAAAAATTCTTACCTGCTGATAGTCATTGTTTGGATGGGGGGGCTTTTATCTATTTCCACAGTCACGCAATCAATCAATCAATCAATCAATCAATCAATCAGTAGACTGGGTTTCACACAGTCACAAAAACAAATTAACCGAAAAAGCCCCAAAAACAGAAACGCAAAACAAATAGGAAAAACAAAAGCGCCAAACTTAATCCGTTCTGGAAGTCCATCTGACTTCCGAAATGTTCAAAAACCAAGGGGCAGCTTCTGATTGGTGCAGGCGCCCCGGAAACGAATAGCCGACAGCCGCATCGGACGTTCAGCTTCCAAAAAACATTCGAAAACCGGAACGCTTCCTTCTGGGTTTTCGGTGTTTGGGAATCAAGGCGTTTTGAGAACCAAGGTACCACTGTACACTGAAAACTTCTTTCCTTTAACATCTCTTTCTCTCCCCTCTTGCAGTCTGGTTTCCAGGCCTCTCCGCAGCCGGCACCTCGCCACCCGTTCATCCAGCACCCGCAACAGGGCCAGCGCTTCTACCACAAGTGAGGCCCCCGCCCTGCTCTCTTGTTGCTTCGACATCCCCCCCCTTAGCCCAAGTCCCAGCGCAAAGGAAGAAAATATACGTGGGATGACCATGTGTGTGGCTTTATTCTCCCCTTCTCTCTTCGCTGTAATTTGTGAAAACAGAGATTGCACTCTAAATAAAACTTTGTATAATTCGAGGAGCGTTCAACGGTGCACGTGTCTGTTCCACACACACCCCTTCCTATCTTGCCCCAATAACAGAAATCGGGAGAGTCTGGCTAAACATTAGGAAGAATTTTGGGGCAGCAAGAGCTGACCGGAAGGTAGTGGACTCTCATTTGTATTTCTAAGAGGGAGGGAAGGAAACAGTGTGGCTTCCCTAAAATCAAGTGTATGCAAAGCAAGTAAATTTTGCACGTCGTTCATAATTTAGTATGACACTTCTCCCGAGCTGGTGCCCATCACGTTCTGGACCGGATGTCTTGGCTAATGCCCGATGGGAGTTGTAGTCTAAACATGTCTGAAGGCCACCAGCTTTTAAAGAGTATAAACAGGCCGTTTTCGAACTTTGGGGCAGGTCAGTGGGAAGAGACCTAAAGGCTTGTTCAGCTGAATCCTGCCAGGAGCAAAGGGTCCAAAGTGCTTTCCTGTTGTCAGTCCCGCCTCCCTAGTCCCCCATTTCTAGGAAAAGCAGCTTTTTTTGTGTGTTTGCACCTGCAGTAGCTGTAGTTCCAAGCGCACTCACAGGTCAGGTTAAAAGCGAAATGTATGTAAACTTACTGCCCATTGTTCTAAGCTGCGATACCAATGTTTTTCAGACGGCAGCTGACCCACGGGTCGTGTTTTCCACTCCTGCTTCTGTACATAAAAGGACTGCCCTCCATTTTGTACAGAGAGGCAAAAAGCCTGCTTTTCCCTGCGCCAGTTTCACTAATGGGCATGGGGTACAAACAGCCACTGGCCTTTGGTTTGAGACATTTTGTCCGTTAAACGCACTGCAAACACATTGGCCCCTCGCCAGTAAGGTTGAGCTTAACGTGACAAGTAATCTTTCTTTTCTCCCTACGCCCCACTCGGTTATTAACACATGAGATCAGGAAATTTTAAATTTTCGGGGCTGGCTTCTGAGAACTGCCCTGTCGTCACAGTCATCAAAAACAAATATTCCAGGTAGTTTGTTGAACAAAAATTCTATGAAACTCTCAATGCAGGAGGGAAAACCTCACAGGTCAGGACAAAAAAGAGAGGCACATATCTTTATGAAACCTCCACATTTTTATACAGTGGTACCTCTGGTTGCATTTGCAACCTGAAAAGAACATGAAAAGAACGCAATCCGCAGCAGTGTGCGCACGTGCGGGTTGCGATTCTTCGCTTCTGTGCATGCGTGTGACGTCATTTTGCGCTTCTGCGCATGCGGTGAAACCCGGAAGTAACCCTTTCCGATACTTTCGAGTCGCCGCAGGACGTAACCTGAAAGAACGTAACATGAGGTACAACTGTAAACTGTAAAAAAGAAAAGGAAAAAAACCACACAGAACTGAAATTTAATTTAAATTTTACACTCCCCCCCCCTTTGCCTCGTCTAGCACCTGTCCCTGCAGTGAGTGCATAGTCTTAAGCTTCCATGAGCTTCCTTTCTGGGGAATGTCGATCAGCTACTGGCCCCAGGAAAAGGCTGCCACCCGGTTGCAAACGGTGGTACATTGCATTTTAAAGGGTTGGACTGGATGACTCTGCAATTCTATGATAATGCAGTAGTTTTAATGAACTTGCCGGTAACGTAACCCCCACCCCGGTCCCTTACAAATTACACACACACACAGCCAGAAAAGGGTTTTTCATATTAAACTTGTTTTTTTTATTGAGGTTGATTAACAAATGTGTTGGATTAACAGGGGGAGAGGGAGGAGGAGGCCACAGCGCTGACCTGTGAACAGCAGAGGGGAGTAAATATGAACCAAGGAAATGGGCAGCGGGTGGGGTGGGGGCTAGTTTGTTACCTACCCCAGAAGACCCCCTTACCCTGAACAGCTCGTAGGTGGGGGATGCGCAGTTACCCAGCCTGGGGAAAAGGGCTTGAGGCGGAAGGGTGGGGGGTGCGTGCTAGAGACTTTCTAGCTAGCTCCAAGGACAGAAGGGAGGCAGCGACAGCACTGGTTGCCAGGGAAAAGGGGGGGGGGGGTCCTTGAACATGATTGACAGGGATCAGAGCCCAGGTGGGATGAGGGCGAGGGGCAAAAAAAGAGAGAGAAGTGTGTCATTCGCCAGGCAGCCGCGAGCGGGTTTCTCCTCCCATTTCGGGGGGGCAGAGCTCCGTGCCTTTGGCAGGAACACCGCCTGCCCCCCACTTCCAGATCTGGGGGGGGGGGGCCTTCTGTGCTCTAGAAGGGAAGGGGTTAAAGAAGGGAGTTTTAAGCAAGCTCAGCAACTAGAGCAGTGATCCCGCCGCCCCCACAAAAAAACCACATTTAATGGGTTAACCTCCAAAGCACAAGAAAGGATGCCGTCCCAAAAGAATTTACCAAATTGCCGCAACCATCACTATGCGGGGGCTGGGGGGGCGTCCGACGGCAGAGGGTGCCGTGCCTCCCCTTCCCACATTGCCTCAACAGAAAACGCTCACGAGAACAAACACATTTGACAGGGTTTAAGAGTGCGACTCTTCGCAATTCGCAACGGTAAATTTTTTCTAATTTTTGCTCAGTTTGTCGTTCTGGGGGGAAAGGCAGCTCCCTCCTCAGCGCTGCCACCAATCTTAACAGAAAGCATTAAAACTTGAGAGAGAAAAAAAATCAACAAGAGTCTCCTGCAATTTCCCCCCCTCCTTCTAGCCGTTTAAATATTATTCTTTTTTTTTCTTCCTTTTTTTAAGTGCAAATTCTCAACTTCTCTTGCCAGAAAACAACTGTAGTGTCACTAGCACCCGAGAGAGGGGAGGGGGACTGGGAGGACCGGGGCGAGAGGGGGACCAAAACAAGTGAAATAATAACAAAAGGAATACAATTAAGCGTCCAGCTTTTCTGCTTTTAAAAAGACCACAAAAAAGTTTCTTTTCTTTTGTTTTAATTCAAAAGGGAGTGAGTGGGTGTGGGAGGGTTTTGCTTTTTTGTCCTTTTTTTGCTTTTTAGAGGAGGGGGGGAAAGAAAAAAAAAAAAGAGATTTGGGTGGTTTGGAGCCAAATCTGACAGTCTGCGGGTTGCGATCCTCTCTGGTTCATAACAAGTTGAAACTGCTGCCCTGCAAGGTGGGAGAGAAAGAAGAGAAGTTGGTGACAGGGGTTGGTGACAGTGGCAGGAAGGTAAGAGACGACTCCTCTCCCATCTCTCACAAAAGCCTTGCACGTTCCCCTTCCATCTCGAGCGAGCAGGAGAGCATCCTTCCAATCTGGGTCTGCACTCACCTGTGGTTCCTTTATTTAGCCATGGCCTTGATAGCAACTGCAGCTTCCTCGGTCATTGCAGACAGTACGGTGATCTGAGGAGGGAGGAAGCAAGCAAGCAAGAATCAAGAGCTTAGAAGGGAAGGAGGGCTCTTAGAGATATGTAACCACTTGAAAGAAACAATTAGGCCTAGGATTAAAATGGAATTAAATTTACAAATAAGAAAATGTACGATAAGGAAAGTTATGTAATATGATTAGGACTGTGATATGGTTTTGCTACATATAATTACTAAGAAATTCGGATGGAAGAGATTCAAGGAAGTCAAATACTATGTTTTTGAAGATGGATGGTACTTAATTTTAATTAATTAAGTGACAATATGTTGTATGTATCTTTTTTATTTTTTCTCCTTTTTTCTCCTATTTTTTGTTTGTCTTTATTATTATTAATCTCTTCTTTTTTATTATGTTTACCTACTGAAAATAATAAATATTATTTGGGGGGGGAAGGGAGGGCTCTTGCCAATGGCCCCCTCTAGTCCACCATCCTGTTCTCACAGTGGCCAACCAGATGATCATTATGGGAAACCCACAAGCGGGATCCGAGTGCGAGAACAGCCCCCCTCCTCCTGCGGTTCTCAGCAAGCGACGTTCAGAAGCATCGCTGCCTCCCGACTGTGGAAGCAGAGCCCAGCCGTCGTGAGGTCCTGCTAGCCCCAGACCAAGCATGATCCACAATGGGCATCCGGGTTCTGCTTGAGGACCTCCAGGCGAAGGAGAACTCGCCAAAGCCGCCGGTATCGTGCGTAAGAAGCGGTTTTCTACTGAGTCACACCAGTCTGCCTAGCTCACGGGCACCTGTTCTAACTGGCAGCAACAGTTCTCCAGGGTTTCAGGCAGAGAAATATATAATAATAGTAATAATTTATTATTTATACGCCGCCCATCTGGCTGAGTTTCCCCAGCCACTCTGGGCGGCTCCCAATTGAGTGTTAAAAACAATACAGCATTAAATATTAAAAACTTCCCTAAACAGGGCTGCCTTCAGATGTCTTTTAAAAATAGGATAGCTGTTTATTTCCTTGACATCTGGAGGGAGGGCGTTTCACAGGGTGGGCGCCACTACCGAGAAGGCCCTCTGCCTGGTTCCCTGTAACCTCACTTCTGGCAATGAGAGAACCGCCAGAAGGTCCTTGGAGCTGGACCTCAGTGTCCGGGCTGAACGATGGGGGTGGAGACGTTCCTTCAGGTATACGGGAAAGGTCTTTTCCCACCTGAAGATGCCACTGGGACCTTCTGCAAGGGAAGCAGGTGCTCTGAGCTGCAGAGTAACTCCAAGCCCTGCCACCTGAAGCAGCAGCAGGGAAGAAACCTGCTCTGTTTGCTGTCCAACACCCCACCGTGCAGCTGAGGACCAGCGCCCCGTTTTCCCTCCTCCTTCATTAGTCTATCTCCAATGTCCTCAAAGACACAGCAGCGGTAGGGCATTTTGCCTTATGCACACTCAGATCAATGCCAGGCATGCTCTCTCGCCTTCTCCACTCCACCCGCAAGAAAATCTTCCCAGTTGGTGGCTGGGAACCCCAGGCAAGGCCGTCTATGGTCCTGGGCAGCTCAACTTTGCAACTTCCTCCCTAACAAAGCTTAATTTGTTCCCACTGTTGCTTATGTTACACTGGACGGGAAAACATGGTGCTTATAGAATTTTAAGGCTTATGGAATCATTTCTGCGTCTGGCTGGGATTGGAATTTGGTATTCTAACTTGTTTTTACCCTGCTTTTCAGTCATCACCATGCTTTGCCATCCCAGGCCTCTCTGGGCTAAGGAATGCTGCTGTTAAATACACCCCCCCCCCAAACACACAAACCACTTGGGCCAAGGGAGGGAGGCCGGCAGCAGCAGTAGGCCTCTTCCCCTCCGGCCCCTGACGTGTTCTCTTACCAGGATTTCTTCGCCACAGTCATATTTCTGTTCAATCTCCTTGCCCAGGTCTCCCTCAGGAAGGCGTAGATCCTCCCGGACTTCCCCGCTGTCCTGGAGCAGGGAGAGGTACCCATCCTGGATCCCAATAAGCTGGAGGAAAGGAAGGAAGGAGGGCAGAACAGTCAGCGCTGAGCTATCGGGCCACCTTCCAGACTTAAAAAACTCACTGAAGTAGCACTTTGGCAACAGAAGGACGGGGCCTTTTCAGTGGTGGCGCCCTGCTTGCAGAATGCTCTCCGCAGGGAGGCTGGCCTGGAGCCATCATTGTGTACCTTCAGGCACCAGGCAAAAAAATTCCTCTTTAACTGCCCATGTGGCCTTTTAGAGTGTTTGACATATTTTAGTGAATTTCACTCTCCCCACAGGTTTTAATGCAAGCAGTTTTTTAAAGCTGCTTTGAGTTGCCATAGTGGAAAAGAAACTATTGATTTTAACAGACAATAATAACCTGTTCCTGTTCACCTTGGCATGGAAAGGAAGGAGTGTCTGTTCCTCCAGCTGCCTTGGCCTGCCACCATTTTGAAACCACCCCAAGTTTGTAACAGCAGATGATTTGTCAGGGAACAATCCCACGCCAAGAGACAAAACTAACAGTCCCTGGGGCACATCCAGCGGTAGCAAGAATCATATATGAACGCTCAAAACTGAGGGAGAGGAGCCAAAACAGCTAAAAAGATTTCTCTGGAAGGGCAGAAGCCTGCCTCCATTGCCCACCGCAGCTGCTGTGTGGGAGGGCCACTTTGCCTATCCGTGCTACAGCAGCCACCACTAGCAGTCTACCCAGTTTGCAAGCCAGGCAGGCCATAGCGGGTGCACACCAACCCTCTACTTTTGGGATTCCCATCTCTGAAGTGGGGGGGGGGTGAACCCCACCCAGCTCCACCCACCTACCTGGAAGTCATTTCTCTTAATGTTGGGCACATCCATGTTGTGGGTGGAAGGGCAGATATCTTCATATTTTTTCCCAGTGAAGATGTCTATGCCAACAAGGTGCACCTACAGTGGGGGTGGAGAGGAAGACAGGATGTTAACGGGGACACATTTTTTTTAAAAAAGCACCCAGGTGTTCCCTGCAGGAGAAGTCCGGAGGAAACAGGCAAGGTCCTTGTTCTGTCTCAGGAAGGGAGGCCAGCCCCCTTCTCAACAGATGCAGTCTCTCTCTCTTATGGTAGGCAGACACAGGGACAAACGCACCCCGTCTGGAACTGGGGGGCACGCTTTGGTCCACTGCAACCAGATCCCTTGGCATCCCACTGGCACTGTATCTACCTCCGCTCGATCTGGACTCTCTGCGCCTCGCACACCAGTCTCCTTGTCAAGCTGCGAACTCCCTCAACAGCTAGGCCTCGCCTCCAGCTCTTTCCCTTTCCTTCCTTCCTTCCCTCTTTTCAGTTTCCACATTAGGGTTGCAGTATGGTGTGGGTTATTTATACACTCAATACTTACCTTTTTTATTTTAAGAAACAAATAAATCAGGAATACCAACAGCCACGTTTTGCAGTCTATTCTCCACTGGCCTTTCACCTTTAACTTTTCAGGTTATCTAATTCAGAGGCTGAACTTCCACAAAGTTCAAAGCATTACTTTTAACACCCCCTCCCTTTTTTTTGGTTTCTATTTCTAGTCCATCTAAGCCAGCCTTTCTCAACCTGTGGGTCCCCAGATGCTGTTGAACCACAACTCCCATCACCACTGGCTAGCAAGGCCAGAGCTCAGGGATGATGGGAGTTGTAGTCCAACAACATCTGGGGACCCACAGGTTGAGAACCGCTGACTGGGGCAGGGGGAGATTCAAACAGGTACTAAAGTGATTATCCCACAAAAGGTTGCCCCCAAGAACCTGATTAGCCCCAGACACCAAGAAACACACCTTGTAAACTAAAGTGTCCAGGTATCATCCAGACAGTCTCCAAAAGCCACCAGAATGCATTGCCTACCGGTGACTTAACAACGCCACTGGCATGCAAAGAAAGCAGGTCTCTTGGCTCTTCACAGGAGAGGAGAACACAGCCTCAGGAGACAGACTGAGAAACTCCGGGTACTTTTGTACACCACTTAGCCAGGATTCCTCAACACGGTGCCCTCCAGATGTCTGGGGCTACAACTACTGTTGCCAACAGAGCTCAAGAGATTAAACATATATGTTGCCTTGCATTTTTGGCAAAAAAGCAGGCCTCTCAACGCATTCTAAAGCAAGTCGTTCCTTGAGGCTAAGGGCTGGAAAACGATCTCAGGAGATAGAGAAGCTAAATGGCAGCATGCCTCAGAGGTCAGGTGGCTGAAAGGTGACCAGTGCAGGCGACGGAGGAGAAAGCAATGCTTTGCAGACCCAAGAAGCCTCACACAACATTTTCATTCCACCTTGCGCCTTACTTTTCAGCATTTCATATTGCAAACTGCCTTGAACTCACTGGAAGAAAGGCTGTTTATAAATGTAGACACTAATCTCAGCCAGCAATAATCTCATTGCTGCATGCAATGGAGAAGAGAACGACAAGAGGTTCAAATTGTTCCAGGACAGAAAGAGAGACAGACAGTCACAGGGAGAGGAAGTAAAGAACCAACCCTCTGGCTCCAGGCTTATTGTCTAAGGCCAGCACCTTCTCCAGACCTGGTGCCCTCCTGGCATTTTTTGCGCTACGTACCCCACCTTCTAAGGCAGTGCCTTTTTCAGGTCACTGCCCCCTTGGTTCCACAAACTCATCCCCAGTGCCCCCTACCCTATAAAAAGCATTATTCGGAATAGCGGTTTGCACCACCCACTAAGGAAGATAATAACACAATAAAATTTAAAACCAGAACAATTAATTGCACATTTATTCAAAATCCAAGTTAAACTATTTAGCTTAATTCAACAAAAATGATTAATGTGATTCAGTAATATCAGCTTTTCAAAGTCAGGAGAGTCCATTACACCTCCAGCAACCGCCTGCCTCTTAGCACCCCTCTGGGCTGGTACCGCCCACTTTGGGAACCAATGTACTAAGGGGAGGCAGCAAGGACCAGGTGTCAGAACCCATTCAATTTTGATGTTCCTCCTCCTTAAAAGCCAGCTGATTTAACATGCTTTGCCTGCTCATGGGCAACTGCCCAGATGCACAACATAAAAGGCAAGCTGGAGGACTACAGTGAAAGTACTACACAGGTCCAGGGTTTGAAATTAGCCAGGCACATTTTGCACCTGGCTATCGGCCACTAGTGACCAAGTGAAGATGGACGGTCTGTGTCACCATTAGGAGAAAGAGGTAGGGATTGGCCAATATATATCTGGACTGTGCCTGGATCAAGGGACTGCTCTTTTTTAAGTTCTCAGAGTTCTTAACCTAGCTCAAGGTTTGTCATCTGAACTAGCCAGATGTTTAACTAAGAATCAATCACTGTCAGTCCATCATTTGAAAAATGAGACTCAAGAACCGTTCTGCCCCCAAATGGCAAGTAGACATTCCATTTTGGCGACTGTAACCTCAATTTAAGGAGCAATTTGGTCCCTAGCTTATATATCTGAGTTTCTAACATTGCTGCACATGAACATGCACAAACTCCTGCTGGAGTACCAAGCATAGGGTTGCCATATTTCAAAAAGTGAAAATCTGGACACAAAAGACATTGAGGGTTTTTGGGTTCTTTTGCCAAAGTTGTTGAGTTGTGGCTATTTTTTAGGGGAAACACCAAAAAAATCAACACATGGGCTGCCATACGTCCGGGTTTCCCCACACATTTTAGTCAATTCTCGAAAATCCCGCCAAGACACCATTTTCGATGGATAAATTCCGGCTGTGTCTGGGAAATTCCGGATGTATGGCAGCCCTAGCCAAGCATGCAAATCCACACCAAGAGCTGTCCCCAAAGAGGACCACGAAGACAAACCAGCCACCAGCCGCCGTGGGCGACGAGGCACACTCACTTTGGCATGACCGTGCTTGCCGGTCTTGGAAGTGGACATCTCCACAATCTTGCAGGGACGCCCTTTGAGCACCACAAAGCCGTTCTTGCGGAGAGCGGAGCACTGCATGGGGAAGGTCGCGGAGGCCCCGGCATCGCCGGTCTCGAAGTCTAGGTCATCAGCCATGGTGGAACAGATGTTATGGAAACTGCTGGGGGCATTGGGGGGGGGAGGAGAGAAAGACAAGGAAGAATGGTTAGGCAAACTCATCGGCATCATCTTGCGAAATAAAAAGGCTTGGGTTGGTGCTGCCGATCCATTTAGCACGTTTAGCCCAGGACGATTTCTCATCTTTAGGCCGGAGTCAGGGTGGGGCAATGCCTGGCTAACCACAGACATGGATGAGGTAGGCACAGTTCACGTGATCACCCTGTGCATGTATAGAATTCGGCATCGAACGGTGCTCACAGCAGGGATCCATAAAAAGTAGGTACAGATCGATTCCTGGAGGCAACAATGGCTACTGACCCTGATGGCTTGGCTCTGCCTCCAAAGTTAGGAAGCAGCAAAGTTTCTCAATACCAGTTGCTGGATATGCAGGGAAGAGAATGTCACTGCCTTGCGCTCTAGTCTTGCTTGCGGACTTCCCACTGGGGAATCTACTTGGTCACTGCAAGAAAAGAATTGCTGGGCTACAAGGGCCCCCTTTCGGCCTTATTCCAGCTGCACGCTCTTCTGATGCCCTTGCTGGAAAATGTCTATAACTTAAGTATAGGGTCAAGGATTTCTGGTTGCTTAGCTATGCTAACAAAGTGACTCGCACCCCTGAATTAAGGTTTCTGAAGGCTCACGGCAACCAGGAATGGATTTTTGTGTGGCAGGGCTGTGAGCTCAGTTCAGTTCCAAGACTTGGAACAAATTCCTGGGCTCAGAATTCTAACTCTTTTTTAAAAGATTTTTTCTTTTGCACCCAGCTCTAATTGGCAGATTTCTAGGTTCTCTTCAGAAGAAACAGTTCTTGAAGTTGGCCTACGTCAAAGAATATTGCATCCCAAGAACCCCACCTTCCTTTTAATCAGGAGAGGAAATACACGGCCACTGCCTCTGAAGTGTCACGGAAGAAGCACTCAGGTCACATTCAGCTACCAAGGCTTATACACAAAGCCCCTAACGCCCCCCAAAATAAAAATCTTTCATGGCAAAAACTCTGAACTGTTTTTCGAGCTGACAAAATATCCAGTGGCAATGAATTCCACAGGTTAACCACTTGCCATGTAAAACACTTTAGCTTGTCAATATCACGCCGGCCAAGTCGTTTCATTAGATGAGCCAGTTCTCAGTTAACAACGCTCTGGGCAAGAGGCTGGGTACAGGCTGATAGCTGCTCTCTAGTTATAAGCATGGCCATAAGGCTCCACGCTTAAGTCACCGCCAGCTTATGGGGGGGGGGGCGGGTGAGGAAGCACTTGCATGCCTGCAGTCTTAGGCAGACAAACACACACCTCAGCATAAGAACCAAGGCGGTACGGCCGACAGGATTAAGGGAGTCCAAAAATCCAGCTGTCTGGCTCTGCAAAGGGGGCAGTTTGCACTCCAGGAAGTCCAGAGCTCTGCTTGCAATCTCTGCGTGCCAAGAGGAAGCTGCCATGGCAGCAGCGGCAGAACTAATCCAGAGTTTCCAGTGTTGTGCAAGGCGGGCACCTAAGAATCTAATGCCTGCTCATGGGAATTTGACATTTTTCCAGCGCTGCGCGCAACCAAGTCAGTTCTCACCTGTGACAAGGGCATAGCTGCCTTGCAATAGCCCTGTTTCTGTGCTGCTCATGTGTAGTGCATTTGGGGGTTTGTGTGGGAGCAGAGCCATGCTTTTGGTCCCCCCCCCCAAATCACACCAGCTTCGTTCACCAATTTCTCTTTCCACGTTGCCTTCTGTAAAGGAACCCTTGATGCCTGAGCTGCTGGTTGTGTTTAAGACTTCTGCACAACTCGGCGCCCCAACTGCACGGAGGTCGCCCATTAATTCAAGCATGTGGAATGCGCAACTGCTGAAATAAGCTGGTGTGATGTCCGGGGCAGGGGCCCCACTCCCAAGCAAATTCCAAAACTGCCCGGCACACATACCTTTTGGCCTGGGCAGCCACAAGTTATTTTGGCAAAGGTTCAGCCGGGGGGGGGGGGAGGGAGCGAGAGAGAGCAATGGAAGTGACCAGCTTCTGTGCCTTGACAGTAAAACTACACCAGATTACGAGCATCACACTCTGGAAGAAGTGCTGCCCCCTAAACTAATGCTGAGCCAAAGGCAGAGATGAGGGAATGCGAGAAGGCACCTGCCTTGGAGAAAAATCAAAGCTGCCTGTTCATCCTCCCCAGCCCCACTTCGAAACTTACCTGGACTAGTTGTTTAGTGCATTTTTATGGAAATTTAGCATAGCTTAAAAGAAAGAAATCAAAAGCGACAGAAGTATTTAGAGTCTGAAGGTGTTCTGCTAGCCTTTCCCTAATGCAAGTCATTACAAAATCAAGGGTTTAAGATCTTGGGATGCAAAGTAATTTAGGGCTGGGGTGGGGAGAGGGGAAGAGAAAGCTTTATTTGAGAAAAAGACCATTTGTGTTCTCAGTACAATGAAAAAGCTTCACTTGTTGGGGCTTGCAAGTAAGACCCTTAAGCCCCAAGGACTGGGATGAGCAGTAAGTCTATTCTGGAGTTTTGCCTTCTATTTAAAAACAAATAAAACTCACAGCAATGGCTTCAGCATGCAGATGCCCACCCACCAGGTTTAAAAGGTCCTGAGTAGATACTCCAGGTAGAGCTCAGCAACGCACCTTAACATCCCAATCCCTGCTAAGGAGAAGGACCCCTCAGCAACTATGGAAAGGACTGAGGCACGCACACACACTCCCCCCCCCCAGCTGCCAAGTCTCCCCAAATTACCAACTCGCACTCTGGGGATGCCTCTCAGCGGGCCACGAGATCCCTGACAAAGGCCAGGCCTCGCCTCATTTCGTGCAGGCACATGGCTCCCAAGTCGTCCGGAACCCTCCCCATCTTACATCAGAGCTGGAAAAACGAGATTGGATTCCCGAGGAGGTGCTGCAGGCTCACCCTAGCGTTAAGACAAAGCGGAGCAGAGGCGGTGGTGGCTGTAGCCACAGCTGCTCCGCTCAGCTACTACATGGCCGCCTGGCACTCCCTCCCAGGCCGGGAGGAGCATGTCGGTTCATTTACCCTCTCCAGAGATCTGCTGAGCTCGTTTTAGTTCCAGCCGCCGCCGCCGCCACCCCACCTCCTCCTCATCCAAAAACTGCTTCTGACCCGCGCTACGCTCCGATAATTGATTAGGACAACTGTTAACTGCAACAGCTTAAGCGGCATGACATGTCCCTTTGCAGACGGCAACGGGGTGCGCCTACGAGGTCACCACGTGCTTCCGATTTTTGTCTGCCGCTGCCGTGAGGAGCAGTGGGAAAGAGGGAGGGAGCTGCAGAGAAAGGCAGGAAGTTTTAGCCCAAGTGATCAGGCAGAGAGGCCCTCCGTGCCACATGTTTGGAGGGAGACTCCCTCTCTTCCTGCCAACACCAAGCATGATTCAGCTAAGCTGCCACTGCAGAGAGCGCCACACGTGGCCAAGGAAAGGGGAAAGGGGGGGGGAAGGATTACCACAGCATTTGGATGGAAGAAATGCCCTTTACATTTACGGGCAGTGCCTCTGCACCCCCTCCCTCCCCCATTTCAGAACCACCTTAAGATTCCATGGGGAAACATCCCCATCAAAATATGGGAGATTCAGTTACTGCATTTCCCATGTAAGGGCCAAATTCCTAGCAATTCTTGCCATACGGTTCCCAGTCACCAAGCACAGATTCAGCGGCAACACAGCTGCTGCAGGAAAGGCCTCTTTCAGTCACAGTCATTCACACCCAGCCCAGGGGGTTAGTCAATGGAAGCCCAGTCACTGCCCACACCTCTGCCATCCTCAAGGGGGATCAGAAGCCGTGCCCAGAGGGGAAACGAGGTGCTATGGTGAATGGGATCCCAGCCCCCACACCAGGGAAGCAGGAGATGGCACCAGTAAGGCTGGTATTGCAAAGGAACATGCAGCTTCATACCACCTTTCTGCCTCTCCTTGCATGGGAACAAGTTTGGAAGTTGCAACCCTGGACTCAACTCCCTGCCTCCCCTGCTTTCCAGGCAGCTTGGGCCAGCTATCTGAAAGTCTTCAAGCCATGCCAAAACCAGCAGGGGAGACCAACCGAGCTCCATCCCTCCCAGCCAGGAGAGAAGGATCTTCCCCCTCCCAACTTCTTAACCATAAATGAGTTTGCCTACTTTCTCCAGCAAAACTGCAAAGATGGAGGAATGGTTCGTGGGATTCAGGAGCTTTAAAATACATTAGCTATACTCTCATGCATTCAGTAATATATTTATTTTATATATATATATATATATATATACACACACACACACACACACACACATACTTTGGAGCTATGCCGCCAATTTTCACTCTCTTATCACCTACAAGAGAGGGGGGAATTCATCACAACAGCTCCCTCCTCAACCTAACTTTCTCCGTGGCCTTTTAAACGGCGGGGTGTTTTTGTTACTATGGCATGTATTTTTGTGCTTTTATACTGTAAACTGCCCTGTGATCCTCAGGTGAAGGGTGGTATAGAAATCTGATAAATTTAAAGATATATTCCGGGTTCCATACTTAAAGGCCCAAACTTCAGTGTCAGGGGGTTTCTCCACCCCTTTGTCAGTTCCTGCAGGGCTACTCTCCTCAGTTCAGAGCCCTAAGCTGAGGGCAAGGGGGTGAAGACACCGCCAGCTACTCTTTCATGTGTGTACCCAAAGGGTAGCCATATGCATCAACCACTCCAAAGCTCACTCCCCAAGGAACCAGCCCGCCAGGAACACCAGACAGCATGTCTATGAGATTCCCAAGTGCCATCTTCCTGCCCCAGCACTGATCCTCCAAACCAGACCTTCAACCCCACTCCAGCTGGAAGTCAATCCTTTCTGCTAACCTGGTGCAGTTTCTCAACCCACTCAGGCACCACTCCCTTCCTTCATCAAGCCCTAACTGGGGCCAGCCCTTCCCTGAGGGTGGGGAATCATCTAATTCTCCCCCAACAGCTAACCTGAAGCCCCTTCCACTGCCTTATCTAGTGCAATGCTCCCCAATCAAAATATATAAAAAGATAGCACCTTAGAGACCAAGTAAGTTTGTTCTTGGTATAAGCTTTTGTGTGCATGCACACCTCTGTGGGCAATTCCAGCTCTCTCTACCAAAACCTTACTTCGATACCTACCAGCCATCTCCCTAAGCTGTAAACTGGGGCAGAGCTGGTGACCCTAAGCAAAATGTCAATTCTCTGGGGGAGAAACGCCCTCCAGCTCTATTTCTTGCAGAGCAGCCCTTCGAGGGATATTCCCACCACACCCATCTCCTACTTTCCCAAGTTCAGCTGAGGACAAGCCTCCCCTTGCAGAGTGCGGGAACCTCAGCGCCCCTTCCCCTCCCCTAAAGGCAGCCCTGACCCCCTTGTTGAGACAGATCCCACCCCCACCCGTGTCCTCAAAGGCCTTCTTTCCCACAAAACCAAAGCCAGCAGGGCGTAAAGCCCCTAGAACAGGGAGTGGACTTCATATAGGAGCCACACACCCTTCCCCAAAGAAAACCACCCTTCTTTCTTTCAACTCCCGCTCAGCCCTAACTCCAAAACCAATGCCTTCTGGTGCAGGACCCCAAAACATAACCCTGTGCAATTGCAGGAGGCGACCCCCCCCCCCTCAAAGGCCACTGGCCCTTCCCTGATCCCTCCCCAAAGGGTCCCCACCAACCCCTTCCCTTCCTTTTAATGTTGAATAGGTAGCATTTTAGTATTTTGTTGGAAGCCACCCAGAGTGGCTGGGTAAACTCAGCCAGATGGGCGGGGTATAAATAAATTATTATTATTATTATTATTATTATTATTCCTTCGCGCCAGTCCCAACGCAAGAGCTAAAGGAGCCCCAAACCTCAAGTTATACAGTCCACCCGCAAACCCCAATTACCAGGAGGCTACTACACCCCCCCGTATTTTCCTTTGAAAGGTCTGAGGGAGCCCCCCCCCCCAATGAAAAAGCAACACAAGGCCTCGTCCTGTCCCAATGGGCGCCCCGTTTCCTCCTCCCCCCCCCGCACACACACTGTGTAACCCAGAGGAGACCCATTCCAAGGTAGGCCTCGGCCGGGCCTGACTCGCCGCCGTCTACCCCCCCCCCCTCCCTCCTCTCCCGCTCCGTGAGTCAGCCCAGCAGAGGGGCCCGGCCTGGCCTCCCAAGAGCAGGCCTCGGCCTCGCCGCCGCCGCCGCCTCCTGCACGCGACACGGGGGGCGCCAGGCTCTCCTCCCCCCGCCGCCCCCCTCACTCCCCCCCCCGCTCGCTCTCTGAGGAGAATGAGGGGGGGAGGGGAGGGTGCGCGCGGCACCTCGTTCCGTGAGGGGGGAAAGGGAGCCACGCGGCTGAGGCGGCGGCGGCGCCGGTCGGTGAGGCTTCCCCTTCCCTTCCCCCCCCCCTCGCTCCGCGCCGCGTCGCAACGGCTGCCGCCGCCGCCGCGTGCGCGCGCGCACACACACACACACGGGACAGCCCCGCGCACACACACGCACTCCCGCGCGCACCAAACTCACCCGCCCGCGAGCTCAACCGCCGCCGCCGCTGCCTGCTGCAACCCAGCCCGCAGTGCGCACGCGCACTTATCGCCTCCTCTCGCCCTTTCCCCCTCCCTCCCGCCTCTTCTCGCGCTGTCGCTTTTTTTCCCTCCCCCCCCGCTCTCCTTTTGCCGCACGCGCACTGGGAGGAAACGCTCCAAAAAAAAAAAAAAAAAAAGCGAAGGTGGCCGCAATGGGTGGGAAGGCAGGGGGAAGGAAAGGAGGCGGAGCCTCGTCTTCCGACGCCGTAATGCGCCTGCGCTGTGGGTAAGGCGCCGGGGCGCCGGAGCGGCTCTGAGCGTGCGCGTCTGAGGGGCGAAGGAGGCTACGCATGCTCACGAGGCGACCGGCGGTGTGGGGGTTCTAGTGCGCATGTGCGTTTGGGTGGGAAAAGAACCACACGTCCGGCTTCATCGTTTGGGACTGAGCTTATGCAGCGCGCAAGCGCACAGAAACTGAGTTCCTCCTCCCCCCCATTTGTTTTCCAATGCGCATGCGCCAGTAGTCCTTGCCCGTCCGGTTTGAGTTGCGCCTGAAATCCCAATGAGACCAGCTTCCCTACCGAGGAAATGTTTGTAGGTGCGCATGCGCGTCTGCTCCGCATGGGTTCCGGCCGACTCTCCTGCGCTCGCTTGCCGAAACTCTCAGACCATAGAGTGCGCGCGAGGGGGAGCAGAGCGGCACGCCCGAGCCCTTTGGCCATTTTTTTAGCCTCCCACGCGGTCTTCGGCGGCCATCTTGGCCGAGAGGTTGTCCGCCATGGTTACCAAGGCAACCGCGGGTTGCAACCATTCAAACGTGCCCAAGTAAAGCGCGTGCCATTCTAAAAGGTGGAGAAATAAATAAAAGAGCGAAAACTTCATATCGGCCACCCGCCATTCCCAACAACCAGAGCTCCCTGTTTAATAACATTGTAATTTGGTTAGGATAACTATGCTATGTTTTCCTTCAGTGAAATTGTCATTTGCTAGGTCTGAGGCCGTAACTGACATTTGCCATCTTTTCCCTCGTTTAAGTTATTTTTATTGATTATAGATTGGTAATTATTGTAGTTGATAAGTGTGAACTGCTTAACTATGATTTGCTGATGTTTAACTTTACTGTTTACTATTAGATTCTGCTGTATTGTTGAATGTTGCTTTGATATAAGTTATTTATTTTAAAAGTTATTGTGACTTTTATATTGGATCAGATTGTTACTCTTTGATGTTTTATTACGTTTTTGTGTTGGAAGCTGCCCAGAGTGGCTGGAGCAACCCAGCCAGATGGGCGGGGTATAAATAATAAATTATTATTATTATTATTATTATTATTAATTTTCTAGTTTCATCACTTTGATCCTCTTGACTGAGTTTCCTGATCCTGATAGTTTCCATATATTCCCGGAGTCTTCAGAATGACGGGCGTCAGAAGCTGCTTGCAGATAGTTGTGTGGCAACAAAGTAAACATTGCTCATTTCTTTAGGGTTCCTGAAATCAGCTCCCACCCTCTGCTCCCCTTTCATTCTCCCATTCCTAGAGAACAGGAGCCAGGAGCAGCACCCCACGGCACTTCTTCCAATGGCTCCCCTCTCTGGGGCTCTCTCCGGACTCTTGCACCAACCACCAAATGCATTTTAAATAAAAGCACACATTCTACTCATGTACAAACACCAAGCAGGCCCCACAAATAACCCAGAGATGCATTTTAAATAAAAGCACACATTCTACTCATGTAAAAACACGCTGATTCCCGGATCGTCCGCAGGCCAGATTTAGAAGGCGATTGGGCCGGATCTGGCCCCCGGGCCTTAGTTTGCCTACCCATGCTTTGGTATGTGAAGTGGGTATCTCTGGGTTATTTGTAGGGCCTGCCTGGTGTTTTTACATGAGTAGAATGTGTGCTTTTATTTAAAATGCATCTCTGGGTTATTTGTGGGGCATAGGAATTTGTTCATTCCCCCCAAAAAAATATAGTCCGCCCCCCCAGAAGGTCTGAGGGACAGTGGACCTGCTGAAAAAGTTTTCTGACCCCTGTTTCAACCTCCTGCTTGTATGTGACTTCACCACTAAGTCTCTTTCGCCTCACTACCCCTTAGAGATGGAACTGCCACTCAAACTGCCTCCACGTGACCACATAATTTCCTTTAAGTCCCTCCACAAAACCCGCATTGCCTCCAAAGTTTTTGCGCCATCCAACATAGTCCTGCACTCCTCCAGAAGTTGCCGGACTACATCTCCCATCATCCATTACCCGTTTGCCATATTGGCTGAGGCTGATGGGAGTTGGGAGTCCCAACATCAGGAGGGCCACAGGTTGCCCACTGCTGCTCTCCCTACGCTTGTGGCCTGTCATTTGTTGTTAGACCCCCATCTCCCATGAACTCCACCCACCAGGGCCAATGAGCAAGCATGATGGGGGTTGTAGTCCCAACATCAGTGGGACAGGTTGGCCAGCACTGCTTTACAGGGAGCGAAGCCAAAGGAGTAAATGTAGACATGATTAGCTTGTTTTTGGACTACAGTTCCCATCATCTCTGACCACTGGTTCTGCTAGATAGGGATGATGGGAGTTGCAGTCCAAAAACAGCTGGAGACCCAAGTTTGGGAAACCTGGTATAGCAAAAATAATAACATATTATTCTACCTGCTCGTGCCTCCATATTCCCCACTCCCCCCCCCCCACTGTTTTGGGCGGGCTGGTTTTAGATTGTAACCCCCCTCAGCCAGAGAACCTATCCTACCAATTCTTTCTAAAGCATGATGCACATAAAACAGTGGTTCCCAAACTTCCCACCCACAGATCACTTGAAAATTGCTTAGGTTCTTGGTGGACCATTTGGTGATTTTTCAGCCTGTTGCAATTGCAGGTGCTAAATACTGTATGATTCTTAACTGCATTTTTACACACACCTTGTGGAGCACCTGTGAAACTCATGGAAGCAGTTCATGTGGCCTGCAGATCACAATTTGAAAAGCCCCGGTATAGTCGACACTATATAAAAATACATATTATAGTTGATTTCATAATGTACTGCTGCTTTTGTGGCTAATCGTTTAGGTTTAGTTCTTTGTGTTCGTTTGTTTTTCTTTGCTTGTGCATTTAAATAAATGTATGTTCAAAACATCTCTACCCCCAGAAAATCTGCCAGAGCGGCTTGCCAAGTAATCAATGTAAACCCTGTTCCTGCCCTTAAGGCTTGCAAAGACGTGACACGAAAGGAGGGAAAAGAAGCAAACTCAGGTCCCAGATTTTTTTATTCTGCAGGGTTCTTATAATGATTAGCTTGTATGGAAACAGGTGGCTCATATGTCAAGAAACAGAGCTTGCCAGCCTCTGAAAAACAGACCGGTGACCCAACCAGGCAGCGGCAGCTAACCTGTGGCCCTCTAGATCAGGCATAGGCAAACTCAGCCCTCCAGATGTTCTGGGACTACAACTCCCATCATCCCTAGCTAACAGGACCAGTGGTCAGGGATGATGGGAATTGTAGTCTCAAAAATATCTGGAGGGCCAAGTTTGCCTATGCCTGCTCTAGATCAGGCTTCCTCAACCTCAGCCCTCCATATGTTTTTGGCCTACAACTCCCATAGCTAGCAGGACCAGTGGTCAGGGATGATGGGAATTGTAGTCTCAAAACATCTGGAGGGCCGAGGTTGAGGAAGCCTGCTCTAGATGTTGTTCGGACTCCAGCTCCCATCAGCCCCAGTCCACATGGCCAATGGTCAGGATGAAGGGAGCTGTAGTCTTAAAGGAAGCAGCCTTCTCGGTGGTGGCGCCCACTCTGTGGAATGCCCTCCCACCAGATGTCAAAGAGAAAAATAACTACCAAACTTTTAGAAGACATCTGAAGGCAGCCCTGTTTAGGGAAGCTTTTAATGTTTAATAGGTTATTGTGTTTTAGTGTTCTGTTGGAAGCCGCCCAGAGCAGCTGGGGAAACCCAGCCAGATGGGCGGGGTATAAATAAATTATTATTATTATTATTATTATTATTATTATTATTATTATTATTAATTTGATCCCATCAACCCCAGTGCAGATGCTTCCTGCTTCTTCTTCAAAGGGAAACAGGAACGGATGGAATGGCCTCTATGTGGGGAGCAGGGGCCCAGTCTAACTGGTGAGAGAGGCAGCAAGCAGATATTTTATTTCTATTTCTTTATTTCTATTTTGCATTTTTTGCCAAGGAGAAGAAGAAGAAGAGTTTGGATTTGATATCCCGCCTTTCACTCCCTTTAAGGAGTCTCAAAGCGGCTCACATTCTCCTTTCCCTTCCTCCCCCACAACAAACACCCTGCGAGGTGAGTGGGGCTGAGAGACTTCAGAGAAGTGTGACTGGCCCAAGGTCACCCAGCAGCTGCATGTGGAGGAGCGGAGACGCGAACCCGGTTCCCCAGATTACGAGACTACTGCTCTTAACCACCACACCACACTGGCTCTCAAGTCGGCATGTACATGGCTCTCTCCCGCCCTCCATGTTTAATTCCCACAACCCTGCAAGGTAAGCTAGGCTGAGAGGCAGCGCCTGGTTCACGCATTGAGCTTCAAGGCTGAGCAGGGATTCGAACCCTGTTCTCCCAAGTCCTAGTCCAACACCACGCTGGCAGTTCCTTACTATCTGCAGCTTACTTCTTCTCTTCCCCATTCATTGCTCTGAATACTCTTTTTTTTAACTCCTGGTGTTACGAGTGAAGCGTCTCAGCGATTGTACTACAATATAAGTAACACATGCAATAACACACAGCTCTCTAGAGCAGGGGTCAGAAAACCTTTCCAGCAGGGGGCTGGTCCACTGTCTCTCAGACCTTGTGGGGGGCTGGAATATATTGGGGGGGGGGGAATGAACAAATTCCTATGCCCCACAAATAACCCAGAGGTGCATTTTAAATAAAAGCACACAGTCTAATGTAAAAACATGCTGATTCCTGGACCATCCGCGGGCCGGATTGAGAAGGTGATTGGGCTGGATCCGGCCCCCAGGTCTTAGTTTGCCTACCCATTCTGTAATCTAGAGCTACAGCTTGCAGGATCAGAGTAATACCCCTCCCCACCTTCTCACTATATAGAAGGATCTGGCAACTTCTGTTTCAGTGTATCTGAAGAAGTGTGCTTGCACACGAAAGCTCATACCAAGAACTAACTTAGTTGGTCTTAAAGGTGCTACTGGAAGGATTTTTTTTTAGCTTGCAGGATGCAGATGGAGACACCAGGGGGCAGCTGGAGCAAGGTGTGAATCAGACAATAGGAATCAGCCAAGTGATTAGAATTATAGGATTGTGGAGTTGGAAGGGAACTCCAAGGGCCATCTAGTCTTTCCCCCTGCAATGCAGGAATCATAGCTAAGTAATTCCTGGCAGCTGGCCATCCAAGCTTTGTTTAAAAACCTCCAATGATCAGACACAGAGGAGGTCAGAGACCTGCACATTCCTATAGTGAAGAGCAGATAAAGGTAAAGGGACCCCTGACCATTAGGTCCAGTCGTGGCCGACTCTGGGGTTGTGGTGCTCATCTCGCTTTATTGGCCGAGGAAGCCGGCGTACAGCTTCTGGGTCATGTGGCCAGCACGACTAAGCCGCTTCTGGCGAATCAGAGCAGCGCACGGAAATGCCATTTACCTTCCCGCCGGAGCGGTACCTATTTATCTACTTGCACTCCGATGAGCTTTTGAACTGCTAGGTTGGCAGGAGCTGGGACCAAGCAACGGGAGCTCACCCCGTCGAGGGGATTCGAACCTCCGACCTTCTGATCGGCAAGTCCTAGGCTCTGTGGTTTAACCCACAGCGCCACCCGCGTCCCTCCTGAAGAGCAGATATTGGCAGGTAAAACGTTTCTCATCCTCTTCCTTCCTTTTTCAAAAGCACACATCAGTCCCCCCCTTTGCATCTGGATGCCCCTGTCAGTGGCAAATCCTGGCTGAGGATCCTAGGAGTGTCCGTAAGGGGGTAGCCGGTCACCCTCCCCTCTCCTTTGCTGGCGCCTGCTATCTACCTTTGACTGGGTTGTGTGAGTATAAAAAGAACCTCTTCTGATTGGGCCAAAATCCTAGGTAGTCCAGCATTCTGTTCCTCACAGCGCCCAACCAGTGTGTCCTAATATGAGTGTTTGACATATTGTTATTTATTTATAAATTCACCAGATCGACATCCCTCCTTAGGATCCTTCCCCCCTAAAAGTTTCCCCCCAAACGTAACTTTTCTCAACAACTTTGACCTGAACCCCTAAAAAGAGGGGTAGATCACTGCCAGATTTTAATTCCGAAAGTAGATCGCAGTCCCTCGGGAGTTGGCCACCTCTGGCTGAAATGACCCTCAAGACTGCATATACAGTGGTACCTCGGGTTAAGTACTTAATTCGTTCCGGAGGTCCGTTCTTAACCTGAAACTGTTCTTAACCTGAAGCACCACTTTAGCTAATGGGGCCTCCTGCTGCTGCTGCGCCGCCAGAGCCCGATTTCTGTTCTCATCCTGAAACAAAGTTCTTAAGCTGAAGCACTATTTCTGGGTTAGTGGAGTCTGTAACCTGAAGCGTATGTAACCTGAAGCATATGTAACTTGAGGTACCACTGTACAATAAAGACCTCAAACACAAACCACAGACTCTGAGCTTGCACATCTCAGTTGCCCTTAGCCTTTGACAGTTGGAGTTCTGTGTTCTTTCTGCCAGGGAATCTTTCATACGTGTGAACTCCAAGTTTGTGGGGCGAGCAATGCAAACAGCTGGTCTCAGCAATCTGTATCGACTACATCAGTTTTCCCAAACTTTTTTGGGGCCCCGCCCCCCTTAGTTCCATAAACTTATCCCCACTACGCTCTCCTATGAAAAGCATTATTCAGAACAGCACTTTGCACAACCAGCTAAGGAAGCTAACAACACAATAAAATTCCAAACAGTTGATTGCACATTTATTCAAAATCCAATTACAGTGGTACCTCGGGTTACATACGCTTCAGGTTACATACACTTCAGGTTACAGACTCCGCTAACCCAGAAATAGTGCTTCAGGTTAAGAACTTTGCTTCAGGATGAGAACAGAAATCGTGCTCCGGCGGCACGGCAGCAGCAGGAGGCTCCATTAGCTAAAGTGGTGCTTCAGGTTAAGAACAGTTTCAGGTTAAGAACAGACCTCCGGAACGCATTAAGTACTTAACCTGAGGTACCACTGTAAATTTATTTTGTTGTTGTATATGGGATGCGAGTGGTGCTGTGGGTTAATCCACAGAGCCTAGGGCTTGCTGATCAGAAGGTCGGCGGTTCGAATCCCCTCGACGGGGTGAGCTCCCGTTGCTCGGTCCCTGCTCCTGCCAACATAGCAGTTCAAAAGCACACCAAAGTGCAAGTAGATAAATAGGTACTGCTCTGGCGGGAAGGTAAACGGCGTTTCCATGCGCTGCTCTGGTTTGCCAGAAGCAGTTTAGTCATGCTGGCCACATGACCCGGAAGCTGTACGCTGGCTCCCTCGGCCAATAAAGCGAGATGAGTGCCGCAACCCCAGAGTCATCTGCGACTGGACCTAATGGTCGGGGTCCCTTTACCTTATATGCTGGAAGCTGCCAAGAGGGTCTTGGGCAACCCAGTCAGATGGGTGGGGTACATCAGCACCCCCTTGCCTCTTAGCAACCCCCCCCCAGGTCATCCCAGCACACCCCAGGGACCAGCAGCACCCACTTTAAGAACCACTGGACAACATCAAGGCTCAAATCTGCACAGCAGCAGTTTAATTCCCCTGGACTTGGATTCTATTCTGACCACTGCTTAGTCAGCCTGGGTTAAAAACCAATGAGGCACTTGTGTATTATTAATTTGCTTTTGCTTGTATTCTATGTCTCGTCGTTGATGTCATTCTATAAATGCATTTTCTCCAAAGAACACTTACGTCTTGAATGTCCTTGCCTCTCCCCCTACATATTGACCTATTTTAATTTTACACATTTCACTTGCTTCCTCAGAGAGCAAGTTTATGCTTGCAGCCTGCTGAGCCTCATGACAGCCCAGGGAAGGAGGGGGCAAATGCTTCCCATTTTACTGACTGGGACACTGAGGCTAAGCGAAGGCATATACCCACAGGGGTTGATGCCGAGGGCTGAAATCACACTCCTAAGTCTTGTTTCCCTGAAGTCTTTTGTCATCAAGATTCTGCTGGAGTTTTCCTAGAGAGAAAAATTGAAAATGAGAAAGAAATCACACCTCAAACCCAAAGAGGAATATTCACTCAGCAGAAAAGATTCTCCACCACAGCTGAGCAAAGGAACATTGGAGCAAGTGGAAGGCTACTTTTATTTTTTGTCCACAAGCCATTGTAGGCAGTCCAATCCTGTGCCTATTTACTTGGAGGTAAGTCCCACTGTGTTAAACGGAGATTACTCCCAGGAAAGCGATTACAGTACTTGGGCACAGCAATTCTAAGCTGGCAAAAGCAAGCCTCCCTCTTGTGTAAATTAAACTGCTTCCTGACTCCTCCTGGCCAGGGGGTGGCTAGACTGGGTGTAAGCTATAAATCTTCATTTTCTGCCTTTCCATTGAATTTAGTTACGCCTGCATGTTGTTTTTCTTTGGGGTAAGTTTCACCAGGCTATGTGGGCTGGACCAATGAATTAAAGGAGTTAGGATAACGTTGGTTATCTCTTTCTGCACCCTTGACATTCCCCACCTCCATTTGCCCTTTTTACTGATTTTATTTGTTAAAAATATATGGTATGCCGCCGTGTCATTCAAAATAATCAAAGCAGTTTAGGGCGATAAAAGCATAAAGCTGTACAACAAAGCCATTAAAAAATTAAAAACACATGTCAATTAACCAGTGTGGAAGGATGTGTTTTTAATTGCTTGCATAGTTTACACCAGTGTAACTTCCGCTGGGGGGGGGGGGGACGCGGGTGGTGCTGTGGGTTAAGCCTAGAACTTACCAATAAGAAGGTCGGCGGTTTGAATCCCCGCGACGGGGTGAGCTTCCGTTGCTCGGTCCCTGCTCCTGCCAACCTAGCAGTTCGAAAGCATGTCAAAGTCAAGTAGATAAATAGGTACAGCTCTGGCGGGAAGGTAAACGGCGTTTCCGTGCGCTGCTCTGGTTTGCCAGAAGCGGCTTAGTCATGCTGGCCACATGACCCGGAAGCTATACGCTGACTCCCTCAGCCAATAAAGCGAGATGAGCGCTGCAACCCCAGAGTCAGTCACGACTGGACCTAATGGTCAGGGGTATCTTTACCTTTACCTATAGTTTACACCAGCGTAACTTCTGCTAGCTTAATTCAGACATGCACGGCTATCCCACAGCCAGTTTAAGCAGATACGCTGGTTTAAGACCAGCTCAGGGTGGGGAGATGAGCCACAGCCTAACCTCTTCCAGCAGCCATATCTGTGGCTTAGGAATTCACCTTAAAAACCAATCAGGCTCTGGCCCCCCTTACAATGCCAATACAAATATATACAATTAAAATGTTGCTGACACAAACCCTACACTAACACTATGCAATAGAACAAAAGAATATATTAACCCCCTCCGTCTCTCTCCACCCCCCTTTATCTTCCTGCTTTCTCTTCCCCAAACTGCATGATATCTATGACAACAGCGTCTGTGAATGGTGAAAAAGACTATATGAATAAAAAACGCAGACGCAGTGTGTAATTTTCCTTGTTTATTTGTTTGCTTCTTATCATAATAAAATATTTAACTAAAAATCAGCCTTTTAAAGGGCCCAGGAGGCAACATTCGAGGGGAAACCTAATACTTCCTATGACAGAAGCCAAGAGGCAGCACAGAGGCAAACTAAGAGTAACTTTTTTTGTTACACTGTCCCAAAATAAAGAAGTGCTTTCAAGATCTGTCCCCGGCTGACCTGGCGTCTTATTACATTGAGAGCCGCAGCTTTGCAGCAGAAAGCAAAGCAGCAGAACACCTTATTTTTAGTTAATGGTTATACAAGGAAATGGGGCTGTTGGACTTTTACCTTGCCTTGATAACAAAAAAGGAGATTAGAATGCACATTGATTGCGAAGGGGGGGGGTGGAGAGAGGGAAGAAATCAGAAATCAAAAAGAGGATGAAAATGGAAGAATCTGCTTTGGGGCAAGGGGGAGTTTGTTTGGCCCAGAAAGAGAGAGAGAGAGAGGAAATTGCAGGTCACAAAGCTGCTGTTCCCTGCTGCCAAGTGAGAGACCTTTATCCAGTTCCTGGATGAAGATATGATTCTGTCTCATCAGAAGTGGCTGAATCTTATCTTCAGGTGCAAATAGTGGTACAAACAAGCAGACATACCCTCTGTATGTTTACTCGGAAGCCAAGCCTCACTTGGGACTTGCTCCCAAGTAAGCAACAGCTACAGAATTGGATGCACAGATTGTTCAGGACTGGTGCAAAAGAAAGAGTTAAACTGTTAAAGATGGACATAGCAAGCAAGCAAGCCGCCCTTGTCCTCGGATGAAGGGTAGTATAAAAATTTAATAAATAATAACAAATAGGCGGATATACGTGTTAAATACTGTATACAGAATACATATATAATACATGCATACACATGAATGCAATGTGACTATACACACAAATGCAAATGTAACAGCAAGTGCTATCAAGCACACACAAAGATGAAGATGGCAGCTAATATGGCAACAACAACAACAATAAAAATAATAAAGAGTGCAAGTAATAAAGAAACACATCCGCCCCTCCAGCCTAGGCAAACAGGCTGGAAGTATGTTCAGAGCCTCT
>NC_138038.1:51049326-51366851 GCF_964106645.2 Podarcis pityusensis | reverse complement strand
CCAGCACCAAAGGAGCTCAGCGCACAATCCGGAAAAGCAGAAGAGGATAGGATTTCTCTTGCGTTCCTGCGTTGTTATTCTTGGGTGTGTGTGTATATGTGTGTGTGTGCCTCTCTCTTTCTCTCTGTGTGTGTGTGCGTTTCCCCCCCTTCCCGATCCCCCCCTTCCCCCTTCTTTCTTTCCTTCCCACCCCTCCAAAAAAGATGCGTTTCTTTCTCCCCAGATTACTGTCTCAATCTTCTCCTCTGGATCTGGGCAGGCGCCTCAAACTTTCCGGATCTGCCGAAAAGCTGGTGCCAAGGCGAGGATTTATAAAACTTTACTGACCGAGGGGATTTAGACAGACCTCGATAGACCCATCCTTTTTTTAAAAACAACAACCTCTCTCTCCCTTTCTCTCTCGATCTCTTTTTTTAAAAACATGCAAAATAACAATATTATTAGTATTCTCTTTTGCGTGCGTCTGCGCTTTTAGCCCCGGTCTGTTTGCAAAAAAAAAAGAGGAGCGCTGTTCTCTGTCTCTCCGTTCTTGGATTTTTGTGTGTGTGTGCGCGCGAGACAGAGAGATTGTCAAAGAAAGAAAACAAAGGAGAAGAAAGAGAGAAAAAGGGGGGGGGAGAGGAAAAAGACTGAAGGGGATTTGGTGCCCCCCTTCCTCCACAAAAAAAGGAGTTGTGCTTCTCTCGCAGTAATGGCCCCAGGAATCTCATGGGTTGGATTTTATACAGGTCTCCTGTTCGCTCTGCTAGAACTCTGGTTTATAGAAGGGCTCAGCTTGGAACCAATCTATTGGAACACCTCGAACAAAAAGTAAGTATTTTGGAGTGTGTGTATCTGTGGGTTGTGTTCCCTGCACCGGGTCCAAAGTATGTCGTGTGCTGGGATGGCGTGGGGGGGTATTGCACTGTGCAAATTCTCCTGGTGGGGTGTGCGCGCACAAGTTTGGCACAGGGTGGGGGGGGGATCTATGTGTGCATCATTTTATTTTTTTAAAGAAATGAAATCTTACTTGGATTCTTGAGTTGGCAAAATCCTGGACTCAAAAACCAGAGAATCTAGGGAAATGCAATATCCCTTGTGCTTTGGTGCGGGTAGTTCTGGTGGTCAGATTTCAAGGGAGTACTTCTACAGAAGGCTAGTTTCACACCAGTTTCGCTCCAGCTCCTTCACATTTTTAATACATTCCCCTTTTGCAAACTTCGGGATCGTCCATTTCCTACTCCTGTGGGTTTCATCCGGCCGGGTTAAGAGGAAAAGACTTGGAACCGGGTGAGAATTTGATTCTTGGGTTTGCATCAAGAGCTGTTTGTTTAAAATATATATATATACAGTATATCCAGATTGAGGCAAGTTTTGATTCCAGTGTCTTCCTCTCCTTCAAGCGTGGTTTCCTTCTCTCTCCCTCCCCTCTTAGCCCTGAAGAGTTTATTTTGATAACTGACTCCAGCTAGTTAGGGGAGGTTTATCCCTGACTCCACAGGGTTTGGAAAGATAACTCGCATTTGAAAGTTCCAGCCACCCCTCTCTGCAAAATAGCACTACCAAAGAGTTGTCAGCTGTGTCGGTGTGTGTGTGTTTTGTGTTCTTAACACCCTGATGCTGAAACACATTTGCTCCTGGAAGTTAATTTCAGTGGAACTCCCCTAATTAAATATGGAATGTCAGCAATCCAGGAGGGTTTGCACCCCCTGTGGGCCGGGGATAACTTAAAAACCATGCTCATCTGTAATCTAAAGATTGAATGATGAGCTTGTATATGTTGCTGCGATGGCCTTCTTTTTCTTTTTGCAAAGCAGCTGCTGCAAGAGATTTTCTGCGCACTTGATGTTTGGTTCCATAATGGTTGTTGAAAAGGCACTGGGGCGTGTGGAGGTGTGTTGGTGTGCAAGACTTGGTGCTTTCAACTTTTTTTGGCGATTTGGGTGGGTCTGTGCCGACTGGGTTCTGTAATTATCTGTGTTCCTTTTTTGTGTGCTCACATCCACTCCTGTCTCTGTCTCTCTTTCTCTTTGTATGTGTGGATTAAATGTTCAAAACGCACAAATCCTTTTTTGGGGGGCGGGTGGGGGGCACTCCCCCCCCGCTTGGGAAGTTGTTCTGCGGTGCATTGAAATGAATGGGCAGGACAGGAAGTTCTTATGCGCTGCCCATTTTTGTAAAATGCATGTGCTCACATGCAGACACACTCTCTCCCTCCCAGATCACAGCTTTAATAGGTCAGACTAAAAACATACTTTTATTTCTTGCTCCTCTTTTCTCTGAGTTTCCAAAACTGGTCAGTTTCCCCCTTGAGCTCTTGAGATGGGATGAATACTTTCTCTCCCCCTCTCTCTCTCTTAACACACACACACACACACACACACACACACACACTGCTGCTTGAGTCCCAGAAACTGACTCCCATCTGTTAACAATTGTGGCTAAACCCCCAATAACTTCTGAAACCCTAGTCCTCCTTGCACATTTCCCCCCCTTCTCCTTAAGCAAAGAGGAGGTTGGATTGGAATAATTTACATAGGAACTGAGATTCAGCATCACATCATTTTTATTTCTTATTTTTGAAAAAAGAAAAAAAACACAGTGTTGGGGAATTGGGGAGGGAACTGGGGGGGGGGAGAGAGAGAGGAAAGCAAGGCGGTTGTTTGTCAGAAAAATCTCTCTCGCACTTGGGGGAAAAAAACCTGTGATTCATAAGTGCTACAATTTGCGCTCTGTCGCCATGCGAGGCAACGCTTCCTAGCAACAGAAATATATATTAGAACTTAATAGGCCTATTTGCCTAAATCATGGTGTGTGTGCGTGTGTGCATGTGCGTTTTTCTCTTTCTTTCTACCTTTTCTCTCACCTTAGAAATCTCCTTCAAAGGGAGGAGGGGAAATTATGTTTTTTAAAACATCACACATTTCCTCCCCCCTCGCCCACTCCTTGATAAATGTGCACATCTGATCATCAAAACTCTGTTGGAAACAATCAAAAGGGACATTTACTTATTTAAAAATTGCAAACCTGAGCAGAGGAGGCCTCCAGACTCTCTCTTTTCTCTTGGTTTTGTGGCCACAATTCAGTGGGAATTTTCTCCAGCGTTGAAGCCCCATAGGAATGAATGGGTTTGGCAAGAACACAGACTGCCTCCTGCCCAAGGCCACATTCATGCCGGTGGGGCTCCCACAGCAGAACTTTGCAAAATAAATTCCAACATACAACTGCTGCTTTCTTGTAGTTATTTTCCTGCAGATTTAGGTCTGAAAGGGGAAGGATGGGCCAGAGGAAAGAGTGGTCCAGGCAGCTTCAGCTAGTTAGAGTGGCGTAAAAAAATTAGGGAAGGGGGAGCACTTCTCTCCACTGGAAAAATTGTGGGCAAAGGGGGGGCATATCCTCAAGAAGCTCTGGCATGTGGGCGGCCCGCGATTGTTTAAAACCAAGCAAGCAAAGGTTGTTTCTCAGAGGAAAAAGTTGTTGTTTCCTGAGAACCCACACAGAGCAATCGCTTTTTAAATTGTTCTGCCCAACTCAGCAAAGATTGTGTAGCTTGAGCGTATATCTTTCCTATCCATTTTGTGGCTGGGGGTTTGTCCTCCCCACTCTCTTAACTCATCTCAGGCCCCCTCAGAAGAAAGAGAGAGTTTAGCATGAGTTGTGCATCTTTTTTTTGTGACTCCTGCAGCCGCCACTTCTGGCGTGCGAGTTTGGTGTGAACTGGAATATTTGTGTTTGTGTCTGTTGTGCGTACCTGTTTTGTTCCCCTCCCAAGCCAGATGGCTGCAATAGATTAATCAACTTAGAAAGCTTTTTTTAAAAGTTGATTGATCTGCTGCCTCGGCTGTCTTAATGGCGCATGTTTGTTTGTGAGGAGGTGATATTGGTCCCGGCGTATGACTGCTGCAAAGGTCACGCAGATACATTAAAGGCAGGCTTTCCTTCCGGCAACAGCTTTTGATTTTTAAATAGTTGCGTCCTTGCGTTTTCCTCCCATATCTCAGCGAGCTGAGGTTCCCGTAATGTGCAAATTTATTTAAATGCGACGAGTTAATGAGTCAATAAATTGGTTGACCGCCGTATCAAAAAAGGTGAGGCGTCTTTTCAAAAGTAAAGGTTGCGATTCTTCCATCCTGGGGTCTGTCTCAGCCGGAAGGGTGTTTGTGGAGGGAGAGGGGAAAAAACACCCACCTGTGATGGTTATTGTGGCAAAAATAAATAAATTAATCGCGTACGTCTAAAAGGATGTGAGAGTTAAATGCAATATCTCCCCCTCCCTGGAGTTGCTCATCTATTCTTTATTATTATCATCTTTCTTTCCCAGTGAAAAAAAGGAGAGTGTGCTTTGCATTTTTTGCCTTTGCGATCAGATGGCAAACATTTTAGCCCGAGAGATGGGATGTCTTGTCCTCCAAGGGATCTGAATTCGTCCTCTTCTCGTTTCTCGCAACCCAGCCCTATTTGAAATTCTGCCACACCCTGTAGACTTGACTGAGATGGCTCTCAAGTGTCCTGGTGCCTCTGTGACACTACATCTCATTGTGGATTGCGAACCCACGGGTATCTCCTTTAATTCCCCTTCGTCCACTCGGCTTTCTCCTCGAAATCCCGCTGTTCCCGCAACTTCCCTTTCCCCTAAATCCAGATTACCCATGCGACCGTTGTGGCTCTCTGCTATTTGGATTTTTCAAAACGTAGGGAGATCTCTGGATTTAGATAGCGGGACAGTGTTGGACGGCAGGAGTTGGAGGAGATATTAAGCCAAGATGTGGACGGGGCCCTTAATCTCTTTCAGGTGCCAGTGTGAATCCCGTAAACGTAGAATCTCCTGCAGCCTGGTTTTGATCAGCTATGTTTCTACACCTGCCCTCGATGTTCATCTTTGTTGGCACCCATCTTGCCCCGAGAGTCAATGGAGTGTGCCTCCGGGGGTGAAGTCAAACGGCTACGTTTGCTTGTCCCCGGGGCGCAATCCTGGGAGGTGCGTCTGGAGGTCCTGGGCTGCCCAGGTGACAAGACCCCTCTCTTGGCTTCACTGATGTGGTCCAAAGGGAAGCAGAGAGCAAGACGTTTGACACCAGTTGTCGTATCTGTGCAGGCACAGCGATCCAGAGGTGCATGCCATCACACATGACCACAGACTTACGCCCTGCCTCCGTGTCGGGTGGACGAGGTGTGTGACCTTCCAGATCATGTTCAACTGTAACTCTCATCATCCGTCACCACTAGCCATGCTGGAAGGAACTGCTGTGGGTTAGCAGTCCAGAAAACATCCGAAGAGAAGCTCCATCACTTACTTGCCTTGTGCAGAAGGTGCTTTCATGCCCCAGCCGTGAAAGATGTCAGGTTGGACAGCTTGGTTGGTTAGAGCAGGGTGCTGATAATGCCAAGGTTGCAGGTTTGATCCCCGTATGGGACAGCTGCACATTCCTGCCTTGCAGGGGGTGATAATGATAATAATAATAATAATAATAATAATAATAATAATATAATAATTATACCCCACCCGTCTGGCTGGGTTTCTCCAGCCACTCTGGGCAGCTTCCAACAGAATATTAAAATAACCTATTAAGCTTCCCTAAACAGGGCTGCCTTCAGATGTCTTCTAAAAGTCTGGTAGTTGTTTTTCTCTTTGACATCTGGTGGGAGGGCGTTCCACAGGGAGGGCACCACCACCAAGAAGACCCTCTGCCTGGTTCCCTGTAGCTTTGCTTCTCACAGTGAGGGAACCGCCAGAAGGCCCTCAGAGCTGGACCTCAGTGTCCGGGCAGAACGATGGGGGTGGAGACGCTCCTTCAGGTCTACTGGGCCTTTGAGGCCGTTTAGGGCTTTCAAGGTCAGCACCAACACTTCGAATTGTGCTCGGAAACGTCCTGGGAGCCAGTGTAGGTCTTTCAAGACCGGTGTTATATGGTCTCGGCGGCCACTCCCAGTCACCAGTCTAGCTGCTGCATTCTGGATTAGTTGTAGTTTCTGGGTCACCTTCAAAGGTAGCCCCACGTAGAGCGCATTGCAGAAGTCCAAGCGGGAGATAACCAGAGCATGCGCCACTCTGGCGAGGCAGTCTGCGGTTGGACTATAGCAGGCAGTCCCAACCTTCGGCCCTCCAGATGTTTTGGACTACAGTTCCCATCATCCCTGAGCACTGGTCCTGTTAGCTAGGGATCGTGGGAGTTGTAGGCCAAAACATCTGGAGGGCCGCAGGTTGGGGATGCCTGGACCAGAGGATGCTCAGGGTCCCTCTGTGATTCTAAGTCCATCGCCCTCTCCCCTTTTCAGCTCTGGATTTTAGTCTTCCAGCTCTAACTCGGTGGTTCCGCCATTTCCATGGATCAAAACCCTCACTTCCCCCGGAAGCGTGAGCGATGGGAGCATTGTGAATGGGGAAAAGCCCTTTGGCTGCCCCAACAATGAATATTTAAGCCGGCGAAAGTACGCAGAGACGTTCTGTGTGCATTGCAGTGGGAGGCTGTGCATCGTTCTAATCTGCGGCTCGGATGTGTTTGGGCAACGGATTTCTATATTTCCCGAAAAGAATTGTTTCGTTCTTTTATTTATTGAAGAGGGCTGCTTTGGGAGGCCTTAGGACCTGAAAGGCAGCGGGCAAATTTTGGGTGTGTGTCTGTGTCTGTGTGTGTGAGACCAGCACATTAGTCGCATCAATGTCCAAAACGCTTTCAAGCAAAGTTGTCCTGGTGTTGATTTCTCTGTCATGGCCACAGCTTGTCCCATGTTTCGACTCACTGCCCAGTGGAGCAGTTAACTAGTTTTTTTAGGTTCTGTTTTAATGGAAAGCTCCCCTCTTTAGATTGGGGGTTGTTTCCACCTCTTTCATAACATAGTGAGCCCCGCTCTGCTGCGGTTGGGGACCCCCCCCCCCAAAGTCCTGCCCTCATGACACAACATGATGGCACAAACAGCCTGGGAACTGCAGGTTTCTTCACTTTTTACAGGCCGGATTCTGCAATTGCAGCAATAGGAAAGACCGTGGCTCTATGGCCAGGGGTCAGCAAACTTTGTCAGCAGGGGCCGGTCCACTGTCCCTCAGACCTTCTGGGGGGCCGGACTGTATTTTGGGAAAAAAAAAGAATGAATTTCTATGCCCCACAAATAACCCAGAGATGCCTTTTAAATAAAAGCACACATTCTACTCATGTAAAAACACCAGGCAGGCCCCACAAATAACCCAGAGATGCATTTTAAATAAAAGGACATATTCTACTCATGTAAAAACAAGCTGATTCCCAGACCGTCCGCACACTGGATTTAGAAGGCGATTGGGCTGGATCCGGCCTCCGGGCCTTAGTTTGCCTACCCATGCTCTGTGGCAGTACAGAAAACTCAGACATTAAATCTCTGATCAGAAAGCAAGCGATGCAAAAGACCTTTCTCGGTCCAAGACCCTGGCAGACCACTGGGCTCGATAGGGAAGGGGTTGCCCTGACGAAGAACATCTGTTTTTCGTCTGCAAAAGTTGCTGGATTCAATCCCCGGCAGGTAGGGCTGGGAATGTCTCCTTCCTGAAACCTTGCCAGGCAATGACTGAGCTAAGGTCTAACTCTGTGTATAAGGCAGTTTTTCCACATAGAAAACTGGCCTGGTTGAAGGCGATTCCTGAGATCTGTGGATGAAGGGCAGTATACGTATTTAATAAATAAAAATACTTGCGGGGCACACTTCTTTTGGGACGTGCGCCTCACGTTTGGGACGTTGCTTTACGTTGCAAGCTGTGTTTTTGCGACAGGGTAGCTGTCTGATACGACTGTCTCACCCCCGGTGAGAAAAGTTGTGTGGCTTTTTGGGCCACAAGCCGCGATCAACTTATACAGTACGGCTGCATCTTGCGCATGGGTTCAGTTCCAATGGTTCCATGTATACATGAAAATTGCGTGCACCCAATTTGCACTTGGAGCTCTCCTGCAGCTAACAGGTATGGGAAGGAGAGAGGGACTTGCCTAGCAAGCAAGGCAGAGATCTTAAAAGCTCTTTTTGTGCTTGGTAACCCAAGGGGACGACCCCGTACAAAAATAATTTTTAAGTTCTCTGCTTTGCTTGGATTTGACTTGCGCTGTTTCCATCAGCTGCACAAGGTTGAAATTGCGCAAGTTTAAAATGTGCGTTAGTGGTAGTCGTATGGTGCTGTGGATTTATCTGAGCTCTGGCGCGCTAATTTGGATTAAAAACTTTGCAGGAGTTCTCGTACCCCTTGCCCTGGGGGAGTGTCTCATGTGACGCTCTGCTCAGTTGTGTCAACTTTAGCCTGCACCCCAGAAGTGTGTACACACTGAGAAGTCGTTCGGTCTGCTCATCCTATCTGGCAATGATATTTCTTTCTGAAAAGATTGTGTTGGCTTCCCTCTTCTTTCCTGTTATCACAGGTAGGGCAGATCCACATCAGAAGCGGGCGGGCGGTTGTTCAGGATCTACTGGTAAATCGTCTCCGAATGATTTATAGTAGATCGTCCGGGGTTTTTGACTCCCTGTTTAATGCTTCTCAGCAACTGAGGAACACCTTTTCTGCCTTAAACGAAGCTGCTGAAACGTTGAAAACTTGGGAAGAGCCAAGAGTGGACTTTTGTTATGTGAGCTCGGTTCTGTTCCGGTGCTGAGAACAAATGTGCTCCCAGGTTCTCGCTATTTCCAGGTGGGATTTAATTCCGGAAATTCAGGCCTAGGAGTTGCAGTTGCCTGGGATGTGCTGTGCAACAAATTCTCTTCCCCAGAAGACCAGACTTTTTAGCGATAAGGAAAGTTATACTGGAAAGTGTCGGATAATAACACTTGCTCCGATGCCACATGGTCTAACCTCCCTGAAAACAGATTGTGATGAATGCTAAATAAAAGGGAGGCTCCTGTAAGATTCAAATGTGCTCTGAATTTTGCTTTTTGCATGTGACTCTGGTTGGCAGATCTTTGGGTCCCCGTAAAAAGCAAAGTAGATCTGACAGACTTAAATTCTATCCACCCCTAATCTACGCAACAAACTTGCATATCTGTTTTTGGTTACCAGTTTTTGCCTGCTTGGTTTTCCTCCTGCCCACCCTGAAAGGATCTTGGGAACTGTAGTTTTGGTGGCGACGCCAAGACCTCAAAGAAATTCTCAGCCTCCTTCGCACAGTTTCCTGGAGAGAACGCCTGACCCCTGAACCATTTTGAAAGCTGTTGCGTGCAGATGGATTCAGCCGGAGTGTCAGACAGCAAAAGGCTGCTAGCCTGACCCAACGCGGAGTCTGTTTTTTTGGCCTATAGGAGGGCATCGGTAGATGTGTAAAAGATCTGGGAGGATTTGAGATTTTGCATTAAAATGTTTTCTCCCCGTTGGTTATCTGAGAATAAGCCCTGCTGCAGGGCTGCTCATTTATTCACAAAAGTATTTATATACCATCTCGTGTCCAATATCAGTGGGGTGTAAGACAATGGATACTTTAATATAATAAAAAAGACAAAATACCATACAGACATTAGACAGTTCCAAACGATCATTTAGAATGACGGGCCAGTCATAAGAAAAATTAAACAGATCAGGCCCGTTGGCATAAAAAGGTATTCATGAGATACCCAAAAGTCAGAGGTGAGGATGACTAATGAATCTCCGCTGTGGTGGTGTTGTTGTTGTTGTTTTTAATTATATCCTGCCCTTTCCCTAGGGTGGGACTCAAGGCGTCTTACGCAAATCAAAACACAGATAAAACACAGAAGGCTATGAACGTATAAAAGATAATAGTTAAAAGGCAAAGAAACAATAATAAAATAAAAATGAATTTATTAAACTACAAATAGTAAAAAAACAGCACAGCACTCTTTAAAAGCCCTTTCCTTTAAAAAACAAAACTGTCAGTCCCCCAAAGCCAGTCAGAATAAAAGTCTTTTGTTGTCCTGCCGGCGGAAGGGCAGCAAAGAGGGAGCCAGTCTGGCTTCTCTAAGCAGGGAGTTCCAAAGTTGCCTGGGAGCAGCCATCACCAAGAAGGCCCTGCCCCGCGTCCCTGTGAGGGTGGCGGGAGCGAGAGAAAAGCCTGCCCCAAAGATCCCAAAGCCCAGGCAGATTCAAAGGGGAGAATACGGCCCTTGAGACAGTCAGCGCCTAAGCCAGATAGGGATTTATAACTCATAACCGTCCGTGTGAATTGTGAGCAGTGTCCATCTCTGTTTTAAGGCGGTTTGGAAGCCACGTTGGCGGCGGCTGAGGAGCGAGGCCTTTGGGTCCTAGCGGGTAGCTCCGTGAAGACGCCAACGCTCTGCGTGGCGGCAGCTAGGGAAGAAGCAAATTCGGCGCGAGGAATCGCGATCTGCAAATAAAACCAATAATAGAGCATAATGCCGTCACGTGCGAACCTATGGGATGACCGCGCTTGGGACGCCATGTATAGTTCTGGTCACCCCAGAGAAAAGTTTCCTTCCTCTCTCACAATCGTAGAACCCAGGGCCGTTTGGTGCAGCTGGGTAGGGGAAGGGGAAAGAAAGTCCTTGTCACACCGCGTCGTCCAAACGGTGGGCTACACTCCTGCAAGTGACAGGCGCCATCTTGGAAGGCTTTGCAAGAGGATTAGGCGGGTTCCCGGAGGACGGAGGCTGTCTGTGGTTGCTAGGCCGTGTTTTCCCTCCATCGTTTGTTGGAAACCTCGAGAGGGGAGAGTCCTGCTTGCGGTCTTCCAAAGAGGTGGCCGTCAGAACAGGACGCTGGGCTCGATGGACCTTGGCCCTGACCCAGCAGGGCTTTCTGCTTACGTTCACACATGCACGCCAACACTTGAGATGCTTGTGTCATGCTGCGGACGGATACTAAGGGGGTCTAACTCGAGCCGCGGACTCTGGGGCATGTCCTGGCGGAAACGGCACATGTTCCCGTCAGCCTGTCTGCCTTTGCCTTGGTTTCCCCCGCAGGAAACAACCGCAGCCTTCATCTCAGGGGTGTTGCCTCTTGCGACAAATGCCGGCAATGTTTCCTAACCTCTCCGCATGGAAAGGAGTCCGCTTGCAAGTTTTATGCGGAGATTTTCCGGCCCCGCCGCGGCCTTCCTGCGTAACCCGCAAGCCCCCTTGCCGAAGCTGACCCAATAAAAGCGATCCGCTTACCTGTTTCGGTTTGGCAGCTGTAAAAACCAGCAGTCAATCTGGGTGTAGCTTTGACGGCTCGGCTCCTTGTAAAATATTTTCTTCCTCTTGACACCTGGGGAGTTGCCTGTGATTCCTTGGCAAACAGATGTCAAATTGTTTAAGGCGTTTTTTGTCTTTATCTCCTGTCAGGCAATTCGGCATGAAGAATATATTCTTCCCGTTTGCCACTAGGAAACGCCACCCCTTTGCCGAAAATGTGACATTTATGATAGGTAAGAATCTCACATCTCGAGTGCTTCTGTGGAGCTAGTCTGGCACTCGTTCTGATTTTTCTGTCTCCCCCCCCCCCTGTTTTTTTTAAACTGGTGCATCCAGGTTTTATCCTTCCTTGCAAATGAAAAACCAGCCGATCTGAAGTCACTTGACATTGTCCCTTACGGGGGCTTCTGGCATTGATGGTCCTTGGTCTTCGTCCCCCCCCCCAAACCGTGTGTGGCAAACTGTAATCTGTTTCTGATTGTAGCCTTTATACTCTTTTGTCTTGCCGAGTAATCTTGTGGAGAGGATTCGGGGCGTGAGGGGTCCTGCCCTCTCGTCTGCGGCAAGGTCCGGTTGGATGACCTTGATGGTCTTTTGCAGAGATGTAATTGCATAACGCGGTACTTTTCCTTCAGAAGCCTATCATTTCAGAGGAGGCATTGTGTGCTAGTGATTTCTTTTCCCTTCCTTTGGAAAAAAGAGAGACTTGTGTGTGTGTGTACGCACCGTACATTTAAAGCACGTCCCCGCTCCTTTGCAAAGAATCTTGGGAAATGTAGCTCTGTGAGGTGTAAACTATAGTTTCCAGGATTCCCTGAGGGAAAGACACACTTTAATGGTATTGTGTGTGTGTGTGTGTGTGTGTGTGTATGTGTCTATATAGTCATACCTCGGGAGGAATTCGCTTCAGCTTAAATATTTTCGGGTTGCGCTCCGCGGCGACCCAGAAGTAACGGAGCGCGTTACTTCCGGGTTTCGCCACTCGCGCATGCGCAGACGCTCAAAATGACGTCACGCGCATGCGCAGAAGCGGTGAAACACGACCCGCAGACACACAGTCACGTCTTATGTTCGCATCCAGAGGTACCACTGTATTCCACTTTTACTTCCAAGGAGGTTCACCTGGTTTTCCTCCTCTGCATTTTCTCTTCACATCAACCCTGCAACGTAGGTCAAGCCGAGAGGCCGTGAGTGGCCCAAGGTCATCCAGTGAGCCTTATGGCTGAGCGGGGATTCAAACTTGGCTGCCAAGTCCGCTCTGCCCGGGGGTGATTTCAAGACCATGCAGATGGATGGCACAAGAGTCCCTTTGATCATGTGCAAAGTGCCTTTTCCTCGCGACCGGTTTTCACGAATGGTGCGTGATGCCACAAGGAATAATGCTGAACTCTGAAGCCCAGCCTGATTTCCTCTCTTGTCTCTCAGAAGTCTGGAATTATTCCAAAACCATTCCCGGTTTTATGCACTTCAGACCCACTGCCTCAACACCATCACCACAGCCGCCTTCAAGTCCCTCAGGCCGTTTGGGATAAACGAGATATTTTAAAATTAAAGTGATGCCTTTTCTCTCTCTGGAGCAACAAACCGAACGAAACCGGGGTTTTCTGCCTCCTCGTTTTAAACAAATAAACAAATCTCCCGAATTTCGACACTGAATCTCTCAAATGCGTCTTTGGGGCGGATGCACAGATGTTTATGCGGCAGAAAAGTTGCTGTTGTTTTGCAGGCCCTCCGAGTGCCTTCCGGAAGGTTCCGTTTTGTTGTAGGCGTAAGGAAACATCTTTTACAAATTCATATTTCCACATTGCTTATTAACGGTTGCAACATTGAGGGGCAGATCCCGGTATGCATATGCATATGTGCCATTGCCAAATATTACATTGGAACAAAGTGTTAACGATTGCGCAGCTGCCCCAGCCCAGAAAAAATCCATCCGTCTTGAAACCCATGCGAATTCAGATGGGGGTGGTGTTGACAGCTACGTTGCTGATTCTGATACCCAGATTCCCAGATATTTTTCACCAGCTCTGATCAGTGAGGCAGTACGATTAATCAACGAATGTTTTAATCACGGGTTAAAACTTTGCTGCCGGATAGTTCTATTAGCTAATCAATCAAAAGCTTGGTTGTTGTTGTTGAGTCTTGTCTGACTCTTCGTGACCCCCTGGACCAGAGCACGCCAGGCCCTCCTGTCTTCCACTGCCTCCCGCAGTTTGGTCAAACTCATGCTGGTAGCTTCGAGAACACTGTCCCACCATCTCGTCCTCCGTCGTCCCCTTCTCCTTGTGCCCTCCATCTTTCCCAACATCAGCGTCTTTTCCAGGGAGTCTTCTCTTCTCATGAGGTGGCCAAAGTCTTGGAGCCTCAGCTTCAGGATCCGTCCTTCCAGTGAGCACTCAGGGCTGATTTCCTTCAGAATGGAGAGGTTTGATCTTCTTGCAGTCCATGGGACTCTTAAGACTGTCCTCCAGCACCAGAATTCAAAAGCATCCATTCTTCGGCCATCAGCCTTCTTTATGGTCCAGCTCTCACTTCCATACATCACTACTGGGAAAACCATAGCTTTAACTATATGGACCTTTGTTGGCAAGGTGATGTCTCTGCTTTCTAAGATGCTGTCTAGGTTTGTCATCGCTTTTCTCCCAAGAAGCAGGCGTCTTTTAATTTCGTCACTGCTGTCACCATCTGCAGTGATCATGGAGCCCAAGAAAGTAAAATCTCTTACTGCCTCCATTTCTTCCCCTTCTATTTGCCAGGAGCTGATGGGACCAGTGGCCATGATCTTACGGTAGTTTTTTTTTTTTTTATGTTGAGCTTCAGACCATATTTTGTGCTCTCCTCTTTCACCCTCATTAAGAGGTTCTTTAATTCCTCCTCAAATCGAAAGCTAGATAAGCCTAAATTTACTTTTTAAACAACAACAACAACTGCAAAACACCTTGTTTGATCATCTTCTGTGCAGACAGGGATATGGGTTGTAAACAAGGCTCTGGAAGTGATTTATTGTACACAAGGCCTCTGGTTGTCTTTCTTGGTTCTGACTGATCATCAGGCTCCCAAAAAAAACACACCCAGCTAGGAAACCCAGGAGGTGCAATACCTCAGGATCCTGATTATATTTTGGGCAAGGGTTCCCATGGACCGAAGTTCATCCAGGTGTGTCTGTGATTGTTCTTAGGTGAGCAGGGTGGGCCAGAAGTGATGGGGAGGAGGCAGCCTGGTACCCAGAAGTCCAGTCTTGGTTCCATCTTGATGCCGTATGATTTTTAATTGTATTTTCATTGCTCCTTTCTCCTCCCCCCCCCATCCGTTGCATTTCACTGTACTTCAGCTTGAATTCCGTAGACTTGTTCTTAACGCAGTAAAATGCAATGGATAAGAAATAAAGGAAGCGATGAATGTTCAATCGGAAACCCGGAAGTATCTGGCACAGAGGGAAAGAGGGGAGAAATCATTAACTGGTCCACCGAGATCCTTGGAAAATCCTGCCTCTCGTCCATCTGAAATTTGGGGGTTTGCCATTATCCTTCACCCTGCAGACCTGGAGACCAACCGCATCTTCCTTTAAGACGAGACCTTTCGTGTTTGCGAAGATTGCTATCGTGTTCCCTTTCGGCCTTCCCAACCCCAAACTAAACCACTCCAGCTCCTTTGAACTTTCCTAGATATTTTCTTCCCCAGGCCTCAAAAAGCATTTTGGGGCGTCTAGGATCTCCCCCAGTATTTTTCACAAGGGATCGTAAGCGAGGGCGTTATCTTGGGAGAGAGGGCAGTTTGCCGGCTGGGGCAAGTCTTTTGCAGATGTTTTTCATGGCGGGGCTAGTGGAATTAAATTCTTACTGCTTTCAAGAGATAAAGCAGCTTTCTGGGTTTTTTGGGATTTTTGGAAATCGACCCGATGTATTCCGGCGGATTTTTGTAAAAAGTGTGCATGTGGTTTTGTGGCAGCTTCCACAGGGCAGTTTTGCTATAAACCTCAGAACATAAGAAGAGCAAGCCAATGACCCATCATAGTCCAGCATCCTGTCTCTCACAGTGGCCAACCAGGTGTCTGTGGTGGGAACCCCACAATCAGGATTCGAACGCAAGACCCCTCTCTCTTCCTGCAGTTTCCAGAAACTGCTGTTCAGAAGATTTGCTGCCTCCATGGCTTGTAGTCCCCCGTAGCCCTCTCTTCCATGAATTTGTAAAATCCTCTGTAAAAGCTAGCCGGTTTGTTTCTCGCTGCTACTTCCTGTATGAGTGAGTCCAATAGTTTAACACAGTTAATCCTCTGAGCAGGTTTAACACTGGATACGACCCTTGGTACTGTTCCTTCATACAAATTTATTTATTTTATTTTAATTTTTTCAAAAAAAAAATATTAGTTTTCCAAATTTATAACAAACATATCCACAAACATAAAAAGAAAACATCAAACAAACAAACATATATCCTGACTGTAGAAATTTGTTATCATTGTTAAGTGACTTCCTCAAACCCCCCTGGCTGAGTTTCCATATAAATCATTGTATCAGTTTTCCAAAACCGATTTCGCATAAAATTTACTTAGTCCATTAACATCTATCTTTCTTTTCATTTTAACTTTTATCCATAGTATTCTACAACATCACATATTTTAAATCCTAGGCCAATCTCGCAAGTAATTCTATTTAAGTTATCTTAACATATTTAACTAAATATAGTCTTTGAATTTCTTCCATTCCTCTTGATACTCCTCCTCCTTCTGGTCGCGGACTCTTCCGGTCAGGTCGGTCCTTCATACAAATTTAGGGCAGTATCCACATGACACGATCCTCATCCGAATGCCAGACCTGTCTCATCTTCTCATTCCTTCTTCCAGTAAGATTGTCTTCCACAAACACGGTTTTAACAATGAGTCCATAAGTGACTGTGGAGGCCAATTCTGGACCCACACATCCTTCCACAGTGGGGACATTGGTTCCCGGGCGGGAGTTGATCACGGTGTGGATTTGCCAAGCTTGCCTTCCTCTTAGCCCGTTTCTCCCTTGCGTCCTGAGTTCGAGTGTCTTCAAAGCCCAGGACACCTTTGGTCAAGGCTGTTCTCCAACTGGAGCACTCGCAGGCCAGTGTTTCCCAGTTGTCATTGTTTATACTCCATTTTTTAAGGTTTGCTTTGAGGCAGTCTTTGAACCTCTTTTGTTGACCATTACGCTTTCCATTTCTAAGTTCAGTTCATTCTCATTTACTTACCACTTCCATGGAAAATCATCCAATAAGTTAAACAAAGCTTAAGGCCCTTCAGAAACCATCAGTCTGGTTTAAACTGGGGGCAGAGAATACGGGAAGGGGCCTTCGGATGAGGACAGTGTTATGCAGACATTGAGAACTACTTGCATGCATAAGCAGAACAGTCCATTATTATTATTATTATTATTATTAATAATAATAATCTGTTGGTATACCACATATCTCAGGGTGGTTCACAATTAAAATTCCAAACGAAAACCACAAAATGCATTGTAGAAATAACAGCAGCAGCAGCAAGAGCAACAACAAACCAATACCCTTCCCTGCAACCAGGGATAGAAATTAGCCCAAGCTCCAGGGGCAAATGGGTCCATTTGCGACCACATAGAGATCCCTGGATACCAGGTTGGCAGCTGGGCAAAGCAAAATGTCCCTTAAGAGAAAGCTCTGAAATATTTCCCTTGGAAGTTTGGATTTGTTTTATTCTGTGTTCTTTTATTTGATGTTCCTCCGTGTTGTAAACCGCTTTGAGGTTTGTGTCTTTTTAAAGCGGTATAGAAATGAATAGCAACAAACGACAAATTTAGTTGGGGGGGGGGGAGAAAACGGTGCCTAGACAGCACACTGTGGCGGCCGAAACCTAAATTTAAGGTGTCGTTTGGCAGTCGGCTTATATACTTGAGATTTTGATGCTGCCCGCAACATATTTATAAAAGGGCATTGGATGTTGATCGTGAGTCCGTGAAAAACTTCCATGAAGGGCCTGGCAAGAACCTTCAGTGCCATAATATTGCATTAACTCTGTTCAGAAGCGCAACATTTCCTCCTGTGAAAAAGATCGTTTGCCATCTCCCCACTCTGCGTTTTTTGTCCCCCCCCCCCAAATTTACTGATTTTCCAAAATTTTAAACAAACAAACAAACAAACATGAATCATAACTGAACTTGGTCCAGTCTTAGTAACATTGTTAAATGACTTCCTCAAATTCCCTTGACTGAATTTCGTTATAAATATTTTGGTTTTCCAAAATAAAGTCTCAAAAAATTTACTTCTGCTTTTTTTGGGGGGGGGGTAATAATAATAATAATAATAATAATAATAATAATAATAATAATATATTTTTTTTATTTATATCCCGCCCTCCCCAGCCAAAGCCGGGCTCAGGATGGCTAACAACAATAAAATAAGACAACATTTTAAAATCATTTCATTAAAAAATTACTTCAAATCAAATTGATGGCAACCATTGGGCCAGAGCTCCGCGAAGATTGCCGAGGGAGGGAGTCAGGCTGTGCCCTGGCCAAAGGCCTGGTGGAAGAGCTCTGTCTTGCAGGCCCTGCGGAAAGATGTAAAGTCCCGCAGGGTCCTAATCTCTTGACCAGGGATGTTCCCTTTGTGGCACCCACAGCTGTGATGGTGCATAGCACCACATTGCACCTGATAAGTCCCAGAATCTCTCTTGCAATACCCCTGAATTTAGGTTTCTCCCCCTTTTTTCTTCTTCCCCTAAATTGAGTTTGCAACCCCCCCAATCCGCACCGCTCCCCACCGAACGAGACCTTTTAAAAGCTCGTAGCGCAATGAGCTCTGTGGTGGTTAATGATGGCTGGGGAGAGCAATAAGGCGCTTTTCAGGTGGGGCACATCTGCTTACAGGTGTTGCAGGATAGCGCATGAAGCTTCGGCATGTGACCGTAAATCCACCTTCCTGTTCGGCCCTCGACTGCTTTTAAAAACTGGTTTCCTGCCCATATTGAAAACCGCATTACATTAATTCCTCCCCAGCCCACCCCCGTGCACACAAACGGTGAAAAAAAACAGAAAAAGAACCGGGGGGGGGGGAATCTACAAAGTCCTTTTTTGTATTGTGGTTCTTTCAGACGCTGCTTTTTTTGTTGTTCCATGGTACAGATTTGGTTTATGGGGCTAACATTTTTGGTTCTCGTCGGTGTTTTTTGGCTAGGCACCGAATGGAAATTGTGATGACTATAGACAATCTACAAAGAGTTTTGGGTTTGGTTTTTTTTAAAAGGGGGGGGGTCATCTTTTTCTCCTTTGTGCGAGCGACTCTCATGTCCTTTCCACTGCCGTGTGCGCACTTAAATATCTGCTGATGCGGCCCAGTAAATCCCAGCTTTCTCCTTTTATTAAAATCGACAGTTCTGTGGACAGGCTCAGCTGCCTTGGCGGCGAAGTCTCCAAAGACTCCTCTGCTTACGACGTCGAAATTCCCGATAAAATTAAGGAGCAAATAATTGCACGCCCCTAATCGGGCTCCGCAAGGGTGTCGCCGGTGTGACCTTCACGCCGTGCAGCGATGGCCGGACTGCCGGCGAAGAAGGAAACCTCCCTTGTACCAGGTCTCCATCCTCTTTGAACCTGATCTAGCATAGCTGTTGGCCAGGCAAGGTCCCAAGTGGTAACTCCTCTCCTGAAAATAAATAAAAAGTCTTGACTTGGGGATCAAGATGGGCTGATCGGTCATTTTCAGTTTCTCTCAGGCTCCTAAGTTTCTGAGTCTCAGATCTCCACATTTCCAAATCAGTATGCAACTTTAAAAAATAAATAAATTCAACCGAGGTGTTTTAGCGCTGATTTCTTCCGATACGAGTCATTTGCCCTAATGCATTTATTTAATGCAATATAATGTACCGTATTTTTCGCTCTATAAGACGCACCAGACCACAAGACACACCTAGTTTTTGGAGGAGGAAAACAAGAAAAAAAATATTCTGAATCTCAGAAGCCAGAACAGCAAGAGGGATCGCTGCGCAGTGAAAGCAGCAATCCCTTTTGCTGTTCTGGCCTCTGGGATAGTTGCGCAGCCTGCATTCGCTCCATAAGACGCACACACATTTCCCCTTACTTTTTAGGAGGGAAAAAGTGAGTCTTATAGAGCAAAAAATACGGTATATATATATATTATTTTGGGTTTACAAAAATAATTAAATAAAAAAATAAAAAATAATTATTTTGGGTTTATAAATTTACGCATTTATATGCACACTTTGTGCTAGTGTAGCGGCTCCCAACTTTTATGGGTACATAGACCCATTTTTAACCTCAAGACATTTCCCTGAAGACACCCCCAGCACCCTTGCCCTAATTGTTGTTTATTTTAGGCTCCGCTAAATAACGAAACCAAACGACAAAAAACCTCATTTGCAACTGTGCCAAAGTCAAAGAAAGCAGTAAACATTTATTTATTTCCTCCATGCACCCGGCGGCCAGCAAACCAAGCGTTTAGTTCCAAAAGGTATTAAATATGAATTTATTTATTCCTAAATATGAATTCATTCATTCATTCATTTTCCCAGTATAATTACTGATCAATCCCATTAGTTAATTCAGAAATGTATGAAAGATAACTTTATTTATAGCCATAAATAAATTCCTTCATCCGTTTTCCCGGGGTACCCAGTGATCAGCAGCCCAACTAATCGATCAGACTGAACTAAAATACAAATTTATTTATTTATTTCCAAGTGAACCGGGTTGAAGCAACCCCCGAGAGAATTAAAATGAAAACTGTAATTGCCACTAATGTTACATATTCCCACGCAGAGGACTGCCGGCTGTATAGTTCAATGAAATCCCCAACCCCTGTCAGTAAAGCTATTTATGTGTACAGCTAAATCGATTCTATCTTACTTATATTTATTGTCTGATAAGGATTAGGAGGGGGAAAGCCCGACAACGGTCCACAAAAATCAAAACGATAAATCTCTGTGTGTGCGGTGTAACACCGTGAAGTTGTTGCAGGAAGTACCACGCTTTTTAACGACAAAAAAAGGCGCCAGTACCCTTTGGGGGGAAAACCCTGTCTGTGCACAAGACATAAGAAACCAAAACACGCCAGGCACACACACACCGGGGACAACGTTGGGAAGTCCATGTCCCTGGGATTTGCCGCCAGTCTGTTGTGTGTATGCCTTGCGCCAAACACCAACAAAGGAAAAAGCAGGAAGGCCACAGACCGTAAGCCACTGGACCATGTTCCCACGCTTTTGGGCGGCCACAAGATCCTCAGGAGTATTCCAGCATCCCTGGGGGTGGAGATGGAGGAGGAGGCAGCAACAACAGAGGAAAGCGAGTGAGTGGAAAAATCAGTAAGACTGGGAGGCACTTTCCCTGTGTACGCCTTTCGGTACACGGCTCGAGAACAGCATTGCAAAATCTGGAGAGGTGTGGATTTCGGTGGACGGCCGTCGTTCGGTTCGCATATTGTTTTGGAAGTGTGTGAGCTTGTCATTAAAGGAGAGCCAAATTGGGGTTTTTCTCTCAGATTTCCCCCCCAATGAGTCTGGGGACACTTTTCAACTTCAGTGGATTTTGTATGGGGACTGATGTGTAAATCCGGGGACCGTCCCCGGGAAACGGGGACGTCTGGTAACCTTACTTTAGTGGTGTGGGCAAACTTAATGATGATGATGATTGTCAGGGGTTCAGGAGCAGAGGCAAGGGCAAGGGAGGAAACAGAGAGCGAGGGGGAGGAGGCAGAAGAAAAGATGAGTGATGACGACGACCCGAGATCTCCGAGTCTTTCCAGCTCTGACAATGATGATGATATATTTATACCCTGCCCATCTAGCTGGGTTTCCCCAGCCACTCTGGGCGGCTTCCAACTGAATATTAAAAACAATACAGCATCAGACATTAAAAACTTCCCTAAACAGGGCCGCCTTCAGTTGTCTTTTAAAAGTAAAATAGTTGTTTATTGCCTTGACATCTGCTGGGAGGGTGTTCCACAGGGTGGGTGCCACCACTGAGAAGGCCCTCTGCCTGGTTCCCTGTAACCTCACTTCTCGCAATGAGGGAACCGCCAGAAGGCCCTCGGAGCTGGATCTCAGTGAACAATGGGGGTGGAGATGCTCCTTCAGGTATCCTGGGCCTTTGAGGCCATTTAGGGCTTTAAAGATCAGCACCAACACTTTGAATTGAGCTCGAAAACATACTGGGAGCCAATGTAGGTCTTTCAAGACAGGTGTTATGTGGTCTCAGCGGCTGCTCCCAGTTACCAGTCTAGCTGCCTCATTCTGGATTAATTGCAGTTTCCAAGTCCCCTTCAAAGGTAGCCCCACTTAAGCCCGACATAGAGGAAACGGATTGTCTCCCTCTCTCGCAACGCTAGAATTCGTGGCCATAACAAAGGAGGCTGAAAGTTGGAAGATTCAGGGCGCATAAAAAGAAGGGCTTCTTCATGCAGCCCACATGAAACTCTGGAACTCGCTCCCAAAGGCAGAAGCGAATGGCGCCAACTTGACTTTGAAAGAGGATTCTGGGAGAAAAAGCTTCCAGTGGCAACAGGCCATGATGGTTATCTGTGGTCAGAGGCAGCGATGCTTTCGGGTACCAGTTTTTGGAAGCTACTGGGAGAGGTGAGTTGATATTGTGCTTGAATCCTGCTTGCGTGTTTCCAATGGGGGCATCTGGTTTTCCTCTGTGAGAACAGGAAGGTGGGGCACTGGCCTGATCCAGGAACCTCTCCTAATGTTGTTATGGGTGCGAGAGAGCAAAGCCACATGCTGCGAGGGTGGGGGGGTGGAAAGGAAAGGAAATTCCTTCTCGGCTGCACACAATTAACTTCAGAAATTTATTGCCACGTTTGGGCGGAGGGGATCACGAGCTTTTAACAGGACGAGGCGAGCGTTCCCCAACCCGGCGCTCACCAGATGGCCTGGGCTGCAGCTCCCGTCAGAAAACAGAACATCTGGAGGGGGGGCACCAGGATTGGGAAGGCCGGATTAGGCAAATGGAGGGGGAGATAGGTAATGGTGAACAACTCCGGAACCTCTCTCTGTCCCTGGCAGCGTATCTCCCCGATCGCCAGATGTGGGGGGCAGGAGAAGGCCTAGCAGTTGCTACCATGCCTTCCCCGCTCCTCAGTTTTCCGGAGACATCTGGCCGGCCACTGTTAGCCGACCCGGAGTGCCAAACTACATTGCTCTTCCCTCTGACCTGAGACAGCGATTCTTATCGTCTTATGTTGCTGCCTAATTTGACTCGGGAAATAATTTTCCTTCTCGAAGCCCAAGTCCTGGCAGCCCTCGCCCCCCGGAAGGGAGCGTCGTTTCCCCCCTCGAGTGCTGCTTTAGTGCAAAATGTGCAACCGAAAACACACACACACACACTGCGCACGGAAGGGGGAAAACGAGGCCGTGTACATGTTGCTGTTATTTTTAAAACCAAGGCGATAACGGCGGTTATCAATCACAGCCAGCCGCCGAGGGCCTTCCCTTAAAAGCTGAAAATAATATCTGAAAGCTTGTTGATGGAGGATTAAGCTGGAGTTATCCATCGGAAGGGAAACTCGGCTGGGCGAGGGCGTCTCCATCTCGGACGCCTGGCTGCGGCCATTCTTGATACCCACCGAGGGGAGGAACTGAATCGTGTCCATTTCCAGGAACTCTGGTGGAAAGCGAGGGCTCAAATTAAACCCTTCAGCGGCCCACTGTGATGGGAGGGTGATTAGCTAGCCGTAATACCAGCTCCTGCCCCTTCCACTTTCCTGGTCGTGATTCTTTGGGCAAATCATCTCGGCATTGTGTCCAATTGGTCAAATCATCATCTATTGTGAACGTCGAATGGTGGGAAAGGGGACCTTTATTTGTGGCATAATTTTCCTCCCTCCTCCGTCTCCTCCTGGCTTTTCTTTGGCTCCTGTTTTGACTTCTTGCTCTCCCGTCCTTCCAGCCCTTTGTGTGATTCAAGAGCCCCTTGGAAACCAGAGCAGGGAGGACGGGGGACGGGGGGGCGTTCGTTGGTGAAGTGCCATCGTGTCACCTGGCCTCCGTGCATCTAGCAAAAGAGCAGAGGCCCAGCCGCCGATCGATGTTCCCGAGGCACTTAAAAATCAGTCCCCTCTTGTTAAATCAACAGGCAACTGTTCAGCCGGCGGGTAATTTGCCGCACTAATCTATATGGGGCTGCGCGAGTGCCGGCAACAGATCTATGGGCGCCCTTGCGAAACCGTGAGCGTGGAAAGACGCTTTTTTTTGAGCAGGGAACAGGAAACAGTGCAATGCTTTCTACATACACACACACACACGCACACACACAGGTAGCAGTGAGGTGGAAGCAATTTGCCCACAATGCATCACTTATGGGCATTGTTGGCGTGGGGCAGAAAGTAGAAGGCCTCTGAAGTCTCCAGGCTGGGCTGGTGCCCCTCTCATGGGGGCAGGAGGAGGGTCTGAATCTCCCAGCGAGTGAGAGTGCCTTTAATTATTGTTATTTTTAAATTAAGATTGTGCATGCAGCTTTCAAACTTCAGCCCAGCAGGAGCTGGCTGCAAATAATAGTATAAACTTGGGAGGGTAGAGGAGGCCCTCCAATTCTCCCTCCTCCCCTCTCCCAATTAACCCCCATTTCCACGGCTCAGGCCTAGTTTTTTATTTGAATGACATGCTCTCGGCAACTGTGGTTCATGACATCGCTAGGGTCTGCCCTGTGACATCACTTGGGCCCGTCCCATGACATCACAAGCAGCTGCCTCCAGGTCTCAGGTTTGGGCCGTGAAATCTGGGATGCCCCTGATTTGGCATTCCTTGTCCTTGTCCGTTTTCAGCCTTGAATGGCGAGACGGGATGAAATGCAAACAAGGTGTGACTCTCGAAACATGGCCGCAGAGTCGCCAACCATCCTGGTTTGGCTGTGGCGGCTTGGCGGAGACATAATGAATGGAGGATGGATGGAGGCTAACAGATTGAGGTTGAATCCTGACAAGACAGAAGTACTGTTTTGGGGGGACAGGGGGTGGGCAGGTGTGGAGGACTCCCTGGTCCTGAATGGGGCAACTGTGCCCCTGAAGGACCAGGTGCGCAGCCTGGGAGTCATTTTGGACTCACCGCTGTCCATTTAGGTGCAGGTCAATTCTGTGTCCAGGGCAGCTGTCTACCAGCTCCATCTGGTACACAGGATGAGACCTTCCCTGCCTGCGGACTGTCTCCCCAGAGTGGTGCATGCTCTAGTTATCTCCCGCTTGGACTACTGCCATGCGCTCTATGTGGGGCTACCTTTGAAGGTGACCTGGAAACTACAACTAATCCAGAATGCGGCAGCTAGACCGGTGACGGCCGCCGAAACATAACACCGGTCCAGAAAGACCTACATTGGCTCCCAGTACGTTTCCGAGCACAATTCAAAGTGTTGGTGCTGACCTTGAAAGCCCTAAATGGCCTCAAAGGCCCAGTATACATGAAGGAGCGTCTCCACCCCCATTGTTCAGCCCGGACACTGAGGTCCAGCTCTGAGGGCCTTCTGGCAGTTCCCTCCCTGCGAGAAGTGAGGTTGCAGTGAACCAGGCAGAGGGCCTTCTCAGTGGTGGCGCCTGCCCTGTGGAACGCCCTCCCACCAGATGTCAAAGAGAAGAACAACTACCAGACTTGGATGACATCAGAAGGCAGTCCTCTTTAGGGAAGCTTTTAATGTTTAACGGATCACTGTATTTTAGTTGGAAGCCGCTCAGAGTGGCTGGGGAAACCCAGCCAGATGGGTGGGGTATAAATAATAAATTCTATTCTATTCTATTCTAATGTCTACATGGTCATAATTTTACATATCAGTTTTGGTTATGCATCTTTGAATTCTGGAGTCTGTGTGTGTGTGTGTGTGTGTGTGTACACAAACAATCACCTCCTGCTTTCTAGAATCGGCTCTACCATTGGGGAGAGGTGACATGCTTAGGGGATATAGTTAAAATGGTAATTTAGCTCAGCCTTTGCCAACCCAGCGCCTTGCAGCTGCTTTGCACTACAACGCCCGTCGACGGGAGTTGTAGTTCAAAGCAGCTGGAGGGCGCCGGGTTGGCAGAGGCTGGTGGATTTCACAGCCACTGCAGCTTCATTTTTTAAAGAGTTTGGGGTTGCTATTTGGATTTTCTCCCTAGGGCACCGAAACGCAGGGCTGTGGCGCTGGCCAGCCCTCGGGAGTTAGGCCGGAGGCTACGCAGCAAGCGTTCCTGAGGTTATTTTGCTGAGGAGCAGACGAGAGTAGCTGGTGCTGCTCTCCTTAATTAGGTCACGAACAATTTGGAGCAGTTTGATGCTAAAATAAAAATAATGTTATGCCCCAGACTGTTTGAAAGGAGTTTTTAAACTCTTCGGCGAGGAGGGCAGCTTACAAAATGTGAATCTCAGCAATTCTATTCTGTACCTTATATGCTGTGTTTCCCTTTAGGGGAAAGATATCCCCTTTTGTATTTATTTGTTTGTGGTTTTGCATGTTATTATTTTTTTCCCCTTCCAGAGTTGGAAAAACTCTTGGTCCCAAGTTTATTTTTGGGGGGCGCTAACCTTTTTCTTACGGTTTCTAGGGCGCATAGCACCAAAATCAAGGGCCTTGAGAGGTTTTGCTAGGTGGTGGTGCCATTATTTAAACTTAACAGTCCTTTGAAAAAAAAGAAAAGCAAAAGTAGTTTAAATAAAGCAGGGGTCAGCAAACTTTTTCAGCAGGGGGCCGGTCCACTGTCCCTCAGACCTTGTGGGGGGCCGGGCTATATTTATTTTTTGGGGGGAGAGAATGAATTCCTATGCCCCACAAATAACCCAGAGATGCATTTTTAATTAAAACTCATGTAAAAACACGCTGATTCCCGGACCATCCGCGGGCCGGATTGAGAAGGCGATTGGGCCGGATGTGGCCCCTGGGCCTTAGTTTGCCTACCCAAGAAATAGACTTCTGAAATGTTACAGTATTCTGACCACACACACACACACACAGCCTCAGAGGTTTTGGAGACCAGGACGTGCTTCCAAAAATATTTTAAGTGCGGAAATAAATCCTCCAATTACTGGTTTTCTTTTTAATGAAAAATGAAATGCATCAAAGAAGTGCGTTTTCTAGGGTGCATCTAACATGCCTCAGCCTCCTGTCATTCTTTTATTTTTAAAATGTCTCTCTCGGTGTCGTTCCAGCAGGGAACTCTTAAAGGCAAACAGCGTAGCAATAAATATCAAAATAAGGCAACAGCAAAATCAGCAGACAGAACAGATTGCATTTGGCAAGGAAAACCCAGCTTATCAGCGGTTAAAAAGCAAACAAAAGAAATCTCCATTTAGTTCTTTAACTAGCTGAACCTTCATCTGGTCTTGGGAGGCCGACTTTTGACCTTCCCCAGATATCAATCCCAGAAATGCAAAGCGAGGGGTCATTGAAGAGTGGGGAACAGACCCCCCTCGGAGGAAGACCCTTAGGTACCAAAGTCTTGATCGATTTAGGACCTTAAAAGCAACAACCAGAATCTTGCACTGAGTACAGATCAAATAGGACCAGCGTTTGTTAGGTTTTTTAATTTATCAGTTGTGTGGAAACAGGTTTCAGTGCTAATAATAATAATAATAATAATAATATTTGTACCCCACCTCATATACTAGGTTGCCCCATATATACTGTATATGGGAACTAAAAATAAAGTCTGTACAGTGGTACCTCAGGGTAAGGACTTAATTTGTTCCGGAGGTCCGTTCTTAACCTGAAACGGTTCTTAACCTGAAGCACCACTTTAGCTAATGGGGCCTCCTGCTGCTGCCGCGCCGCCAGAGCACGATTTCTGTTCTTATCCTGAAGCACGATTTCTGGATTAGCGGAGTCTGTAACCTGAAGCATATGTAACCTGAAGTGTATGTAACCTGAGAGGTACCACTGTAAATGCTTCTTTCCGTAGGGCTGTTTTAAGTCGGATTGCTGTTTGAAACACTTTAGTTCTGGATTCTTGACGTGAGTTAGGTCTAAAGTAAAGGTAAAGGGACCCCTGACCATTAGGTCCAGTCGTGGCCGACTCCGGGGTTGCGGCGTTCATCTCGCTTTATTGGCCGAGGGAGCCGGCGTACAGCTTCCGGGTCATGTGGCCAGAATGACTAAGCCGCTTCTGGCAAACCAGAGCAGCGCATGGAAACGCCGTTTACCTTTCCACCAGAATGGTACCTATTGATCTACTTGCACTTTGACATGCTTTCGAACTGCTAGGTTGGCAGGAGCAGGGACTGAGCAACGGGAGCTCACCCCGTTGCGGGGATTCGAACCGCTGACCTTCAGATCGGCAAGTGCTAGGCTCTGTGGTTTAAGTTAGTTAAGGCCTAACTCTTCCTCCTGCTCTGCTTCTTTCCCCCTGGGGAAAACCGCTCTTTGGTGCTCATTTGGAGCAAAGAGCAATTTGGTTTGCCATGGTTTGCAGTTTGTTCCAATTTAAAGCTAAGTGGTAGGTTTTCCCTGGGAAAGGATTGGTGCAAGGGGGAAACCGCTTGGACCCGTGCTTATTAGGCACTGCACAAGCGGAACCGGGGACGAGCCCATCGCTCACTACTGTAAAATTCAGAAAATTGTAGGCATTTATTCTAAGCCAAGTCATTCAGCACAGCAAAAAGCGAGTGGTCTAGGCAGCAGAGGTCTGAAAGGCAGAAGTCAACAGTTTGTGCTGGGCTTGTGGCCAAAATAATAGGAATTTAGGCTAGACAGTTGACAATCGATCTGCATCATTTATGGGAAACAAGGGAATGTATTAGGGCAGGATAAATGGCTTGACCAGCCTAGCTAGCACATTTCGCCTAAACGAGTGATAGCATTTGGTGCAATAATGAGGGTATAAAAGGCGAAAGAACATGGAGACGGGAGTAATTTGCATGTTTAATCTGAACAAGTTCCAGGCAAACAGTCGCGCCTCTGGATGAGCCCCTAAGTCTTCCCCAAGGCATGTGCAAAGTGTTGCAGTAGTCGAGCCTGGAGGCTACTAGCGCATGGACAGCCATGATCGTGTCTGCCCCAAAGAATGGGCATAGCTTGTAAACTGTGCTCTTGAGCAACCAGAACTGCTACCTGATGGCTTATTCCCACATACCTTTTCTCCGCTGTTCCAGAAATGGTCCGCGATTCAAAGCTCCACGTCGGAGCATCCTTTTTCTTAATTTTCTCTTTTGCTCCAGAGCTTTCCCTGCAAAAACCCACTCTTTAGAGCTCAATCGGAGCAAACGGGAATCCACACAAAATCTGAATTGATGTTTGCTCCGATTGAGCTTTCGAGAGTGGGGTTTTCTCTGGGGCGAGAAAAAAGGGCGTTAAAGCCTGAAAAAGGCGGGGCAAAAGCTAAATGTGGATAAACCCTTGAGTCTCTGAAAAAGCCTCTATAGTGGTACCTCAGGTTAAGTTCTTAATTCGTTCTGGAGGTCTGTTCTTAACCTGAAACTGTTCTTAACCTGAAGCACCACTTTAGCTCATGGGGCCTCCTGCTGCCACCACGCGATTTCTATTCTCATCCTGAAGCAAAGTTCTTAACCTGAAGCATTATTTCTGGGTTAGCAGAGTGTGTAACCTGAAGCGTATGTAACCTGAAGCATATGTAACCTGAAGCGTATGTAACCTGAGGTACCACTGTAGATGTGATCAAGGCAAACTTGCCTCTTAAGGAGGAATAGCAGGCCTCATCCTGCACGTGCTATACACCCAACCCTGGACAAAGCGATCCTCCAGCCAGCAGTCCTTTTTGTCTTTAATTTGGATTAAGTTTCAGATTTATTTCATAAAATCTATATACCGCTTGATCGTAAAAAAAAAAGCAAAGCGGTTTACAAAAAAGATGAAACAGTAAAATGTACAACAATAGATTCAACCGAAAGCAGACTGAGACTCAAAACCAACTCTCTAAACATCTGGGTAGGCTTGTCTAAACAAAAATGTATTTTAGCAGGTGCCAAACAGAGTACAGCAAAGGCGCCTGCCTGCTATCAATGGGCAGGGAGTTCCAAAGGATAATTTCTGCTGCTACACTAGAAGACCGAGTTCTTGCGAACATGGAAAGGGTCTTATCTGGGACCTGTAGCAGTGCCAGTTCTGCCAATCAAAGTGGGCACATACAGGGCAAGACGGTCTTGTAGGTCTTACATTGCATGCAATGAAATACTTTGGGTGGAGTTGCCCTCCTCGTAGAGTAAGGGGCCTCGGTGCTAAGTCCTGGTCCTGAATGGAGCAGGTGCGCAGCCTGGGAGTCATTTTGGACTCACCACTGTCCATGGAGGTGCAGGTCAATTCTGTGTCCAGGGCAGCTGTCTACCAGCTCCACCTGGTACGTAGGAGACCCTCCCTGCCCACAGACTGTCTTGCCAAAGTGGCGCATGCTCTGGTTATCTCCCGCTTGGACTACTGCAGTGTGCTCTACGTGGGGCTACCTTTGAAGGTGACCCGGAAACTACAACTAATCCAGAATGCGGCAGCCAGGCTGGGAACTGGGAGCGGCCACCGGGACCATATAACACCAATCTTGAGAGACCTGCGTTAGCTCCCAGTACGTTTCCGAGCACAATTCAAAGTGTTGGTGCTGACCTTGAAAGCCCTAAACGGCCTCAAAGGCCCAGTAGACCTGAAGGAGCGTCTCCACCCCCATTGTTCTGCCCGGACACTGAGGTCCAGCTCTGAGGGCCTTCTGGTGGTTCCCTCACTGTGAGAAGCAAAGCTACAGGGAACCAGGCAGAGGGCTTTCTCGGTGGTGGCGCCCTCCCTGTGGAACGCCCTCCCACCAGATGTCAAGGAAATAAACAACTATCTGACTTTTAGAAGACATCTGAAGGCAGCCCTGTTTAGGGAAGCTTTTAATGTTTGATGTTTTATTGTGTTGTCAATATCTTGTTGGAAGCCACCCAGAGTGGCTGGGGAGGCCCGGCCAGATGGGCGGGGTTACAAGTAATAAATTATTATTATTATTATTATCAGTGCTATTTTGTTTTATTCATCAAATGTGTATTCTGCCTTTCCACCAAACTGTGGTCAAGGCAGCAGACAGCAATCAAGGCGCATGCAAGGAAAGAGTGACCCAATGCAAAAGGGCGTTTGTATCCAGCATTAAAGGTAAAGGTAAAGGGACCCCTGACCATTAGGTCCAGTCGTGGCTGACTCTGGGGTTGCGGCGCTCATCTCGCTTTATTGGCCGAGGGAGCCGGTGTATAGCTTCCGGGTCATGTGGCCAGCATGACTAAGCCGCTTCTGGCGAACCAGAGCAGCGCACGGAAACTCCATTTACCTTCCCGCCGGAGTGGTACCTATTTATCTACTTGCACTTTTGAATCTACTTGTGCTTTCGAACTGCTAGGTTGACAGGAGCAGGGACTGAGCAACGGGAGCTCACCCCATCACGGGGATTCGAACCGCCGACCTTCTGATCTGCAAGTCCTAGGCTCTGTGGTTTAACCCACAGCGCCACCCGCGTCCCTTGTATCCAGCATTGGCCCTGTGCAAAACAGACCCACTGAAGTTAATAGACTTGACTGTTGCAGGCTCATTCATTTCGGTGGGCTTACTCAGAGTAGGACTTCGTTGAATACAACCAAAAATTGGGGGGGGGGAGGGGCAAGATTCTTCCTGGCCCTCAAGGTCCTCAAGATGGCAAATCATATTAATTCTTAAGCTTCTACGATGCAAGAAAGGGAGCGGGATTTATTTATTTTGGTTTCTGTTCCAGGACCAGACAGGTGGCCTGATTCGAACCCGCCTCCCCAATGACCTGTGTGGGCTAGTTTATGATGGTATGATGGCAAAGCAGAATTGGGGGGGGGGGGGTGTGAGAGAGAGAGTCGGGACAGGACTCACACATTGGAATTCACCAACCCGCTCTCTTAAACCGAGCTCTGAATTCGGATTACAGATTTGAAACGGTCCATTTATTTCCACTCTAAAAGGCATCTCGCTCGCTCTGCGCCCCCCCCCAACCTATCTTAAACGGGCAGGCGGTGACCAATAATTTTCCTGCGGAATCGATAGGGATCTGCGCTCTCAGGTACCTCCGATGGCAGCCCCATTTCAGCAAATGTGTTTGCGGAGGGGGCGGGTGGTTGGCAGGTGAAGAGAAATTACCTTTTCTAGTTTACCCCCAAAAAAAAGTAAAGGAGGAGGAGGAGGAGGGACGAGAGAAGAGTACATCTACGGTAGCCCTCGGTTTTTGTTCCAGGGCTGAACCGGCATTCCTCCACCCTGGAATTTGGCAGAGTTTGAATAGTTCAGAAGATCTCAGGAGGAAGAAGGAAGGGGTTTGTGCGCAGCTGAGAGAGAGAGTCTGAGGACGAATGGCTGCCGTGTTTTGTTATATATCTAGTAAGCATCTCCCTTCCAGATGCCCGGTGCTCCCAGGAAATTAATAAGTCGATACAGCAATAAGAGACGCCGCAGAAATCACTAAGAACACAATTTTAAAATACAGATTGGAGCAATTCCAGCTGTAAACCTAAGTAGCAGGGTAACAGCAGGTTTAAAAACTTTCCTGCCTCTTTTGTGCAATAAACACGGACTTGAAGGTGTCTGTCAGAGGCCTCTTTGGCACCATGCATTTCTTTATTTTTTCAAATAAATTTTCATTGTTTTCAACATGTAATTCTTTTCCCAACAATCCTTATTGTCACATTATAATCCCTTTGACTCTGCCGAGTCCTGACTTCCCTCCCTCCCGACCGCTGGTATATACATCACATATTTTTTGCGTATATTATTGTCATAACTACTGTTTTATATTGGAGGTGTTATTCCAGTCCTGCTAGTGTCTTAATATGTTGTTCTCCTTTATATATTCAATAAATTTATTCCAATTGTTATTGTATCTCTGGTCCTCTTGGTCCCGGATCCTTCCTGTCAATTTGGCAAGTTCCACAAAATCTATCATCTTTACCTGCCACTCCAGGATGGTTGTGTTTTCCATCTTTGGGCCAGTAAAGTTCTTGCGGCGGCTGTGGCATACATGAACAAGTTCTGATCTTTTATTTTAATTTCTTTTCCCACCAGACCAAGCAAAAATGCCTCTGGTCTTTTAGGAAAAGTATACTTAAATATCTTTTTAAGTTCATTATAGATTAACTCCCAGAATCTTTTTACCTTGTCTTTGGCACCATGCATTTAAAGCGCTATGAAACCACTTGAGACAGTCGCTGCAGCCACCCCCCCAAAAAAAATTCTGGGTGCTGTAGTTTAGGGTGCTGAGACCCCCCCCCCCAAAGCTACAATTCCCAGAATAGTTTAACAATCCAGTCCCTCTTCACGGGGAACTCTGGGAATTGTAGTTCTGGGAGGGGAATACGGGGGTCTCCGAGCGACCCCTGGCACCCTAATAAAACTACAGCTCCCAGAATCCTTTGGGGGGAAGCTCACAGGTGGGAACCGGGTTATGCTAGTTCCCATCTATGGAGACGAATACCAAAGTCGAGCACGTGAGAAGAAAAAGGATTGCGAAGAACGGAAGCCACTAAGAATGGTCCCTGCGAGTCCTCATAGAACTATATTTCACCCTCAGAAATCAATAGAAGAGACATGTTTGGTCAGACATTATTGCACAGTGTCGCTGCGGAAGATGACCTAGATGGTGTATGTGCAAAAAGCTGGCGCAAATGTTGCATGCTCAGGATTCTGCAGGCGAGCATATTCTACGACGTTGATTTCATCCGGCGATGAAATAATAATGTGTAATAATAAACGCGGGCAAGGCTCAACCTAGGACTAAGCACAGCTTACCTTTTGTGTGCTCTGTGATACGCTCGCTTTCTAAGTTAAGTGCGTAGGATTGGGGCTGTGATTTGTGTTGACTACCATTTTGTGAAATAGAAGCAATCGGGGAGACGATGAATCAATAGCTCACGGTATAATGAGGCAATTTCCCCACTGATTTGCGACTTGTAGTCTGGGAATGTGTGGAAATTTGTGAAAAGCTGAAATCAGCCCCTGTTAGAAACTTGACAATGGTTGCGCAACTGATAATAGTTGTTTGTGGTAGCTGGCTTCGTTTTGTTTTATTGCGTATTTTGTGTTCTCGTTTTGTACTTTTATGTCGCGAACCGCCTTGCAATGAAGGGTGCTATACAAATTTAATAAGATAAATAAATGGCTACTTAAAGGGCTGTCAAAATGCTTTGAGTCTGTGGCACAGGCGTGGCCTGCGACAGACCCCCTCAAGTCTGCGTTTATTGCAAATAGGCTGGAATGTGAACGTGGCCGCCGATCGTCCTCAGGCCTTTGTGAATTGCCAACTTGCCACTCCTAGAGAGAGGCTGCCAGCTGCCCAGCTCTAAACACGTTTCTGTGTTTGGGGCCGGCCCTGCCATTAGACAGGTGGCTGCCTCAGGCGGCCACATTCTGGGAGGCGGTGGTGCCCCATAGCTCTTCATCCTGAGCTCCCCGACCCTCTCCTTGAAGAAGAGAGCTGTGTCTCACAGCCCTCGTCCTCCACATTTATAGCTACCCTGCTGACACCCTTCGGGGCATGGCAGTTGCAAGTACCGAAGCAGGATTTGCCACGTTATCTGGAATGGGTACGTGTGTTTGTCCCATCGTTTGTCCTTTGCCTCAGGCAGCAAAATGCGTTGGGCTGGCCTTGACTTTCTTTGCACAGCGTCCAGAGATGCTTGCGCACACAGACATCCCAGTCTTCTCTTTCTGTGTCGCGTACACTTGTCGGGTCTGGTGACGGGCGCAGAATTAGCAATTATTTCGCACCCAGAGACTCTTCCTCTCCGCTCACTCCCCCCCTTTTTAAACGAGTTTCTAGACATTTTCGCTCGCAGGGATGGCCTTGAGGACTTGCAAATATATGCAACGGGGGGAATGTTAAGGTTCCGTTAAATGCTAAATTCAGCTTTCGGTTCGGAATCTAGATATCTTAGTGGAGTGTTTTACCCACAGCTGCCAGCCTGTCTGCTGGGCATTTCGTGGTGGCATACGTTGCCACGCTCCATGCCACGTTCTGATTCCCAAGGGAGAAACGTCGTGGGTGATTTCACTGCGATTCCTGTCATTGCAGCAGGGTTGGACTAGGTGATTCTGTGATTTGCTGGTTTTTTGTTTTTTTTAAAATAACTTTTATTCAAAATTAAAACAAAACATATTATCCAGAAACATATCATCCTTATTTCCCCCCCCCATTTTTCCTCCCTCCCCCCGACTTCCCTCAGTTCCAGTCTTTGATTTCTCTAAAAATGCTGTTTTCTGCATGTTACACAGTTGTATAAATCCTTAAACTATTTAGCTGATTCTTATCAATGAAAAGTTTGTGAATGTTTATTCAAAACCAGCCAAGGAGTCCTGTTCGCTTTGTTGTATCTTCAAATACTTTGTAAAGGGTTCCCATTTTTCCTTAAAGTCACAGTTATTTCTTGTCCCGTAGCTTGTATGTCAGTTTTGCCAGTTCTGCCTAGTCCATCCATTTTTCTGGCCATGATTCTTTAGTTTGGGTTTCTTCAGTCTTCCATCCTTGTGCTATTAGGACTCTCGGGGCCGTTGTCGCATACATGAAGATGTTTTTCAGCTTTTTTGGCAGATCTTTCCCTACAATCCCTAATAAAAATGCTTCAGGTTTTTTAACAAATGTTAAATGGAACATTTTCTTCAATTCGTTGTATATCATTTCCCAAAATTTTTTAATTACCTTACAATCCCACCACATATGATAAAATGTCCCCTCCTTTTCCTTACACTTCCAACATATATTTGAACTAGTTTTGTACATTTTCCGTAACTGCACTGGTGTTGTGTACGTGCTTTGCTGGTTTTAGTAGCAAGCGGACTTACTGGCCTTCCATCCTTTATTTATTTCTCAAAGGAAAACTCTGATGCCCCGGAGAGTTACTAGAAAATTAGCTACTTTTTATTTTTATTTTTATGAAGGAGAACCCTTCCATTATTCTGCGCTCAGCTACATTTTGGGAGCTGGTCTGAAGTTTTCTCCAAGTGTTTTTGAGCTTTTCTGCTTTGCAAAGTGTCATTTCTGCCTCTGGGCAATGTTACCCCATTTTCCTTCTCTCCTGACTCCCCCGCCCAGTTGCCAGGAGAACTAACTGCCTTGTTTTTTTCCCCCCTCCCAGCCTGACACTATCTGTACATTTTGCAAAGTGTTATCATTGCATCTCGGCCCCTGAGATGTGCTTGCTGCTACTGCTGCTGCTGCTGCTGCTCACAAGACCCAGCTTGTCTGCCTTCCCACCCCTAGTCTTGCCTCCACAAAGGCCTTCATCATCGCTTTTAACCTCTTAAGGGCTTAAAACCACACAGAAAGTGAGGAATAGTGTGGGCTGGGCTTGCCACCCAAGCAGCCTTTAGCCACCTCCATCTTAGGTTTGGTCCCTAGGGCTCAAAATTGCCAGAAATTTTTATTTTTATTTTTATTTTTGCAAGGGGAAATCTTCGAACCCTGAATCCGGGCCCATTTTTGTTCAGCAGAGATTTCCCTCAAGCCGTCTTGATTGCTTCTTGCTGCTCCTTTTCCGCCGCCTGGCGCCTCTCCCAGCTGCTTGTCCGAAGGCTCCTTTGGCTTTCGTTTAATTGGGACCCAGGCCAAGACACCTCAGTGCTTTCTGGCTTTTATTTATTTACTGCCTTGGTATAGGCTGCCCTGCATCCCTTGTGCACTGGGCAGGGCTCGCGGGAATTAAAAGAGAAAGTTGCTGCGTTAAAACACAAAATAGAACAGAATTGCAGAGTAAAATCTTCAACCCCACACAGCAAGAGATAAAAACCCACGGCAGGTGTTCAAACACTCCGATTTTGAGACCGCAAATTATTGGGAGGATGGAAAGGTCTTTCACCCGCTTGCTACAAAGGCCAGGCAAGCCAATTTGGGGAGCCTATTCCATCATTTGGGAGCCACCACTAAAAAGGCCCTTCCTTAGTTGCTACCTGCGTTGCTTCACTGGACAGAGGCACACAGAGCAAATACTTTGAAGGTTTGCACAGGATCGGCATTTATGTGAGAAGGCAATAATAATAATAATAAAGTGGTACCTTGGTTTATGAACTTAATCCGTTCCAGAACTCTGTTCTTAAACCAAAACCGTTCTTAAACCGAGGCGTCCTTTCCCTAATGAGGACTTCCACCGTTCGGCTTCCGTTCTTAGACCGAGGTAAAGTTCACAAACCAGGACACAATCTCCGGTTTTGCAGAGTTTGTAAACCAAATCGTTCATAAACAGGACTGTTCTTAAACCGAGATACCACTGTAATAATAATAATAATAATAATAATAATAATAATACCACCCCAGCCACCGTGGGCAGCTTCCAACAATATAAAAATTCAGATGTCTTCTGAATGTTATACAGTGGTACCTCTGGATACAAACGGGATCCGTTCCGGAGCCCCGTTCACATCCTGAAGTAAACGCAACCTGCATCTGCGCATGTGCACGGGTCACGATTCGTCGCTTCTGCGCATTCGTGTGACATCATTTTGACCGTTTGCGCATGCACGAGCGGTGAAACGCGTTACTTCCGGGTCACCACGGAGCGCAACCCAAAAGCGCTCAACCTGAAGCAACTTCAACCTGAGGTAAGACTGTACAGTGGTGCCTCGCAAGACGAAATTAATCCGTTCCGCGAGTCTCTTCGTCTTGCGGTTTTTTCGTCTTGCGAAGCACGGCTATTAGCGGCTTAGCGGCTATTAATGGCTTAGCGGCTTTAAGAAAAAGGAAACAAACTCGCAAGAACTCGCAAGACGTTTTGTCTTGCGAAGCAAGCCCATAGGGAAATTCATCCTGCGGAACGACTCAAAAAATGCAAAACCCTTTCGTCTAGCGAGTTTTTCGTCTTGCGAGGCATTCGTCTTGCGGGGCACCACTGTATAGCCATTTAGCTCCTTGACATCTGATGGGAGGGCGTGTTTCACAGGGCAGGAGCCACTACTGAGAAGGCCCTCTGCCTGGTTCCCTGTAACTTCACTGCCCAGAATCTGGGCAGGGCTCACAAGAATTAAAAGAACAACCGTACCACATTCAGGGGAAGCCCCATGCACCGCAGTAGCCCAGATCTGGCAGTAATTGGAGCACGGGGAACGGTATCCAATCTGGCATATTGGCTGAAGCTTCCAGAAGGTTCTTCGAGGCTCAGAGACCGCCTGAGCCTCTGTCGCATGTGCTGGATCAATAATACTGGTGATACTGGTCCGTTAGGAAAGGTGGGAGACCTGTATATCCTCACATGTTGTTGGCTTCCGTCTTCCACCAGCCCCAGCAGGCTGCTCCATTTGCCTTGGTGGACAGACCACCCCACAACTGTACCTCTCTCTTTATTTTATTTTTAGAAAATAAATGCGAGGCTCAGTTTTAGTACCCCTCACCCGGTCCACTGCCATGCCCAGGCTCTGAGTCAGGACACCCATAGCCTCATCTGGAGAACAACGGCTGCCAGCCAGTGTCGACAATACTGAGCCGTCAGAGCCGCCAGCGGTCAGACTTGGTGTCAGGCCGATTCCTGATGCCCTGGTGGATGTTGTGCCCGCAAGAATTCTGGCCAGCCTGCTGCCTTTGATAATACTAATACTAATAATTATAATAATAAATTTTATTTATACCCTGCCCTCCCCAGCCAAGGCCGGGCCCAGGGCGGCTAACAAGCAATAATAAAAACAAGTTGAATGAATACAACTTAAAACCAAGATTAAAATACAACATTGAAACATTTGAGCAGGTGCCAGTCTCCTCGCCATCCCTACCTACACCTTGGGGCCGGATCCAGGCCACGCCCGCCTTCGTTAAATAATGCACCTCGCCCTGCCGGAGTTTTACAGATGTTAAATAATGCTTGCCAAAGAGTTTGCGCTTCCGAGATGGGGCAGAGCGTGCGTATCTGTGGGGAATATGCAAGGACAAGTCCCGCGCGGCTTCCAGACGCACCCTTGTTTTGGGTTGGGTGGTCCAGCGATTTTTCTTTTTTTCCCTTTTCCCAGAGCGCCGAAGGGAGAAGGCTGAGGAGGCCTTGGGAAGCTGCCTAGCTGGGTGTGTTTTGCATGCTTTGGAGAAGAAAGCGCAACCGGGGTGTAAGAGGGGAGGGTGGCAGCGATGGCGGAGGCGTGGGTTGAGGGGAGGGGGGAAAAACTTTGGGCTGCTGTGCGCAAGTGCAGGACGCACCAGCTAAGCCCATCTGCCTTTCCCATCCGAAGGCTCTGTGGAATAAGGGAACTGCACAGCAGAAATGTTGGGAATGTAGCCCGAGGACTCGGGAAGGGGTTGGGGAAGGCAAGTTCGGGCTAGGGAAATCCCAGGGATTTAGCGCAGGTGTGAACGTTGGTGCGTGTGTGAGAGAGAGACACGGAGGATATGAAAATATGCAAAAGAACAAAGCAAGAAAGGGGGTGATGCTATCTTCCTATCTGCCACCCCCCTCTTTATTCACTGGCCTTCCCAGACTGCGCAAGAAAAGTTGGCAACGAAACTGCTGAAGTGTCGTGTTTCCGACTTCATAACCAGCCCTCTAAGTGCAGATTATATACCGTGTATATTTTTTCCCCAGTCAGTGCTTCTGAATTTATTTGGAATTGTTTTTTTAAATCTATGCAATTGGGGTTTTCTTTACAAAAAAACAAATCTGTAGTTTTTGAAATCTGCAATTGTTTTTTATAGGTGCCATCGCTGTAGCTGTACAGTGGTACCTCGGGTTACATACGCTTCAGGTTACATACGCTTTAGGTTACAGACTCCGCTAACCCAGAAATACTACCTCGGGTTAAGAACTTTGCTTCAGGATGAGAACAGAAATCGTGCTCCGGCGGCGCGGCAGCAGCAGGAGGCCCTATTAGCTAAAGTGGTGCTTCAGGTTAAGAACAGTTTCAGGTTAAGATCGGACCTCTGGAACGAATTAAGTACTTAACCCGAGGTACCACTGTATATATATATTTTATATACACGCACACACGAGTCTTTGTATTGTATTGTGAAATCGCTTTGAGACGCTTCATAGGAAGCGATCCATAAATAATAATCGGAAGAGGAAGCGCAGTGTGCAGCCTAGAGAATCAAGTCAGGCTGGGGAAGGCCAAGAGTTTTAGGGTTCTCTGTGACGGCCATTGAGAGTTGCCTGTGTCTCGGGGGTCCCGGCTGCTTCAAGGGGTTATTTATTGCTTCTTCCTTCATCCACCCTGCCTTTCCTCATTTTCTCCTTACAACAAACTTGTGAGGCAGGTTAGGCTGAGAGGGAGAATTTGAACGCAAGACTCGTCGCTCATAGACCTGGTGCATTCGCTAACCACGACAGAGAATAAGGCAGACAAGTTCTCAAGCAGAGTGGCATCAATACTGGGTTTATGCTGGGGAAAAGGCCAAAATTCTTGTCACAATGATTTTAAGACAGCTTGCAGTTAACTTGGGGGTTCCTTTGGGACCTTGGTTCCTGCCTTTCAGGTGCGAAGAGCTGCAAATATTCCCCTTTGGACTGAAAACAGGGAGTCCTCTCTCTCCCCACATCCAGCCCAGACGCTTGTCAATTCTTGATCCTTCTCCTCCCATCCAGGGAAAACGGGGGGGGGGGGGCCAAGGACCCGGGTCTTTCTCTCCATTCCCACCCCCGTTAATTATTGCCAGAAGATGCAAACCTCACCAAGGCCTAAAGTCAGTGGCTTGGAAGAGACTTGAAAGCAGCTCGGAGAAAACTCCAGCTCCGAGGACCCAGGAGTCCTGGAAAAAATGCACACATACACACTCGCTCGGTCACCCTCCCTTCCCTCCTTTTTCAAACACTTATGTGCTCCTCTCCAGAGGCAGCTGTAGCAGAGCCTCGGGCAAGGAATCGTATATCCTCAGCTGCCCGCATTCAGGACTCTTACCAAATTTTAACTGTGTTTTAACTGCCTTTGCCCATCACTTCCAGCCTCTTCCTTTGTTCGCTCCCACGCCTACCGGCGATTGTAAGCGCCTGGCAGCAGAGACCTGCCTTTTTTTTACCTGTTAGGCTCTGCAAACCCGACCACGCACATGGATGGCGCTGTATAAGCACACCTGCGATGTCAGCAAATAGCTGCCTTCGCAGGCCTATCTGTCTGCATCCAAAGCCACTCTGTTGGGCCCTGGGAACATGGATAATAATAATAATAATAATAATAATAATAATAAATTTTATTTATACCCCGCCCTCCCCAGCCAAGACCGGGCTCAGGGCAGCTAACATCCGATATAAAAACAAAATGATTGGAATACAACTTAAAAAAAAGATTAAAATACAACATTAATGAAGCAGTAAGTGTGCCTCTGAGCACGTGCAGTGTGCCCTGTGGCTCACAGCAACCAGCCCACACGCATCTCAGACAGCGTTCCGGGGAAAAGACCGCCGGTTCCTCCAGACTTCCTTTTGTGCTGTCTTTAAATCGCTGCATCTGACCACTTTTTAAAAAAAATATATTTTTGCCTTCAAAACCCGCTCTTTAATGCTGAATCGGAACAAATAGCAATTCAGGTTTTCTGTGGGGCGAAAGAGACTCGAATGAAGTGACTTGAAGGCAGACATCAGTCTGGCTGCACGGTTCCCCGTTCAAAATAGCGAAAGCTCTTCTCCGCCTTTCCCCAGAAGCGGCTGCAATCTCAGGGTCGGCGCCTCACCAACTGGTCCACCCCAGAGGCAGCTGCAACTTTTTGCGGGTGCCTCCCCAGCACCCCACCCGCTTTGCAGCAGCTGTGTATCCCCTCTGAACAAGGGGGGGCTCTGTGTGTGATGTGGGTCTTTTTCTGTATCGGGGCAGGGGAGGTCAGGAGGAGTTAATTATTTCATTAAGGGCAAGGTGGCTGAGGCAATCAGGTCTGGCCACCCCCCCAACCCCACAGCCGATAGGAATCAGAAAGCTTCTCCCTCCAACGAGCTGGAACAGGACATGCAGTGTAAGCCGCAGGGGTCACACAGGCAGAGAAGGAGAGCGGAGAGCAGTGGGGTCTCTAATATTTAACCAGGAGTACAGAGATTACATTCCTGCTTGACGAAGAAACAAGGAGGGGGGGCTAAAGAGGGGCATGCTGGGTGATGGGGCACCATACATTGAAAGCAGATCCCCCCCCCCCGGAAAAAAAATATCCTGGGAACTGTAGTTTGTTAATGGTGCTTTGCATTGTAGCTCTACTTGGGAGCAAACCACCAAGATTCTTTGGGGTGGTGTTGGAGAATGCGCTTTTAAATATATGGTGTGTACACAGGCCTGGGCTCTCTTGAATTGGGGGTTCCCAATTGGAGCAGCCAAGCAAGAAGGGGAGAGGTAGTTTCTGCAAAGCGTGGGGTGGGAGAAAGAGATTATTGCCTAATGGTTGGGAGCCAAGAATTCTGGGTATTCTGGAAACTGGATCATAATGAGTTTGACCAGGAAGAGGTGGGGGAAAGGGAGACTTTATAGCCTAGACTGCTGTCAGCCAGGACTCCTGGGTTCCCTCCAGTGGCGTAGGGGGAAGGGGAGGCCCAGTGGGTCATCGCAGACGTGGAATTATATTCCAGGACTCCTGAGTCCCCAGCGATGGGTGGAGGATCTCCCCTCTCCTCTCTCTCTCTCTCTCTTTCGCTCCCGCCCTCTCTTTCTCCCCCTTTTTTCCATTTTCTCGTTAGCTCCTTTCCTGAGCTGTCACTTTCCATTTCATCTCCTCGCCCTCGCCCTCCCCAATTCCAGCTGAGCCCATGACCCCGTTACGGGAGGGGAGGAGGGGCAGCGGGGAAGGGGAGGGGGGTGCGAGGGGAGGGGGGGCAAGAAGAAGCAACAGGTCCTACTGCCCCCCCAAAAATGGTTCCAGACCCATTTCCATGAATTGGGCGAGGCAGAGAGAGAGACCTGCTACCAGGCCCCAAGTTTTGGTCTGGACCACAAAAGAGTGACATCTGGTTGGAAAGAATGAGGAGCCCCCCCCCCCAAAAAAATTAATGCATGCACACTCATGGACACACACACAAACACACACACACACACTTTGCCCCCTCTCGTGACCCTAGAGAGGTAGGCACCCACTTCCTGCTACGCCCCTCCATCACTAGTTGGCATGTGTTGCCACGGCAACGGTAGCCATTGTACCCTTCCTACCAGGAACACCCCTGGGGGAAAGGATTGGGGCTTGGTTTTTGCATGGGGGGGGGAAATCTAGGATGAGGGGCACATGGCCGCCGTTCTTGGGCTCCCTGAGTGGAGCATCTTGTACTGGGGGCCCCAATGCCTGAGCTTGTTTTTTCAAGGGATGGGGGGGCACCTCTGGAAAAGAGTTGGGCGACGGGGCCTACCATAGGCCGCTGTTGTTGTTTTGGAGATGTGGGGCAGGTAAGGATCCCTCTTGGATCCTCGGGGGGGGCGGAATTAGGCCTGTGCTTGGGGCAGGCCTCGCAGCCAGGACTCCGGGGTTCTGTGTTGGGGAGGGCGAAGGGGACGCCTGTGTCAGGACGCCTGGGTTCCTTCAGAAGCGATTGCAGCTGAGCCTAGTTCATTCTCTTAGGGAGCTGGTTTCCCTGGGGTGTGGGAGAGAGGGCGCTGAGGAGGGCCCGGATGCCTGGGTCCCACTGCGGGGGGGTGTGAAGGCGGAGCGTGTGTGTGCTGCGTTTGTTTTTGTGTCTTTGTTTCTTTAACGTTTTGGAACAGAAAGTACTCGGGCGCCAGGAATGAGAGCCAGGTTCCCCCCTAATGAAGTCATCCGTACACCCCCCCCTTCAGTTCTATAAAAGGAAAACAAGGTGTGTGCTGATTGTAGCCCCAGAGCTAGGACTCCTGGGTTCTCTCCTCTCCAGCTTAGAAGCATAGGCCGTTGCCCTGTGCCAAGTCAAATCCTGGAGCCATCTAACCCCATAATGTCTACACTGACTGACAGAGGCTTGCCAGGATTTCAGGCAGGGCTTCCGGCCATACCCGGAGCTGCTGGGATTTGAACCCAGGACCTTTTGCATGCAGAGAGCAGCTGCTCTGCTCTTGCCCTCCAGGAACAAGACGGCTGGGGTAGGAGACTGGTATGCAAGGCTGCTAGATCAGCTGTTTCCGAAGTTTGCCTTTCTCCCCTTGCCTGCCGGAGCTGTGTAATGGGCTTGGCATTTTGAGTATCCGTTTGGCCAAAGGTTCAAGTGTGTGTGGTTATACTGGCAGGTCAGGGCGTGTCCGTTAACACGTGTAAGTGACTTTGCCATATCCCTGTCTTGCGGCGCGGAAAAGTCGTCATTTTTCCCGTCAAGGCCCTATTTCATCATGTGTTTCCCGGCGACTTTCCGCACAGCGAAATAAAATGACTTTTATTTTTAGTGCTCTGTCGGCGCTAGATCGAGGCAACCCATCCCCAAGCGAGAAAAATAAATGAGCTTTGAAAGAACTACTTTAAAAAAAAGAAAAGCTTTCTGCAACCTAGGTTGCTCTGGATGTTTCGGACTACAATTCCCATCAGCGGGTCCAAAGAGCAGCCCGGGTTGGAGAAGGCTGACTTTAAAGTACAGTGGTACCTCGGGTTACATACGCTTCAGGTTACAGACTCCGCTAACCCAGAAATAGTGCTTCAGGTTAAGAACTTTGCTTCAGGATGAGAACAGAAATCGTGCAGCGGCAGCAGGAGGCCCCATTAGCTAAAGTGGTGCTTCAGGTTAAGAACAGTTTCAGGTTAAGAATGGACCTCCGGAACGAATTAAGTACTTAACCTGAGGTACCACTGTATGGGAGAAGGAAAAGTAGTGGGCATTGTTGATACAGAAAGGGCAGCTGTGCCTATGTTTCCTGTCGATTCATTCCAAAAGTTGTGTGAGGAGTGCTACGCTTTTGAGGAAGCAAAAACAAAATTGAAGCAACGCGGCGGCATTGGCACTGGCCAGTAGGTGCCAGCCACATACGATTCACGAACTGCATTCTGCATTATTTGGGGAAATCACATTTTTCTAGGAGGGAGAATGTGATTTTTTTCCCCCCAGGGGAATGCTTGGAAACTCGGGAAACCGCTTTGGTCCATCTAGCTTTGTATTTTCACAGTATCTTCTCTAGTTGCATTGCTCTGTTCAGCATGTAGAATGGAAGATGGGGGATTAGTGGAACTGACTGGGTTCTGTAGATGTATGTTTGATTTGGGATGTTGGGGGAACGGAGTCAGGGTGCTTTAAATAATGCCATCCCTTAAGCAAGCCTGAGAAGGCCTGTACACAAGAACTTCCCACGCTGGAGGAATGGCAGATGAAACTTATGGACTATATGGAATTGGCGGAAATGACTGGTAGAATCTGTGACCAGGGAGAAGAGTCGATGGAGGAAGACTGGAAGAAATTCAAAGACTATCTTCAGAAACACTGCAAAATTAAGGAATGTTATAGTGATGTTGGATTGAAAATAAGTGGTTTCCAGCTGTACAGGTTAAAGTTAAGGATAGATTAAGATTAAAGATTAAGATTAAAGATGTTTAAAGAAATGGAAATTTGATAATAAAAGGGAAAATTTTAAAGCTATATGACATTAAGAGCAAGGATTAGGTTTAAAAAAGTTGAAGTTATATATTTTAACATTTTATTAAATTAAAGATTGGGATTAAAAAAGTGGAAAAGAAACTGCTGGACAAATAATGTGGATTGGAATACAAAAGAGGGAGGTATGAGGAAGTCCAGAAAATAAGTAATTTAAAATTGGAAATGGAAAAGAGAGTTTGTTTTTAATTGTTATGTTTTGTGTTTTTATTGTTAAGTTTTGTATTGTTTTTTGTGTGTGTTGTTTTTCTTTTTTCTTTGTTTAAAACCTTAATAAAAAATTATTAAAAAAAAAAAAGAGAAGGCCTGTACTGTACCTGCTGCCCACCAGCTGCATGGCAACCCAACCCTGAGGCCTTGTGTGACGTGGCCCTTCTCAGAAGTGCTCCATTTGGCCTCTGAATTACCGTATTTTTCGCTCTATAGGATGCACCAGACCACAAGACGCACCTAGTTTTTGGAGGAGGAAAACAAGGGAAAAAAATATTCTGAATCTCAGAAGCCAGAACAGCAAGAGGGATCGCTGCGCAGAGAAAGCAGCGATCCCTCTTGCTGTTCTGGCTTCTGGGATAGCTGCGCAGCCTGCATTCGCTCCATAAGACGCACACACATTTCCCCTTACTTTTTAGGAGGGAAAAAGTGAGTCATATAGAGCAAAAAATACGGTATACCCAGCTGCAAGCCAACTTTGGCTCTTTCCTTATTGCTGGTTTGTGGCAATTCTCCTGCCCCTCTTCAAACACTGCTGCCCAGTTAATATTCACTTTTTTTTTGCAGATTTTGGTGAAGGTCTGGCTCGGACTGAGCTGCCCCTGTCCCAGGTCACCCCTCGGCCGAGACATTTGCAGGGCCAAATGACTTAAGGCTGGAGGGTAGATCCTAGGAATCCCTACGGCTGCCACTCCCCTCCTTTTTTGAGCAAGGGGTAGGACCCAGGAGTCTTTTATCCACTGCTCTGCTAACCACACACCCCCCCCCCTGGCCTCTTCTCCTCCTGGGCTATTATCTCATTTGGCAGCTGATCTGTCCCAGGGGGCTGGGGACAGGCGGCTCTGGGGTCAAATGTCAACAGGTTTGAATACAGGGTTGGAATTCTTGGGTCGGTTCTCTGATGGTTCCTTGCATGGGTTTGGGGGGCGGCGCATGATGCTCCGAGGGCATGTGGGACCAACTGATAGAGCAGGGAGAGTGGGGGGGTGTCCTGCTGTTTTCGGGAAGGATGGCGCGGAGGATAGACCAAGAAATGCAAATTAAAGACAGATGCAAAGAACTTCACCCTGGAGGTGGAAAAACACAGAACTTCTGGGCTTTATATTTTGCGGTCTTTGAGGCAAGTTCAATCAGTTGCTTTTAAAATAGGATTTTGCGTCATTATTATTAATATTATTATTATTTAAAGGGATGTGCTAAACGCCTCCAAATGTCAGGGCATTTATAAGTAGGGCTGCCAAGCCAGTTGCAGAAACCTTCGTTTTTCAATCGCGGGAGTTTTTGTCAGTTAATCAGTTGATTAAATTTGCATAATTTGCATATGGGCAAAAACAGTCGTTCTGAAGCGAGGAAACATGGTCTCTTGTCTGTGTTTTATGATTCCTGCATTTTGTATTTTAATATTCTGTTGAAAGCCGCCCAGAGTGGCTGGGGAAACCCAGCCAGATGGGCAGGGTATAAATAATAAATTATTATTATATTATTATTATTATTGTCATAGCAGACATTATCTTAGAGACTTCTGGTCAAATACCTGAAATGTCTGGTGGTAGTCGCCTCTGTAGAGAAAGTGCTCACTATGCACAGTTTTTGTCTGATTTTGGCAGGTGAGCCAAAATGACTTGTCAAATATGGGCGTTATTTTCAGTTGATTGCAAAATACAAACAATTTTGGCAGGCGGGGGCAATCTAGGAAGACATGGCAAAAGGTTACAACACTCCAAACTACACCAAAAACAACAAAAAGCTCTCGTGATGACTTTTAGTCAAAATGCTACGCTTATTTAATTTTTTTTCACCACCAGCAACCCTACAGCAGCCCAGCTCCTTACACTTTCACTAGGGACGAATGGTTCCCGCATGTTGTGGAGACGTTCTTCCCCAGCAAACTTTTAAAAGGCTTCTGAAATTGATTAGCCGAACCAATCAGTGAATTAAAATTTGCAGCCCTGATTTATAAACCTAGAAGGAGATTTGCAAAAACGCAAAGTGGGCCAGGGTGGCAGGTCATCGTGGTGTATTCACCGGTCCTGCCTGTGCCTCTGGTGAACGGAGTCAGTATAGGGCTTTTGTTCTCTTGAGAAAGGGCACCTGTTTGTCCTGGGGTGAGAGTGAAGCAAAAAGTATTTTGTGTGTGTGTGTGTGTGTGTGTGTGTGTGTGTAGACCTGCCTTCCAAAACCTGGGACCAACTGTGAGTTGTAGTACAAAGCTCCTGAAAGGTGCCGATGTCTGCAAATGTTGCATAAGGTAAAGGTAAAGGGACCCCGGACCGTTAGGTCCAGTCGTGGCCGACTCTGGGGTTGTGGCGCTCATCTCGCTTTATTGCCAAGGGAGCCGGTGTACAGCTTCCGGGTCATGTAGCCGGCATGACTAAACCGCTTCTGGCGAACCAGAGCAGCGCACGGAAACGCCGTTTACCTTCCCGCCGGAGCGGTACCTATTTATCTACTTGCACTTTGACGTGCTTTCGAACTGCTAGGTTGGCAGGAGCTGGGACTGAGCAACGGGAGCTCACCCCGTCGCGGGGATTCGAACCGCCGACCTTCTGATCGGCAAGTCCTAGGCTCTGTGGTTTAACCCACAGCACCACCCGCGTGCCTCTCAAATGTTGCATACACCAATGTAAATAATGCTTCTCTCAAGCCCCATTTTAGCATCGCAAAAGCCCTGTGAGGTAGGATAGGCCAAGAGACAGGGGTCATCCAGCAAGCTCCATATGGCCGGATGGGGACTGGAGCCCTGGTCTTTCCCAGTTGCTAGTCCAAGACTCTTAACCACCTCACCCCACTGCTTGCCATGAGAAGCTGTTTGCAGCTGGGCGTGTAATGGGGAAACTGACATGTTTCCAATGATATTGGAAGGTGTCCACCAAATTTCCGGTTACAGAGAGCCTTAAACCTTCCTGGCTTAATTTAATACCAGTAGTTTCTTCCAACGTCTGGGCTCAGCCCGTTGAGCATTAAAAGGCTGGTGTCTCTGAGCATCTGCAGAAAGCCTTTCCGCGGAGAAATGTCCCTTCCACAAACCAGCCCCAACACGACTGTGTTTTCGATCTTGCTTCTCACTGCTAGCAACACCTGTTGCTTTGCTTTCGTAATTACACCAATAACTCAGGCCAATATAAGTTTCAATATTGAGAGTGGTCTCTAATCACAAATCAGTAGCCAGGTGTAACAAAAACTAACCCATTCAAAAGTATGTATTCTGACAAGGATTACAAACTCAAACAGAGATTACAAACTCATAAGGAACCATAACACAATAATTCGTTACAGAATTAGAGATAAGAGTTTATCTCTAAGTAGAGGAGAGATAAGTTCATATTAGTCCTTAGTTAGATTTGACGTGAAGGTCTTAGTTTCAATCATTGAGCAGAAGTCAGTGATTTGAGTTTGTAATCTTTGTCAGAATACAGTGGTGCCTCGCAAGACGAATGCCTCGCAAGACGAAAAACGCGCAAGACGAAAGAGTTTTGCATTTTTTGAGTCGTTCCGCAAGACGGATTTCCCTATGGGCTTGCTTCGCAAGACGAAACGTCTTGCGAGTTCTTGCGAGTTTGTTTCCTTTTTCTTAAAGCCGCTAAGCCGTTAATAGCCGCTAAGCCACTAAGCCGCTAATAGCCGTGCTTCGCAAGACGAAAAAAACCGCAAGACGAAGAGACTCGCGGAACGGATTAATTTCGTCTTGCGAGGCACCACTGTACATACTTTTGAATGGATTAGTTTTTGTTACAATTGACTATTGATTTGCGAGTAGGGACCACTCCCACTACTGAAACTTATATTGGCCTGAGTTCTTGGTGTGCTTTTTTCTTGGTATATTTAATAACAAGAACTCCAACTTATTTAACGTTGGTTTCGTAATTAAGCACCGCGGGGTCCCCTTCTCCCTCGGGCACCCTGGTTCTTCGCATCCTTTAACCCAGGGTGCTAGGCCACTCTCTTCCTAGAGAACAAGATCCCAGGTGCTTTGAAGGGAACCTGGCTGGACCTTCGAACCGTCCTGGAAATGGACATCAAGCAAACTTCCCCAGGCGCTGGGGCCACTGGGTTTTGTTGTTACTAGGGAGGCTGGTTGAAAGAATGCAGGGTCCTATGTATGGGACAAGTAGCAAAAATTGCTGGAAATGTAAGGAAAAGGATGGCGATTTTTACCATATGTGGTGGTCATGTAACAAAATAAAAGAGTTTTGGGAATCGATCTTTAATGAGTTAAAAAAGACGTTTAAATATACTTTTCCAAAAAAGCCGGAAGAATTTTTGCTAGGCTTGGTGGGAGAAGATATTAAGAAGACAGACCAAAGATTATATTTGTATGCAACAACAGCAGCTAGAGTTTTGATAGCCCCAAAGTGGAAGTCACAGGAGATTCCGACTGTAAGGGAATGGCAGATAAAGTTGGTTGAATACGCTGAAATGGCAAAATTGACACACAGAATTCGCAATCAGGAGGAGACGAAGTACCAAAAAGAATGGATTAAATTCATGGTTTATATAAGTGAGAACTGTAGAAATATGAAAACGTTGGCAGGATTGAATTAATTCTTATGTCATGGTGTAATTTTTAGTCAGTGAAACTGTGAATTATAGACTGGAATGAGAAAACTTGCGGAAGGGAAGGACGGAAGTCAACAGCTCTATGGAGCATAAAGTAGGATATCTGTAACAAGACTTGATGTTTTTGTTGGTTGGTGGTGGTGTTCTTAAATCTCAATAAAAAGTACTTGAAAAGAAAGAATGAAAGGATCTTGGCTCTCAAGTGTGCTCCACTGAGCCGATTTTATCCATTGCTTCCTCAGGTTCCAGAACGAGGAGGGCTACGTTTTGTACCCCCAGATTGGCGACCGCCTGGACCTCATCTGCCCTCGCTCTGTGCCGCTGGGCCCTTTTTCCACAGAGGACTATGAATATTACAAGCTGTACCTGGTCCAGACGGAGCAGGCCGAGCGCTGCGAGATCCTCCGCACCCCCAACCTGCTGCTCACCTGCGACCGGCCCGAGCAAGACATGCGCTTCACAATCAAGTTCCAGGAGTACAGCCCCAACCTCTGGGGCCACGAGTTCAAGACCAACCAAGACTATTACATCATCAGTAAGTTTTAACACCCTGGGGAAGGGGGGTAGGGAAACTTCCTTTTCTTTCTGCGCGTCCCCTCCGCAGACCAAATCCCACGCTTGCACAGAATTGCGAGGCCTTGAGACGTCTGTAGCCGTCGATAGGTGCCGCCGCCAGTCTGGCAGGCGGTAGATGCGGCTGAAGGAACAGGAAATCGTGGTAAAAACCCATGCACCACACAGGATATTGAGAAAGAGAGAGAGAGAGTGTAAGAGATCCTTAAAAATAATGTTCAGATCAGAGGTAGCTGAGAGGAATTGTGGCTGCATACACATTGTGCCTTTAAAGCAAGGTTTCCCAAACTTGGGTCCTTAGCTGTTCTTGGACTACAACTCCCATCATCCCTAGCTAGTAGGACCAGTGGTTAGGGATGATGGGAAATGTAGTCCAAAAATAGCTGGAGGCCCAATTTTGGGAAACCCTGCTTTAAAGCATATTATTTACCGAAAGGAATTCTGGGCACTGTAGTTTGAGGGTTGCTAGGGATTGGAACTCTTGAGGGGTAAACTATAGTCTCCAGAATCTTTTGAGGGTAAGAATGTGTTTCCAATGTTCTTTAAGGGTATCGTGTGTATGTACCTGTGGGAGCAGGGCTTGTGTGCTTCTATCTAATGCGTAGTATATAGGTAAAGGTAAAGGGACGTCTGACCGTTGGGTCCAGTCGTGGCCGACTCTGGGGTTGCGATGATCATCTTGCTTTATTGGCCGAGGGAGCCGGCGTCCAGCTTCCGGGTCATGTGGCCAGCATGACTTAGCCGCTTCTGGCGAACCAGAGCAGCGCACGGAAACGCCGTTTACCTTCCTGCCGGAGTGGTACCAATTTATCTACTTGCACTTCATGCTTTCGAACTGCTAGGTTGACAGGAGCAGGGACTGAGCAACAGGAGCTCACCCCATCACGGGCATTCGAACCGCCAACCTTCTGATCGGCAAGCCCTAGTCTCTGTGGTTTAACCCACAGTGCCACCCGCACCCCCCGCGTAGTATATGGAATGCACCTATTTATCATTGCAACTTTCCAACAGACTAAAGAGGAAGGCAGTCAGCAAAAATTAAAAACAATCAGAATGAAACAATAAAACCAAATTAAAGCACAACATGGGTGCCTGTTTAAAAACAACACTAAAGAGATTGATGTTGTTGCATCTTATGGCATCTTTGTATTTGCACTGCTGCTGGAAAGATGGGATACAAATCAACCAGAGATAGATCTCAGTTATACGGGGAGACAAGAGATGGTGACCATCCTTCAGATATTCTTGTCCCTGGCCACATAGGGCTGTTTTTAGGGCACAACCAGTCCTTTGAATTGCACCCAGAAGTCAATGACGTTGGTGGCTAGGGATGAACGAGCAGCCCTTTATTTGTTCCGAAAGGGCGTCAATTCCTTTGCATGTATGCCCTAAGAACAGAATGGGGGAGAAATTGGTTTGGATTGCATTCGAAAGTGAATTTACTTACCGTATTTTTTTGCTCTATAAGACTCACTTTTTCCCTCCTAAAAAGTAAGGGGAAATGTGTGTGTGTCTTATGGAGCGAATGCAGGCTGCGCAGCTATCCCAGAAGCCAGAACAGCAAGAGGGATTGCTGCTTTCACTGCGCAGCGATCCCTCTTGCTGTTCTGGCTTCTGAGATTCAGAATATTTTTTTTCTTGTTTTCCTCCTCCAAAAACTAGGTGCGTCTTATGGTCTGGTGCGTCTTATAGAGCGAAAAATATGGTAATTCACACTGCCCGGGCCAATAAGCAAACCCAAACATCCTTAAAAACTGTGCACGTCTCTGGATGTCGCGACGCTGTTCTCCAGCCACCCAAAAATGTGCTCCAAAGTCTTAGAAGAAGAAAAAAGGTGTACCAAAATGGAGATGTATCGGGAAATGTGCGTGAAAACACAGATTTTTGTGTGAACCATTTGCAAAGAAAAATGTACAAATGGGGGCAGAAATTGGATGCATTGAATACAAGGTTGGAAAACGGGGGGAAACAGCACTGAGACATTCTTCCATCCTGACAGGATCGATGTTTTTGCACAAGGTCCAAGTGGCACGTCCACAAAGCACAGCTGGGGGTGCTTTAACTGCCTGCTTCCCATGGGCCCCCAGGCATACCTGGGGCAGGAGAAGTGGGAGGCAGGAAAAGCGGGAACGTGCGCTTCTTGGAAGGCGGAAGGCGCCTATTCCCTGGCACAGCGGTGGAGAGCAGAACATTAAATGCGCCCATTGCTGCCAAGGAGCGCCCACACCTACTCCGTGAATAATCAGTCACCTTTTCCTTAACGACTTGCAACATCCGTAGCTGCTGCCGCTGTTGGTGATGGTGATGTGGCGCCATCCGTGTACACGGCGAATTACAAAGAAGGAAAGCTCGGGTCTCTGCCCCCAAGGGGCAAACATCCTAGGAGACAAACAGAAGGGAAACAAAGGGAGAGAGGTGGGCAGGGGGAATAGCAGGGTGAGGGCAGAGAAGGATGTGTGCGTTTGTTTCGGATACTGGGGTTCATTGCGGCTGGCTGGGACCGATGGGAGTTGTAGTTCGAAACGCCTGGAGGGCGCCGCTTGGGCACGGAGGCAAGCTGATTCTGTTGGTGGCTTCGCAGAAAAGGCAGGCTTTGCGCCTCTTCCAAGAAAGTAGGGAAATGTGGCGACCACAGTAGTTTCACCGCCATCTTTTTTTCTTTTCATGGGCAGCCCCACCTGCAATGCGTGGCTGTTGCCCAGGGTTTATCTTGTTGGAAACCAATGATACCGTGTGAGGGAGGCTGGGAGTTCGGCATTTAAAGGGACTAGGCCTTTGGGGGGAATTTGAGGCTGACTAGGCTGTCCTAAGGCCTTATTCTAGCCCATCTCAGTCCTTGGGGCAAAGGAAGAGGGATACATTTTGGGGCACGGCTGGTGAGCGTCCCCTGATCTTTTAAGGAAGAGGAGAGGGACCAAGTCCTTTAACCCCCCCTCCCCTTTCCTCTCCCCACCCCTCAGCATCCCTGTCTCATCAGCTCCGGCTGCCTGGGGTGGCCCTTCAGCCATCGCCATGGCAACTGTCTCCTGGCAAACCTGTATGAGCCAGCCACTTGGCTGTACCACAGCAGCCACTTTGGGGTAACCAGCCAATCTCCACCCCCCCAGCCCCCAGCCCGGACACACGCGCACACACACACACACACCAATTTGTCTGCTCTTTCCATGGTGTGTGTGTGTGTAACTCAACTCGCCCCCTTCCTCTTGCGAGCATAAAGCGCCCTCCCTATTCCCGTGTCGACCATTTCTGAGATGCGACTGTTTCTGAAGGGGGGGGTGTACACCAGGGACTCTGTTTAACGCAAAGTCCCGTTTCCTGCCCCAGGGCGTGCAAGCGATATCTGTGGGGTTGTTGTTTAGGGCCACGCGGGCCCAGACGTACGGGGTTTGCATGGCTGCCAAGGATGGTGGATAGCAGTTTCCCGTTCCCTCTCCTCTCAAAGACGCACACACACAATTTATATAGATACAGATATATATATATCTTCCTCTTTCTGCCTTTTCTTCCCTTCTCTCTGCTTTGCAGCCTGGGTTGCGCCCCTGGGCAAGCAGACGAATGTTGAAAGAAACCCACTTGACCACCCTGCGTCTCCCCCTCCTCCTCCGCCCAACCGGGGGGGGGGGGGCAAGCGAGGGAATCCAGATCTCTACAGTTGCCGTTGTTTTCACCTTATTTTTTATATTTATATATATATATTTACAAATCAAGGTCATTGCTCTACCCACCGGGCAAGACAGCCACCAGCTTTTCCACCACTTTCCCCCACCCCAGACACTGACACTTCCCGCCGCCCCCCTCCCTCAAAGCCAGGTGATGGGAGCATCAGGGCGGACATAGTGGGTTTTTTTCCAGTGGTGGTGGCAAGGCGTCGTTGACCCAGTTTTTCCTCCCCCTTCAAATGAATTTATGCCCAGCCAAGCATGAGGTAGAGCACGAGACAGCTGAGTGGAAGGAGGGAAGAGAAGAAGGAAATCGGCTGGCTGGGGGCAGGGAAGGTGGTGGCACCATCTAGGACAGGAAGTGATGGAAGAGGAAACGGCAAGCCACTCATTTAAAGCCCCCCCGCCCAAAAAAAGTGGCTGCATCTCAGCACGTTTTGCCTGCCTTAATTGGCGCCACAAAGCCCAGCCACCGTAGAATCACAGAACGACAGAGCTGGACGGGACCCCGAGGGTCATCCAGACCAACCCCCAAGTGCAGGAACCACAACATTTTTTCCATCACTTTCCCTAGAAAGCTTGGGCAGAAATAATCAAACGGTGATGGCCGCGTTTCCAGTGCCATGAGGAAATGGGGCGCATCGCTCTCGCGGGTGCCGGGGGGGGGGCTGCCACAAATCTCCTCCCTCCAAGGACTAACAAGCCCGAGGGCACAGCTTCACGACGGTGCCAGCCCCCAGCTCCCTCCACCCTGGGCAGCCCTTGTAAATCATTCCATTCGCTCAGATATTATTTCCCATGCAAGTATCAGGGAAAGCAGTTTAATATTTTTAAATGCATATCCATATACTGGCCACACACACACCCTCTCAATATGCCTAAGGTTAGAAGGCGGGCACCCACTAGGCCGAAAGGTGCAGTGGTCGCCGAGAGCCAAACCCTGACTTGTCTTTTTTATTTCTTTCTTTTTTGAAACTTTTAATTTTGGAGAGTGCAGCTGCAAAAAGTCAAAAAGGATGTGTTGTCCTTTTAAAGAAATCGCAGGATGCCCTCAATTGCCAGGAGCCCGTGGACTAGCTTGTGTCTCCCTCCGGAGAGGGGCTTGGGCAAGCAAGCAGGCCCCGGCCGTTTGGCGGGGAGGTGGGCACCGAGAGGGGGGTGGGCACGGCCGTCTCTCACGCCTGTCCTGCGTCTGCAGCCTCGCGAAGGGTGGCCCCCCACCGGCCAGGCGTGTTCTTTGTGAGGGCTCAGCCGAGCGAGTCTAAACTGAACCGACGGGCCCAGCTTCCCAGAGCCCCCGGCAGCTGCCAGCGAGAGAGAGTCCCACGCCGCGCACTGCACGCGAAACCCCCCCCCCAAATCTCTCTCTTTCTTCTTTTTAAAAATCCATTAGGGTCCCCCGTTTCCCTCGCAGAGGCGGAACGAGAGAACCCGAAGGCTTCGGGATGCCGCGTGGCATCGGCAGCTTGGAACCTTCCGGAAAAGCACCCGGTCAGAGTCCCCGCTTCATCAGGTCTCAGTAGGGTGGGCAAAGTCCCACCCTGTGAACACATGAGAGTGCCCGGTCCAGGAGTAACGGATCTGCGTGTGGCGGACTTCAGCCTGTGGCCTTATACCAGTTGCTGGAAACCGCAGGACTGGGGAAGAGAGCATAATGTGGCGCAATAGAGTGTCGGACTAGGGCCTGAGAGGACAGGGTTCGAATCCCCACTTGGCCATGAAGCGCCCTGAGTGACCTTGGCATTGCCGGATTTACGTACAGTGGTACCTCGGGTTACATACGCTTCAGGTTACAGACTCCGCTAACCCAGAAATAGAGCTTCAGGTTAAGAACTTTGCTTCAGGATGAGAACAGAAATCGCGCGGCAGCAGCAGGAGGCCCCATGAGCTAAAGTGGTGCTTCAGGTTAAGAACAGTTTCAGGTTAAGAACGGACCTCCAAAACGAATTAAATACTTAACCCGAGGTACCACTGTATAAGCTAAACAAGCTGTAGCTTAGGCCCCACTCTCTTGGGGCCTCCCCAAAAAATTAAACGAAAAAAACCTTGGATATGCAGGTGAATCTCGAAAAATTCGAATATCGTGGAAAAGTTCCTTTATTTCACTAATTCAACTTCAAAGGTGAAACTAATATATGAGATAGATTCGTGACATGCAAAGCGAGATATGTCAAGCCTTGATTTGTTCTCGAAACTCGAAAAATTAGAATCTCGTAGAAAAGTTCCTTTATTTTCATAATTCAGCTTGAAAGGTGAAACTAATATATGAGATTACTCGTGACATGCAAAGCAAGATATGTCAAACCTTGATTTGTTATCGTTGCGATGATCATGGCGTTCCAGCTTATGAAAACCCCAAATTAACAATCTCAGAAAATTAGAATATTCAAGGAAATCAGCAAAACAAGGATTGCAAATCGAGCAAGATTGGACCTCTGAGAAGTAGAAGCATGTCTCGCTTTGCATGTCATGAGTCGATCTCATATATTAGTTTCACCTTTGAAGTTGAATTCCTGAAATTCCACGATATTCTAATTTTTCGAGTTTCACCTGTACATTTCCAAAATATAAGTTACAAAACAAATAAAATAAAACCTACAGACAGCAACAGTGTTTTGTGTTATGTAGGCTCCTGTGATGTAAGTCACGGGCCCCGCCTGCTCGCCTGCTCCCTAAAATATCACAGGTTTGCTCCTTTCTATATATAGGGTGCCTACATTCTGCATGGACTGGTTGCAGGGCAACTTGAGCAAATGCCTTGAGATACCTATGAGGTCCATAAATGACCATATAACATATATTCATCACAACAAACAGCGACAATTTGTTGTTGACAAAGGACAGCTGGACATATAAAGGGCCCCAATACCTTGCTTAGGGCCTCATCAAACCTAAATCCGACCCTGGACCTTGTAGTCAGTCACTTAACCTACCTCACAGGTGAGGATGAAATGGGGAGCAAGAGAACCATGTGCACCACTTTGAGATCCTTGGAAGGCAAAGGCGATATAGAAATGTAACAAACGAATATTTTTTTATTATTATTTTGCCGGCCCCAACATCCAAAGCGTGACATCTTTTGTGCGACTGATGTGCCCCACGCCCAGTCAGGGCCTGCTGAGACAGCCGCCTTGCTACCTTTTTAAATTTCATTTTTGTTCTGCAGGTAGCACCAGGTAACAGGGCTCCAGCCACCATTTTACTTTCCCACAGGGCTTTGGAGTGATGCTCTGTTGGGGTCATGTTGGGAAATCAAAATGGCGGCTGCTGGGCCCAACTACCTGGGGCTGGTTGGCCCTGCAACAACAACAACTCATTATTTGTACCCAGCCACTCCGGGCGGCTTCCAGCACATAACGTTAAACCTTAAACACCGTAAAACCTTAATACGGGGCTGCCTTCAGACATTTACTAAATGTTATATTATTTAAAAAGGTAAAGGGACCCCTGACCATTAGGTCCAGTCGTGACCGACTCTGGGGTTGCGGCACTCATCTCGCTTTATTGGCCGAGGGAGCCGGCGTACAGCTTCTGGGTCATGTGGCCAGCAGGACTAAGCCGCTTCTGGCGAACCAGAGCAGCGCACGGAAACGCCGTTTACCTTCCCGCCGGAGCGGTACCTATTTATCTACTTGCACTTTGACGTGCTTTCAAACTGCTAGGTTGGCAGGAGCAGGGACCGAGCAACGGGAGCTCACCCCGTCAAGGGGATTTGAACCGCCGACCTTCTGATCGGCAAGTCCCAGGCTCTGTGGTTTAACCCACAGCGCCACCCGCATCTTGGGAAGGCATTCCACAGGGTAGGGGCCACTACCGAGAAGGCCCTGTTGTTGTTGTTGTTGTTGACATTATTGATAATATTTGTATACCACCCTTCATCCGTAGATCCCAGGGCTGTTCACAGCATTAAAACACAAGCTAAAAAACACAAAATACATAATGAAAACTCGAACAGAAGCAAAGCAGTAACTCTCCACCCGTACCAAAGACACGTTTAAAACTGAATCGGATGTCAATCAGCCCAAGGTCTGGTTGAAGAGGAATGTTTTTGCAGGGCACGTAAAAGTGTATAATGAAGATGCCAACTGAACCTCCCTGGGGAGAGCATTCCACAAATGGGGGGATTGGTCAACCCTAGCCACACATTGCATAGGAGCCGGCCCAAGACATTTTGCCGCCTGAGGCAGAGGGCAAGATGGCGTCTTCCCCCATCCCAGGCATTGAGGCTGCGGCAGCTGCTCCAATCTGCCCAATGCTTGAGCCGGCCCTGCGCCATAATTCGGATTAAACCGCCTGATCAGAGCGGGTAAGGGTGGGGCTGATAGGTGCTCCTACCCTCGGCCAGGGGTCGATCTAAATCAGCGTCCCCCAACCTGGCGCCCTCTATATATTTTGGACCACAACTCCCATGCCCAGTGGCCCTGCTGGCTGCGGCTGGTGGGAGTTTTAGTCTGAAATATCTGGGGAAAGCTGATCTAGGCGGCCTCTGGGTTTTTCTCCCGTGCTTGCAATTCTGTGAAAGGAAAGCTGTGAGGAATTCACCTACTACAACAACAACAGCAGCATGATTTAACCTCACGATAATTTAGTTAGGTTTCAGCTGCCAGTCCTTCTCACGGTTTATCTTGCTAACACAGGCACCCTTGACTGGTATTTTTCACAGAACAGCGAGTTTGTGGGCTGAGTTTAAAGCGGAGGACTCCACATCTAATTCTATTTTTTTATTTATTTTTTTAAAATGTTCCTGAGATTTCTTCTCTGCCTTTCAGGGGCTTATGCCCCACTTGAGGCGGCTTACGTAAATTAAAATCGCCATCGCAGGGGGGGAAAAAACGTTTTCATAAAATGCACACAAAAGGCAAGCCTGGAAGATTAAAAGCAATCCTCAACGCAGACATAAGAACAAGACGATGCTCTTGTGCAATTGGGACAGATCTGGGTCGGTTGCGAGGAGAGACGGATGGATTTGTCAGTTCCGGTTCTCTCAGTTTCTCATTCTTTCAATCTTATATCTGGTTCTCCCCGTTTCTGCAGCAATTTGCGGATTTATTTTTTTTAAGAAAACCTAATGAAAATTGACCAGCATTTTTGTGTGAATTTTTCCTAATACATGCAGTTTTGACTAGTTTTGCAAGCAATTTACCCCAAGGAAGCACATTTTTGCATGTTGTTTTTTTGTCAATATGTGTATTTTTACGCATATTACCGAGTGTGGCGTAGTGGTTAGAGAGTCGGACTCAGGCCTGGGAAAGACTCGGGTTCAAATCCCCCCACTTGGCCACAAAACTCACTGGGTGACCTTGGGGGGCCGGTCGCTGCCTCTCTCGGCCCAACCTACCTCACGGGGTTGTTGTGGGGAGTAAATAAGGAGGACGAGAGCCATGTGCACCACTTTGCGCTCCTTGGAGGAAAAAGGATGGGATATAAATGCAATAAACAATAATCGGCGCATTTTTGTCAACATTGGATGGAGAATTTGGAGAGGTTTGTGAGGTTTGCCTTGGATCGCGAGCAGAATTTACCGTATTTTTCGCTCTATAAGACGCACCAGACCACAAGACGCACCTAGTTTTTGGAGGAGGAAAACAAGAAAAAAAAATTTCTGAATCTCAGAAGCCAGAACAGCAAGAGGGATCGCTGCGCAGTGAAAGCAGCAATCCCTCTTGCTGGTCTGGCTTCTGGGATAGCTGCGCAGCCTGCATTCGCTCCTTAAGATGCACACACATTTCCCCTTACTTTTTAGGAGGGAAAAAGTGAGTCTTATAGAGCAAAAAATACAGTAATTTCTCCTTCTGCTATTCTGGGCAAGCCTGAACTGTGGGTTTGGCTGCCCCATACCAGTGGTTGTGGGGCACCCAGGGAGGCTGCCTGCTTGCCAAGATGGCCGCTCTCTCTCTCTCTCTCTCTTTCTCTCTCTTTCTCTCCATCCCCATCAGGCTTTGGCAGAGCAGGTGCGTCAAAACGGCCCACCCGTCTCCGCAGCCTCTGGCTTATTAACGGATCACGAGGGGAACTTTTGTCTGTGCAAACATTAAACATCTTGTTTAAATATTAAGTGACCCAGCAGAGCATCCTTTGGAAAGGCAGGGCTGCGTCGGGTTTGTCTGAGAGTGCTGAGGGGGCTGCCGGGTTAGGTGGGGGGGGGGGTCTGAGTTGCTGGGTAGGAAGGTTGGGGAGCGGCCGCCGAGACCACATAACACCAGTCTTGAAAGACCTACATTGGCTCCCAGTACGTTTCCAAGCACAATTCAAAGTGTTGGTGCTGATCTTGAAAGCCCTAAACAGCCTCGGTCCAGTAGACCTGAAGGAGCATCTCCACCCCCATCGTTCTACCCGGACACTGAGGTCCAGCTCCAAGGGCCTTCTGGCGGTTCCCTCACTGCAAGAAGCCAAGTTACAGGGAACCAGGCAGAGGGCCTTCTTGGTGGTGGCGCCCTCCCTGTGGAACGCCCTCCCACCAGATGTCAAAGAGAACAACAACTACCAGACTTTTAGAAGACATCTGAAGGCAGCCCTGTTTAGGGAAGCTTTTAATGTTTGATGCATTACTGTATTTTAATATTTTGCTGGAAGCCGCTCAGAGTGGCTGGGGAAGCCCGGCCGGATGGGCGGGGTATAAATAATAAATAATAATTATAATAATTTAATAATTATAATTAATTGGGGGACACCACTGGAACCCCCAGGGACGTGGGTGGTGCTGTGGGTTAAACCACAGAGCCTAGGGGGGTGAGCTCCTGTTGCTCGGTCCCTGCTCCTGCCCACCTAGCAGTTCGAAAGTACATCAAGTGCAAGTAGATAAATAGGTACCGCTCCGGCGGGAAGGTAAACGGCATTTCCGTGCACTGCTCTGGTTCGCCAGAAGCGGCTTAGTCATGCTGACCACATGACCCAGAAGCTGGACGCTGGCTCCCTCGGCCAATAAAGCGAGATGAGCTCCGCAACCCCAGAGTCGGCCACGACTGGACCTAATGGTCAGGGGTCCCTTTACCTTTACCTTTTACTGGACCCCCCACATCAGCTCTTTAATACCACAAAGTCTTGGGCGATGAAAGGAATTCAAAATGGCCCTTTTTGAAGCCTAGGGCCCCTCCCTGCACCCCAGGCAGGAAAAGCCTCCCATCTTCCACCTCTTCCGGTCTCTGTCCAAGGCCTCCTGAGCTTTCCCTCGCAGCCGGCCCATGAATTTATTATTTAACACCCATGCCACCCATCAGTATTCTCTGGGCGCCGTGCACGAGAAAAACAGAAGCAAGCATCGTCACGAGTTGGTAGCAAAACTCAGAAGGGAATAAAATGGTAGAATAAAAACAACTGCAACCTGGCAGCCGTCACCGCCGTTTCTAGCAATTAAAGACTTGGGGAAATGAATTTTTTAGAAAGGTATATTCGCCTAGCTCTGAAAAGATAACCAAGTTAGAGATGCCAGGAAGCCCCGCTGGGGAGATGTCTCCAAGGGCAGCCCCGCATACTGTACATTACAGCAGTCTGGCTGTAACCCATAACTACGGCTAATTTCTCTCTCTCTCTCTCTCTCTCTCTCTCTCCTGCCCCACAGCAACTTCAGATGGTACCAAGGAAGGGCTTGAGAACATGAAGGGCGGTGCCTGCCTCTCCAAAGGCATGAAAGTCGTCTTGAAAGTCGGGCAGCGTAAGTCGTCGGGGGCAGGGAGAAAGAAGAATCCAGAAAGTGCATCTTTGTGGGAGAAGATCTGGGTGTGGGGAGATGACCCAGATGTCCCTGGGAGGGGAATGGGGGTCCGTTGCATGAGAGCAGAGCATTCTGGGAGCCAGAACCTCTTCCGGAAGAGAGCGGGTTAGAACGGGGAATCCTGGGAATGTGGAGACCCCCGTCCCCCGGGAGAAGGGTGGGGGAGAGTGCCAGGGCTAGCCTTCGCCAACCTGGTGCCCTCCAGATGTTTTGGACCGCATGCTAGCTGGATGAATGATCCTAGTTTAAAGGTCCCGGGCCCTAAGGAAGTCAGATTATCCTCCACCAGGGCCAGGGCCTTCTCAGTGATGGCTCCGACCTGGTGGAATGCTCTGTCCCATGAGACCAGGGCCCTGCAGGATTTAACTTCCTTCCGCAGGGCCTGTAAGACAGAGCTACTCCACCTGGCTTTCAAATTGAATTAGCCTGATCTTTTATTCCCCTTCCTTCCCTCCCCCTTCCCCTTTTTATGAAGATTACCCGCTCTGGGATCCCACAGCTAATTCTCCCTTGGTCTCATCACTGGCCCAAATAGGACTAATTTAGCCAGCTAGCCCTGGTGATCATCTAATGTTTATTGGATGGATTTCCCCCCCTAAATTGATTTTTGAATTCTGAACTTATCGTTATTCACGTTTTATACTGTTTTTTGTTGCATCGCTTAAGTGTTTTAAATTTGTTGTTAGCCGCCCGGAGCCCAGTTTTTGAACCGGGAAGGGCGGGGTATAAAAGAAAAGTATATTATTATTTATTATTAAAACATCTGAGCTGTGCCGGGTTGGCAAAGACTGACCTAGTGCCCACCCCTTCACTGCCACCGCTGCAACAGCCAGGACTCCTGGGCACTTGGGCCCGTTCCTCGGTCCCTCTGCAAAACCCTCTAGATTTGGGAACATGGCATGAGTCAGACCCACAGCTCCTGCTGGAACTCGGATGAGCTCTTGACCGTCCAGTAAATGGGGATATGGGGGGCAGGAGTAGATTGGGGTGGGAGCAAGGGAGAGGAGGGGGAGTTGATCCTACCATCCTGAATGTCAGCCCCTCTTGCTTTCCCCTTCTTTTCTCCCACCCCTGACTGTTTCTCACCCCCTGTCCTACCCGGGCAAATGTGCCCCTTGATGCCCAAGGTCGCTCAGCCCGCCTCTCACGGATCCTGCCCCTCAGATTAAATCACACAAACGAGCAGAATAAATGTGAGGATTCCAGGGCGGCAGCAGGAGGAGTTTGGAGCCCGGAGTCCTGACTTTGAACACCACTTTGGCCATGAAGTTGCCTGCCTGTGGCCTGGGGCTAAGCTTTCCTCTCTCTTTCAGCCCCTAAGCACGCCTCGCAGGGCCGTTGTGAGATCAAAAACAGAGAAGCGAAATGAATTTGGGGGTGAGGTTTTCTCAAGCAAACCCCCACCCCCCATCTGGGAGGGTTTCGTTTGCTCATTAACTTGATATTTTAAACCCAATCTTGCATTGCTCTCTAGCTATTTAATAAAAATCTGAATTTTAAAATACCACAGTTCAGAAATTTGGTTTCGGGTTTATTAAAAAAAATAAATGCTGCCAGGCAGCTCATCAGCCCACTCCCAAAAGGGAAACAAGCTTAAATGAATAGGTTAAACTGCCCTCGTTTCTGAAGTTGTGGCGGGAAAGTGATTTAAATGTAGATTAAATTAAATCGGTGGGGATGCCCGAGACAGAACGTTGCCACATACCAAGACTGGGAGAGGGGATGCAGGGGAAGGCAGAACTAAAACAAAATTAGGGTGGGATGGGATTGGAAAGAATCTTCACTTTTGGAGGGAGAGGGGAGATAAAGGTCAGGGTCTGTCCTGTAGCCACGAAGGTGCCCGTAATGTCAGGTCACCTAACGCAGGTGTTTTTAAAAAGCCTTATTATTGGCAAAAAAAACCCCGCAGGTGTGCTGGCTGTTTCTGGCAGCGGCTGGGCAGGTACTTCCACCTGGCTGCCTCCCTCGCCAGGTGTGAGCTCAGGCTCCGCCCACAGGTGACCTCACCGGCTGCTGAGCATCAGTGTTGAGAGCACAACCTAGTGGTTCCTGTGTGGTACTGCAGGTTCCCTTCCACCACACCCCACGCCCTCCTGCTTTGTAAGATTAAAACCCCGAAGAGAATGTGAAGCCCTTTCCCCCCCTTACTTTTAACTCTGGCAATTTTTTTCATTTTTTTTTTTTATTTTTTTTTTTGAGCTGCAGAGGCATGCAGGCACCCGAAGCACACAGAACTCCCTATGCTCCTTTTCCGCCTGGTTGCGGAATTCTGTGTGGCTCGGAAGCTGGCCTGCTTATTTATATATTTTATTTATTTGCTCAGTTTGTATACCGCCCTATACTCATTGATATCGGGGCAGTTCACAAAATAAAACTGCAATATTAAAAACACAGCATACATAATCAAAACAAAGACAACCCTAAAATCCGCCCCCCTTTTGCCCCAGAGTGGCGCCATAAAAGGAACAGAGTCTCAGTTGTGTTTCCTAATTGCCACACGAGAAGGGCAGGGAGGTGGCTGACATCTGACGAAATTGTTTCACTGTTTTTGGAGTCCGTGGGGATCGTTTCCTTGTTGTCGTTCATTTCATTCTTCTTAAGTTTGTGTGTTTTTGCTCTGTTTTTACCACGCCGCACTGCTAAAGAGCGCGTTGATTTTATTATTTTATTCTTAGGTTTGTGCGTTTGTGCTCTGTTTTTGCCACTTCGCCCCCATAAATTGGGGGACTGAATGTGTCTGCCCCTACCTGGGTCTCTGCCCCACCCTCCCCCAGCTCCCACCCCCACTTGCCATCTCTTGGCCCTTCAGAACGTAAAAAGAGCTTGCTGGATCAGACCAGGGACCCATCTGCTGGTATCCATTGCTGCCCCCCAAGTGCGGAGGACAGAGCATAGTCAATGTGGCTAGGAGCCATCGAGAGCACTCTCCGCCCCCATGAATTTGCCTAGTCCTCTTTCCAGTCCTCATTCCAAGATGGCGGCTGCCACCGCCTCTCCCCCCCCCCCCCCGCAGGAACCGGGTTCCGTAGTTTTAACTGTGCGCCCTTGCCCCCCCCCAGATCCCAACACGGGCTCCAAAACCCCGAAGTCCGTTCCAGACACGCCTACCGAGAAGGAGAGAGGGACGTCTGGGGCAGCCGAGCCCAGCAAGGAGGTGAACCCAGGTATGCCCCGACCCTACAACTCCCTCTCTGCCCCCCAAGCGCAGCCACGAGAGGAGGGAGCCCCCCTGCACCAAAACCCTGGCGCACATACCCCACACACCGCCCCATGTTTTCCCTCCACGTTTCTCACTCCCTAACCCCCCTCCCTCCCTCTTGCCCCAAGGCACAATAGCCCCAGTGCCCTCCTTTCCCAAGAGGCTCCCATGGACTTGAGGGTCCGGGGAGCGAGATTTGGGGCAGCATCCTGCATTCCACAAATGCCTTCTCCTTTTGGTGTGTAGGATCCTGAGGCCTGAGCAGAGAAGGGCCTTTGCCCCAGAGTCCATTGTTAAGGGAAGAGAAGCCTGCAGCCTCCTGGCGAGTAGGCGCAGGACCCAGGAGTCCGAGTTCCCAGAATCCCCTGCTTTAAGGCATTAGGCACCCTCCTCCCCCCACAAGAATCCAGCTCAAGATGGCAGGCATCGTTGGCTGGGGTTGGGATGAGTTCTGGTCCAAAGCATGCGGGGGAAGCCATTATTATTATTTTATTATTATTATTATTTTCATGGACTGGCTTACACAAATTGAAAGAAGGCAGAAAAAATGCAAAAATAATAAAAAAAGATGACCCATGACCCCCGATTCTGCTGCAATGGAATGAGATGGCTTCTCGTACCCCATTTCCGAGAGAACCCCGGAGTCCTGGCTCCTGCCCCTCCTCCTCTTCCAACCTCTCCTCGGAGAGCCCAGGAGTCCTGGCTCCCAGCTCTGCTCACATCTTTGAGGGGAGGGGGGAAGGAGACCAGGACAGGGGCCCCGGGGGTCAGCGTTTGGGGCGCACCTCCTTCTCTGCTTCCCCCTTCTCCCCGGGATCAGTCCACGTCCGGCCCTGACAGGCTCAGACCGGGGGGGGGGGGACTGAAGACGAGGCTTTGCGGCGGGGGGGACTAGCTCCTTGCAAAGTGTTTTGTTCTGCCTGTCTTCCGTGTCGGGGACAGAACTGGGAGCCGGGAGAGGGGGCCCCCGGGCTTGAGGTTTATTGATAGTGATGGCTGAAATGAACCCTGCCGAGCCAGGCTGGGGGGAGGTATCGAGGAGGCAATTAGCTCCATTAACCAGAGTCGACAGACACTAACGAGGACCTTCCCTCTCCAGGCAGGCCCCGCTTTGCTATTTGAGCGCCTCTCCGCCAACCAACAGGTTTCCAGTTATTCCTCCGCTCTCCGTATACCGAATCGGACCATTATTATTATTGAAAAAGGCCTGTTTCGGAAGTTGCAGGCTGCTGCTTGAGCCAGGCCGTGTGGGGCAGCCACCCCCTGGATGGGTCATGCCAGCTAGGCCTGCCCCCTTGGTGCCCACTTTCCGTACAGAACAGATGCCCATGCGAGGGAGGCACAGCTGCATGCAGTAAGACCTCACTGAGAGCTAGAATCTTGCGCAGCCTGGAAGCCTTCCTGCATGCATTGTGCAGCTCTGCGCATGAAGGCTCTGGCCATCTTGTGTGGCCGCCAGGGAGGCGCATGGCTGTTTGGCAAGGCCTCGCCCCCTGCTCACACACCAGCCTTCCCCCACGCAAGTATAACCTCTGAGTGGGGCAACGGAGCAGGTCTGCCTTTTTCCTAGAGCTGTAGAACCAGAAGCACAGCTGTCAATGTTTCCCTTTTTTAAAGGGAAATTCAGTTATTCCAAATAGGATTCCTCACGAGAAAAGGGAAAAGTTGACAGCTATGACCAGAAGGGACCCAAAGAGTCATTCAGTCCAACCCCCTGCAATAATAATAACAACAATAATTTTTTTACATTAATGCTCGGAAACGTATGTTTCCGAGAACAATTCAAAATTCTGGTGTGGACCTTGAAAGCCCTAAACAGCCTCAAAGGCCCAGTAGACCTGAAGGAGCGTCTCCACCCCCATCGTTCAGCCTGGACACTGAGGTCCAGCTCCGAGGGCCTTCTGGCAGTTCCCTCCCTGCGAGAAGTGAGGTTACAGGGAACCAGGCAGAGGGCTTTCTTGGTGGTGGTGCCCGCCCTGTGGAACGCCCTCCCAGCAGATGTCAAGGAAATAAACAACTACAGTGGTACCTTGGGTTACATACGCTTCAGGTTACACACTCTGCTAACCCAGAAATAGTGCTTCAGGTTAAGAACTTTGCTTCAGGATGAGAACAGAAATCGCGCAGCGGTGGCAGGAGGCCCCATTAGCTAAAGTGGTGCTTCAGGTTAAGAACAGTTTCAGGTTAAGAACGGACCTCCGGAACGAAGTAAGTACTTAACCTGAGGTACCACTGTATCTGACTTTTAGAAGACATCTGAATGCAGCCCTGTTTAGGGAAGTTTTGAATGTTTTATTGTGTTTTTAATATTATGTTGGAAGCTGCCCAGAGTGGCTGGGGAAACCCAGCCAGATGGGCAGGGTATAAATAAATTATTATTATTATTATTATTATTATTATTATTAAGCAGGAATTGCATTCTGAGAGCGGCCCAAGGTTTTCCAAAGGGTGCATGCGCACCATGCATTTAAGGCACATGACCTCCACCCAAGCGTCCTGGGCCCCGCTGTTCCCCTCTAGCAGAACTACGATTCCCAGCGCCAGTAGCAAACTACAGTTCCCAGGCTTCTTTGCGGGAAGCCATGTGTTGTGCACACGTATGGGGGGGGTGCAGTCCAAGCTCCACCACACCTCCCCACGTGGAGATCTTTTCACTGGGGCCAGGGGGGTGAACTTGGGGGCCGCTGTAGGGAGAAGCCAGCCTCTCGTTTTGAGGCTGCGTCTTCCCCCCACGGCCTGGTTCACGCCGAAGCGAAAGAAGCAGAGCTCCTCCTGCCTGTCTTGGCTGCCGGCAGGAAGTGGCTTAGGAAACATAACCCAAAAGAAACACTTTGGGCGATACTGGCGAGGGGGGAAAGGCAAACAGTGTAACTCAAATCTCCTTTTCACAGGGGAAGAAAACTCCAGTTCGGAGGAGGAAATCAAGGGCTTTTTCCTGGATTGAACATGTCAGGGTGGGGTGGGGGTGAGCGAGGTGCTTGCTTGGCTCTCCTGCGGTGCTGGATCGTGCCCAAAATAGACTAAAAAGCTAGCTTGTCAGGAAAACAGGTCAGCCCAGACATCTCCTTGTCATGCTAGATTTCTGCAAGCAGGGAGACTTTCCCCACAGAGGGGACCCATCACCCTCCGCCGCTGACATGATATAATCCAGAGCACAGCTATGGGAATCTTTTCTTTCTTTCTTTTTTTACAGCCCGAGAGGCAGATTTCCTTCTGGGGAGCCACCCATTGGCCACTTCCAGTGGTGGGCGGGGCCAGGGACAAAAGTAGGCGGGGCAATGGATGCAGATGTTGTCTTTGCGCACTAGGCCAGCTTGCACAACTGCTCCAGCGCCATCTCTCCCCTCCTCTCAGATGAGCGAGGGGCATTTGCAGAGACCCAAAGACTCGTTCTGCAGGGTTGTGACCTAGAAACAGCCTTTGGCACCATTTTCTTTCGAATGTTTTACCTGCCTTATAAAAAAAATAAGTAAAACTCACACAATTAAAATTAAATTAAATTAAATTAAACCTTCCTGCCTTGCAAGGGGTTAGACTAGATGACTCTCATGGTCCTTTCCAACTTCTGTGATTCTAATTATAAAGCCATTCGAACAGAACAGACCTGTGCAAATTCAGCTCCAGGGTCCCACGACAGGAAACACCTTAGTAGATTTAGGGAAGCGCGATCCGTTCGCCCACATGGGGCGCTGAGCCAAGGGAGCACTGCAACAAAGATGTAGAACGGAAGAGGGAGGGGTGCTGAATTTTAGCGCCACTGAAATCTGAAAGCCCGAATCCCGCCAGTGTCAGTCAGAGGACAGACTCGAGAGTTGTGTCAACGCACCTCTGTTGGAAGAGAGGTCCACGGTTTTGGGGCCATCACAGAGGAGGCCCCGGACTGCAGGGGTGGGTGCTGCCCACCCTTAATGTCAGTGAGGCCTCGGTCTGTGGGGCAGGCGATGCCATGGACAAGCAGGGAGCCATTTGCTTATTCCAGGCACCCCCCCCCCCAACTTGGCCCTCCAGCTTTTTGGGGACTACAACTCCCATCATCCCTAGCTAACAGGACCAGTGGTCAGGGATGATGGGAGTTGTAGTCCCCAAACAGCTGGAGGGCCAAGTTTGCCTATGCCTGGTTTATACTGACACTTGGTGAATCAAGCATCTCCCTAAACACTCTTCTTCTTTTTCCCTCCCCCCCCCTAAAAAAACCAGGACCCCCGACTGGAAACGCCACCGGGAAGGTGGGAGGCGAGAATGGCCCCCTGCCCCAGTCCAGCGTCCCGATCATCGCGGGGGCCGCCGGAGGGGCCGCCTTCGTCCTGCTGGTGGCGGCCGCCGTGACGGGCGCCCTCTGCTACCGCCGGCGCCGGGCCAAGCACAGCGAGTCCCACCACCCGCCACTCTCGCTCAGCACCCTGACCAGCCCCAAGCGGGGGGGCGGCGGGGGCAACAACAACGGCTCGGAGCCCAGCGACATCATCATCCCGCTCCGGACTTCAGACAGCGCCTTCTGCCCCCACTACGAGAAGGTCAGCGGGGACTACGGCCACCCAGTCTACATCGTTCAGGAGATGCCCCCCCAGAGCCCTGCCAACATCTACTACAAAGTATGAGGGGGGGTGGGCAGCACGGCTCCCTCCTGGCGGAGGCTGCGCCCCCCGGCCATCACCACCACACCCCCCAACGGCGGGGAGGAACCTCAGCACGGACCAGGGGGACGTTGCCGCCCCTCTAGCCCGGCCTGGATACTGGGGTCCGTGCACAGCTGCGGGGACCCCCCCTCTACGGCATTCAAGGGGGGTTCCCAGGATTTGGACTTGGCCAGAGGGAAGGACCCTCCACCTTGCTGTCTCCTCCTTCTCCTCCTCTCTCCGTGGATTTGGGCCTGGCTCAGATGGACAGGCCGAGAGAATCGACTCCCTTTCCGCCAGGCGCCAGAGAGTTTAACAGAGACAAGACCCCCTCTCGCCCCACTTCCGGGTGCGAGGGGGGAAGGACTGGGCTTCCACGTCGGCTGATTTCTTTCCAGATAGGGACACACACACACAAATCCCTCCATTTCTCTCCTGCGGTGCGTCCCACAATCCAGTTTCAATGGATCTCTCACCCCTGTTCAACAAATAAAGGTGACTTAGGGCCCATATGCACTTCCGTTTGCCCCGGGGAAACCCAATCTTTAGCGCTGAATCGGAACAAACAGCAACTGGGTTTTCCACAAATGGCTGTTTGTTCCGATTTAGCAATAAAGCACATTTCCCCCCCCCGGGGGAACGCAGTGAGGGAAAGGCTTTCTAGGCAAAGGACGAGCGGAATTGTGGACGAGCCCTTACTTATAAACATCCACCCATCGGCCAAAATGAATTAAAGTGGGGCGGTGCTTCTCTTTTTTGAAAGAAAAAACACGCACAAATTTCCTTGCACAATTTCAAATTCTTTTTGACAACATCCTCAAGGGTCACGCTGTTGTGGTCAGATGGTTTTGGGGGAAGCAGCAACGGGTTAAGCATAATGTTGTTGCTATCCCCCCCCCCCCCCCAGTGAAAACACCCTACCGAGACTTAATAGCTACCTTGCCATTCCCACCCCGGATATGTCCCTCAAAACTGACATTTCAAGTATTAAATCTGAGAATCTTGAAGGTTTGTAGGGTTTCTTCTGCCAAGTTACCTTTTGGCTCTGTGGAACCTGCCCCGTTCCTCTCAGTTTCTGTGAGGAGATAATTCGGCGGCAAACTCCATTACCCAACTCTCTCCCCGCCCAAGAAAAGCACAAGGCCAGGGCAGGGGTAGGGGAGCCATTTTGCCTGTCCCATTTTGTTTCCCCCCATTTTAGGTTCCGCTAGGGAAAGAGTTGAGGCGCCCTTTCCCAGCCCGCATATGTTTTGGACTACAATTTCAGCCCATAAATAATAATAATAATTTATTATTTATACCCCGCCCATCTAGCTGGCCTTCCCCAGCCACTCTGGGCGGCTTCCAACAAAATATTAAAATACAGTAATGCATCAAACATTAAAAGCTTCCCTAAACAGGGCTGCCTTCAGATGTCTTCTAAAAGTCTGGTAGTTGTTGTTCTCTTTGATATCTTGTGGGAGGGTGTTCCACAAGGCGGGAGCCACCACCAAGAAGGCCCTCAGCCTGGTTCCCTGTAACTTGGCTTCTCGCAGTGAGGGAACCGCCAGAAGGCCCTCGGAGCTGGACCTCAGTGTCCGGGTAGAACGATGGGGGTGGAGACGCTCCTTCAGATATACTGGACCGAGGCCATTTAGGGCTTTAAAGGTCAGCATCAACACTTTGAATTGTGCTTGGAAACGTACTGGGAGCCAATGTAGGTCTTCCAGGACCAGTGTTATGTGGTCTCGGCTGCTGCTCCCAGTCACCAGTCTAGCTGCCGCATTCTGGATTAATTGCAGTTTCCGGGTCACCTTCAAAGGTAGCCCCACATAGAGCGCATTGCAGTAGTCCAAGCGGGAGATAACCAGAGCATGCACCACTCTGGCGAGGCAGTCCGCAGGCAGGGAGGGTCTCATCCTGCGTACCAGATGGAGCTGGCAGACAGCTGCCCTGGACACAGAATTGACCTGCGCCTCCATGGACAACGGTGAGTCCAAAATGACTCCCAGGCTACGCACATGGTCCTTCAGGGGCACAGTTACCCCATTCAGGACCAGGGAGACCTCCACACCCGTCTGCCTCCTTGCAGCTAAGTCAGGCCAATACCCCTTCTAGCCCAGTTTCCTATCCTCACAGGGACCAACCGGGTGCCTCAAGTGGGAGCTGAGTTCAAGAGCAGACCTCTCCCCTCCTGTAGTTTCCAGCAACTGGTACCCAGAGAGCACAGCCATCCTGGCTAGGAGCCAACAATAATAGCCTTACACCTCCATGAATTTGCCTAAAGCTCTTTTAAAGCCATCTAAGGTTGGTGGCTGTCACTGCCTCCTGTGGCAGGGAGTTCCACAGTTCGAATGTGCCTGAAGAAGGGACTTATATCTGTCCTGAATCTTCCAACGTTCTGCTTCATGATTGTCCACGAATTTGAGAGTCAAGCCAGCACAGGGAGTTGTAGTTCGAAACATCTGGAGGGCGCCAGGCTAGGGGAGGCCGGCTTAAGAAGACACAGTCATGCCATTGCTCACACCTGAGGAAACCTTCCTTCCCTTTCTGACACCCCCGTCACATACACCCCCCCCCCAAAAAAAACATGTTCATCCCCTTGGCCTTTAACCCCATACACTTCCGCAGATCACAAAAAAATGAAGGAGGCCATTTCTCTGCCGGAGTTTGGGGGTCAGAGAGACGCTGGCGGAATCCACGGATCGGACTCGGGATGACTTGGAAAGAGGACCGGTTGCTTAGCCGTCCGGCGGCCGTTTTGTTCAGCTTTTTCGTTGTTTAGTTGTTAGAAGAAGAAAAGTCACACAAAATGGCCACCCTTCCTCATCTGAGATGACGACTGGGCAGGGTGGCAGCGGTGGGGGGGTAAGGTTGTGGGGCTGTTCTCTGAGGGTCTTCGCGTTGCCCCCATTTGGGGAGGAGACTGAAAGACTGGTTTTCCCCCTCCCTCCACGGCCAACATCTGGCTGGCCTTTGGAAGCCGCGTATTTTGTGTGTGTGGAGATTTTTTCACGGGGCTCCGAGAGAGGAGGGACTTTTGTGTGTGTTGGACTTGGGGATTGTGGTCTGGGCCCTTCCTGCCTTTGGCAGGGGAAACGGAACGAAACAAAAAAAAGAAAAATGTGGTCTTTTTTCAGCTTTAACAGAGGTGGTTGTTTTTTTTATCTGAGAGTTTCTTAGCTTTGTCGGTGGAATTTTACTGTTGGACATTGTTGATTATAGAAGTTCTTGTGCAGCTGGGCTTTTGGACTCTTCTCTGCTTATTTCCTTCCGAACCACCCAGAGAAACCCACCCCCCAAAAAAGCCAGCCGATTGCTGGAGGTTGCATGTCGACAGCCATGACATCGGGGCGTTAAAGGGGGGGGGCTGCGACATATTTATGGAGGCAGCAATGGTTGGGGGGAGGAAATGGATTGTGACTAATGTGCCACACGAGGGGCACAAAAAACCCACACGGTTGCCCACCCTGCTATTGGCATTCCCTCATCTTGCAGCCACCCAAAATATGGTCATCGGCACTTCCTGGTTTCACGTGTTTTCCGCAGGGGGTTCATACGTGCCCCAAATCCACCCAGTGGGAGGAAAACGCCCCCCACAACCCAAAATGTGGAGAAAACCACCACTAGCCACCACCTGCTCATCGCACAGGGTGGGTTTTCAGTTATCTGACGTCACTCTGTACGCGCTCAGAGGCCAAGGGCCAGAAAGCAGTCTTCCTAGCTGGCTTGGGGCTAGGTAAAGGGACCCCTGGGCATTAGGTCCAGTCATGACTGACTCGGGGGTTGCGGCGCTCATCTCGCTTTATTGGCCAAGGGAGCCGGCATACAGCTTCCGGGTCATGTGGCCAGCAGGACTAAGCCGCTTCTGGCGAACCAGAGCAGCGCACGGAAACGCCGTTTACCTTCCCGCCAGAGCGGTACCTATTTATCTACTTGCACTTTGAGGTGCTTTCGAACTGCTAGGTTGGCAGGAGCAGGGACCGAGCAACGGGAGCTCACCCCGTCCGGGGGATTCGAACCGCCAACCTTCTGATCAGCAAGTCCTAGGCTCTGTGGTTTAACCCACAGCGCCACACGCGTCCCATCGCTCGGGGCTAGTGGGGGAATAAATTCTCAAGGCAGAAGACTTCCAATGAAGTAAACTGGGGGTAGGAGTTGGCCTCCTATCCTGTTAACCCCCCGCCGTACCCCCAAACCGGCTCATCCTATAAATGGGAGCCAGCCGTTCTTTGAGCTTGGGGTACAGGCCAGGATCAGAGGCTGTGTCCTTTAATCGTCTCCTCCTGCTGTCCCAGAAGGGGGCCGGACGGCCTGCCAGTGCTGTGCCCCCCACCCCTGACCTTGCGTCACCCCCTCCCCAACGACATCCCCATTTTGGGCAGTTGCATCAGCAAACCTCGCCTTTTCTCCCTGATGAAGTCTGACAGCGTTCAGCACCCCCAGGGCTGTGTCTGTCCCATGTACCAGAGATCTAATTGAGGACTCTTCCCCAACACACACACACACACAGAGTCCTTAAGTAAACGGCACCCAAAGGGAGCTCAAAACAGGGCGAGAGTTTCCGTGAGGGTCGGGCAGGAGATTTGCCACGTAAGCAGGCAGATCTCCAAAGTGGGGCGCGCTCCCCCTCCCTCCCTCCCTCTCTCACTCATCTTCGCTCAGATCACAGCAGGCCGCTACGTTCTGCACCAGTGACAGGTCCCCCCCCTCCGCAATCTGCCTCCCTCCCTCTCTCTCTTGCGCCCGTTCCCCTCCCCAAAACGAAACCTCAGACCTATGTGTCCTAGGCCTGCCTCCTGCCACATCCAGACACCTTGTCAGTTTGTTCAGAGAAGACAACGGCTGGCGTAGGTTGTTTTGGGAATGGCAGCGCGAATCGGGGGCAGAGCAAACGGGAGCGACGCCAGCCCTGACGTGCCCCGACACGGACAGACGGACGGGGGGTGGGAGGGTAGGGGGAGAGCGGCCTGGAAGCGTGGGGGCAGCAGCGGGCACTGGCGGCGCCTTAAGAAGCTGTGCCCAATCTCTCGGTGCGTCCCGGCGCATTGCAGAGGGCCGCAGAACCCATTCGAAAGGGTGTCTTTTGCTTTGAGAAAGGAAGCCTTTTCAGGGTGCGGGAAAGGCACTTCTGCCAGCAGCCACAAGGGCGGCGCTCTGAGGAAGCTGCCCTGCTGCATCTTCTGGTACGCTCCAACTATAGTTTATTATTAGCCCTGGCCCAGGCTGTATTGGAGGCTAAGAAATTCTCGGTCAAGTTCCTGGAAGATGGCAGACTCCCTTGGAGATTTTTAAGCAGAGGTTGTGTGGCCATGCGTCAGGGATTCTTGCCTTGCAGAGGGTTGGACTAGGACTCCCTCCCGACTCTGCCACGATTCATGTTCACACCATACATTCAAAGCACCCTGAATGCACATTGCTTGCTCCCAAAGGATCCTGGGAGCCGTAGTTTGCCAAGGGCTGCTTGGAATGGGTGAACTACGGTTCCCAGGATCCTTCAGGAGAAGCCCTGCGCTTTAAGCATGAGTCAAATGTGCTTTCAAAACAGGGTGTGGGCTCCAGCTTTGGCCTTCTTTCACACACACTTAATTTTTTAATCAAGCCGCGGATCGCACCGCATTTAAAAATAAAGGTGCGTCGAGTCGACGCTCGACGTTATCACTTCAAAACCTGCAAACGAAGCTGAAGATTTGTTCCGCGCTGCAGGCTGCCGGTGCTAAATTGGTGTTTGGGAATTAAGAAGAAGAATAGCCTTGGAAGTTTGACTTCGAAGTGGGCCTTTGGCGGGGTCGAAGCCGCGGCCTTTCCAAAATGCGGGTTTGCAAAACCGTGGCCTCGCTGCCAAACGCCAAGGTCTTCGTTGCCGGCAGGAAAACTGCTCCGGGGTCAGGTGAAAGGGGCTGGGGGTGGCCTTTCATGGCTCCCCCTCTTCCAGCTCCCAGCCCGCCGTGGGAAGGCCTCTTGTGCCCAAATCCTGTGCCGGGCGCCAAGGAGGAGTGGGGGGGGGCCCACACTGTTCAGTGGGGCAGGAGAGGAGGGGGAGAGGCCCATTAGCTCAGCGAGCTGAGCCGCTTGGCTGGGAGCCAGGGGTCGCCTGGGGTCACTCCCCAATTAGGTCACATTTTTCCTCCTGTCTCCACTCCTGGAACGAGCCGCCGCTAACGAGGCCGGCTGCGTTTGCGGGGTTCCTGTCTTGGGGTGGGGGGTGGGTGGGATCGACTGGATTAAATGTGCGCTTGGGGAGTTGAGAGAGACCTGGGGGGGGGGGGGAAACGACGCTCTCCATCCTAGCCCCGGAATGGGCAGCGTGGCCTAATGGGGGGAGGGACACACAGATGGGCTTCCCCCTTGCTTCTCTCCGAGTTTACCTTGCTGAGGCCCAGAGGAAGGGCAAAGGGGGAGAGCCGTTTTCCCGGCAACAAAAGGGAATTAATCAAAGAGGCCCCCTTTGCCAGAATCCCTCCAGTTTGGGGAGGTCTGAGAGTCGCACCGGACCCCTGGAAGGAGGGATATCAAAGGAGGGAAAGCGGCCTCGCTTGGATCTCTGTGTTTTCCTTTTCTACAAAAGGGGAAAAAAGCACCCCTTGGTTACGCTTCGGGTTTCGAAGCAAAAATGGTAGAAAGCAGCCTGCGTCAGCCGGGTGCTGGAGTTCAGCAACATCTGGCGAACCCAAGAATGGGAGCGATGAAGACTTTTAGGTGCCCCAGGTTGCGCCGGAGGTCAGGGCCCGATCGGAGCGCAGGCCTGGGCGCAGCCATCAGCTTTGGGGTCCAGCCCTGTGCCGCGCTAGGGGAGTGCCGCAGTACCCCCGAGCATATGCAAAGCGCCCTTACCTTGCTGCCGAGTAGCAGAAGCCCACGCCGCGCTTCTCAAATTAAGGTCAGAGAATTGCGCTCCCGGGCGGCTGTCAGTTCTCAGCCGGTGAGCGTGAGCGACAAGTCAGGCAGCTACCCAGAACCTGCGCCGTAGTGTGCGCTTAAAAAAAAACTACACAAAGCTTCTTGGCGGAACTTGGCACACAAAGTAGAAGATGGGGTACCACTCCATCGCTGTTGCTGCCAGTCCTCCATGGCAAATGCCCCCGCAGGATGGGCAGATTAATTTACAGGTTTGTTAGAGCATTTTTACCCAGAAAGGCTCCCAGAGGAGCCTGGCATACGGTTCATTGCTTGTGGGCTTGCAATCTCGGGAGACACGGCACAAGAGGAAAAAGGGAGGGGAGGGAAGAGGAAAGAAGAGAAGAAGCGCTAAATTTGTCAGAAGCAAACAACAATGCAGGTGTTGCTATGTGGCCAGAGCGATCCCTGCTGCGACGCTGCCCCTCTAAATCTCTTCCCCTGAACCCCGGCCCTATTAGTGGAAACGGGAAACCATAAGGCCTGAATTGGGGAGGGGAGGAGAAGGTCAGGCGGATGCTCCCACCACCCTGGGTTCAATCCTGAGCTCTGTGCACAACTTTCGACCTGAGCTCCATGGACATCGCTGACCAGCTGCTTGCCGCATGGCTCTCTCCCGTACCTTTAGGGGAGAAAATGAATTTGGCAGGTGCCGCTTGTCAGTGTTGCAGGGTGAGAGAAGCTGTATCTGCCAGAATTCTGCACCTGGACCTCCTAGGCGGTTGGCTGGAGAGAGAAGAGGGGAGGGGGAGAAGAGGGGCTGGGGAAATGGAGGAAGGGGGCCAGGACGCCTGGGTCCTCTGGGCCTTACGGCCTAATGCCTGAAGCTGGGTAACAGCCACAACTCCCAGACGGGGAGCACCAGGCAGCCAGAACTCCTGAATTCTCTCCTGGACATCGACAAGGTCGAATGTGTGCAGAGGAAGGCGGCCAAGATGATAGAAGGGTCTGGAAAGCAAGCCTTACAAGGAACAGTGAGTTGAGGGAGTCGGGTATGTTTAGCCTGGAGAAGAGGAGAGGGAGAGGTTTCATGATGGCTATCTGCAAATACTTCCACGTGGAAGATGGAGCGAGCTCTGAAGGAGAGGACCTGAACCAGTGGACTCCAGAGATAAGAAGGCCAATCCAACTAAATACAGTGGTACCTCAGGTTACATACGCTTCAGGTTACATACGCTTCAGGTTACAGACTCCGCTAACCCAGAAATAGTGCTTCAAGTTAAGAACTTTGCTTCAGGATGAGAACAGAAATCGTGCTCCGGCGGTGCGGCAGCAGTGGGAGGCCCCATGAGCTAAAGTGGTGCTTCAGGTTAAGAACAGTTTCAGGTTATGAACAGACCTCCGGAACAAATTAAGTACTTAACCCGAGGTACCACTGTATTAGGAAGAATTTTCTGAGAGTAGAAGCCACTCAACAGTGGAACGGGTTCCCTCAGAAGGTGGATTCTCCTACAGTGGCAGTTTTAAAACGGAGATCTGATGGCCATCTGCCAATGGTTCTTCAGCTGTGATTCCTGCTGAATCAGCTGAATTTGGCTGTGATTGCAAGGGGGTTGGACTAGATGCTCTTGGGGGTCCCTTCCAATGCTATGATTCTGCAAACTTCGGGGTTGTATACGTCTGGGGGAGCCTGAGAGTAACGGATAGGAAAACAAGCACCGTCCAAGTGCTGTCCTTCCCCAAATTGGAGCCCTTTTGGCCTAAACCGACGGTCAATTTCAGAGGAAAGGCTGTCCCGTCGCACTCCAGCAAAAAGTCCAATGCCTGGACGGCTTGCGCCGTCGGCGGGCGACTGGATTCCTGAGCCTGCCCCAGACGGGTATGGGTCACGGCGCCCGAGCCGGCCCTTTGCAGCGGCCACGTGGCACTGCCCTGGCGTGGGCGGAGGGCCTCGCCTGCCCTTTGTCCCTGACAAGGCGCAGGGCCTGTCGGAGGAACAAGGCAGGCAGGAGGGCAAGACGGGACGGAGCGAGGCCCTGTCACTCTCCTCCCACGCAGGCCCCGCAGGGCGGAGAGGAGACGGCATCCGTCTGCCATCGCCGCGCCCAAAAGCTCCTGCTGCGCTGCCGCGGTGCAACCCTGCCTTCGCCGTAGCGATGGGTTGGGTGCTTTCCTGGCATGCGTTTGCCAGATTGTGTAACAGCAGCAGCAGCAAAAAAGAGAGAGGCTCCCTCACAATGCCTCGCCACAATTTTGGCTCTTGGGACCTCTGTTCTCTCGCAGTCCAAGGCCTCGATTCCTCCTTGCGTGGGCCATGGAGCCGCCATTTTGTTTCTGGCCCTGCCCTCTTTGGGGCCTGGTTCTAGCAAAAACAAACCCCAAAGTAGATCCCAAAGGCCTGCCTCCTGTTTGGGGAAATGGACCCCCCCCCCATACTCGGGCTCAAAGGGAAAATGCCAAATATATATATATATGCTGGCAGCTCTCCTCTTTCTGTTGACCGCTCCATCTGTCCATTTTCCTAGCACAACTCTGTGCATTTTACCTCGCTCATTTGTGGAAATTATTTACACACCGCCCTTCGCTGAAGATTGATTCCAGGGCGGCCTTCTCCTAATGCAACCATTAAGAGATTCATCCTCTCTAATTTAGTGGGTTTCAGACTGATCCGATCCAGACTAATCCTGGGGGTGGGCTGTCACAGAGCTTATGAAGCCCCCCCCCCCCAACAAGATCCGCCCTAGCAGACCGAATCTCCCTAAAGGCAACAGCTGGCTCCCGACCAAGGACAGGCCCCCTTTGCAAGGTTGGGCTGGTGGTGGATTCTGTGGGTCCCAGGAGGCATCTAGTCCACCCCCTGCAAAGCAGGAATCGCGTATCTAGAATCCTAGAGGTGGAAGGGACCGCAGTCGTCATCCCGTCCAACCCCCTTGCAATGCAGGAATCTTGGCCTGCGGTCCCCCATCCAATTTGAAACCACCTCGGACCCCGCTTAGCTTTGCAAATGCGCCGGCAGTTTTATTGCTGCGTCGCAGCTGAGGAAGCCCTGACAGACGGCCATCCGTTTGAAAACTCCCCGTGATGGAGAGTCTACGGCAGCCGGTGGGAATCTCTCAGGTGGGTCGCGGACACCATCGCCCTCCCAAGCTCCTGGGAGACGGGCCGCCTCTCATCCTGGAGGAAGCATTGAGACATCACGACGAGTAGCTATCAATAATAACCTTATCCTCCGTGAAAATGAACGAACGGACCTCTTTCAATGCTTCCTAAGTCTTACCAGGGGTCCCACAGCTGATTTCCTTGCGGAGCAAGCGAGGTTGCTGCCGCTTTCCCTGCAACACCCATTTCACCCAGTTTCATTTTTTACGGGAGAAGACGCTGTCGCGCAGGAGTCCCCTGCCCTCAAAGCAGATCACCTGGAAAACTTCTCTAAATTCAAGAGCGCAATCAAGTATAATATCACCATAAGGTAAAGGTAAAGGGACCCCTGACCATTAGGTCCAGTTGTGGCCGACTCTGGGGTTGCGGCACTCATCTCGCTTTATTGACCGAGGGAGCCGGCATACAGCATGACTAAGCCGCTTCTGGTGAACCAGAGCAGCACACGGAAACACCGTTTACCTTCCTGCCAGAGTGGTACCTATTTATCTACTTGCACTTTGATGTGCTTTCAGACTGCTAGGTTGGCAGGAGCTGGGACCGAGCAACGGGAGCTCACCCCGGCGCGGGGATTCGAACCGCCGACCTTCTGATCGGCAAGTCCTAGGTTCTGTGGTTTAACCCACAGCGCCACCTGCGTCCCTTATATCACCATAGTACACCCCTAAACAAATTAAATATCACCATAGTACACCCCTAAACAAATTAAAACCACAGCTGAGCATACGTAGGCATTGCAGGTTATTAAAATATCCGTCAAGCTTATAGGGCTGGGGGGGACACCTGAAAGGGGGCTGCATTCCCCCACACACACTCCCTCTGCCCTCTTTCTTCACCCCCTGCCTTGTCTTATACCCATGTGCCACCGAAAGCTTGAGATCCGCTTTGCTGGAGCATCTTTGCCCGTGGTGGGTCTCTGCGGCCCATCCATCGCCTCTCCTCAGCCTCCTTCCTCCTCCTGTCAACTTTCCTGTTCCCATCGCCTCCCAGTCCCTCCCATCACCTCCCAGTCCTCTCAAACACATGATGGGGGGGTTGGGGAGGGGGTCCCCTCCTGTCCTGACAGACGGGGGGGCTCCTCTCTCGAAAGGAACATGCGGCAGCTGCCGGGCCGGCGCTGTCAGGGGGGAGAAAGGACCCTCATCAATCAACGTCCCCCTCCGCCTTGCTCCTGCCCCACTGCAGCTGGGGAGGGTCAGGGCTGCTTTTGAGGCAGAGGAACAATGGGGCCCACCCCCCAAACCAGAGAATGGGACAGGGAGGTTGGAGGATGCAAGGAGGAGAGAGAAAGAGGGATGGGGCAGGGTAGGCCTGAAGCAGCCAAGGGGGAGCAGGATTCCCCCACGCTTCCTCCTCTGCAATGCCCCCCCCCCTTTCCCAAAAGACTCTCCCCACAACAACCACCCCAAACTCTAAAGCCTGGGATGAACGCACCGCCCTCTGGTGCCTGCTGCAGGAACTGCATGGCAATCCCCGTGACAGCGCACTGACCCCTGGTGGTTCCCTGAGGTACAACGTCAGATCTCAAAGATGGAGCGAGGCCTAAGGGTTAGAGCTGGGCAAGGTTTGCTCATTCTTGCCCCCCCGGAGGTGTGGCTGAGGCTCCAGGTTTGTTTGTTCGTTTCCCCCTTTTTTAACGAGGTGGGTTGGGGGAAAGTGGGAAATTTGTTAAGGGGCAGAAAGAGGCTTGTGAGTGTTGCACCCCCAAAAGATATTGAGGGCACCAGGTTGGGGAATCAGGGGGTGCGGGAGAAAGCCAACAGGATAATGCCACTCACATGCACCGTCCGCCCCAACTTCACAAATTATGATATAGAATAGGGATGAAACGCAATGGAAATAATACTTATTTTTTCTTTCTTTTTTGCACGGGACTTTTAGACAAAGGGGTGGGAGAGAGAGAGAGAGACATGCAGACAAAGAGGCAGAGAGAGTCTGGTGAGGAAATGCTGGTTGGTTGGAAATGTGGAAGGGGGGGAAAGAGACAAATTTTTTCTCCCACAATAAAGTCCTGAATATATTAATTCCTCCCTGGCCTCTCTGCAAACACCAGTTTCCCTTTGTACACATCAGAATGTCAAGATGGGTTCATTTTCGATATTATTTCTGAGCCTGGAAGCTATAACCCTGGCTCGGGGTGGAGAGCCAAGCAAATACGCCAAATATTTAATTTTTTATTATTATTTATATAGCCACCACCATTGGGTTACCCCCTGGGGAAAGTGGGGGGGTGGCGTTGAGAGACCAAAGAAAAGGGAGTGTTTTTTTCCCTCACATGCTTCCATCTCTTCCCACCCCCCCTTAAGAAATTTTACATCTCCATTCACCACCACCACACCCCACAGGGAGGTGTTCCTATTGCTGGCCATCGCCCTGGGCAACAGCAACTGTAACCATGGCAACCTGTTGCCCAGCGACAGGAAGCACACTGTGCCAAGCAAGATGCCCTGACCCCCAGGCTCCCTCTTGGAGAGGAAGAGGGTGGCTGTATTTTACTAGCTGCCTCCCTCCGCAACTCACACCCTCCCAGCCGCCGGGGAGGATCACGGCTGCCCTCTTAGAGGGAGCGCCAGGAAGGCGTTGACTGGCAGCCCGGACGCCTGGGTTCCCTAGGCGAGAAAGCAGGGCTTAAGAATCCACACCCCAAGGGAGGGGAGAGGGAACCAGATACCCTTGTGCAAAGGTTTTATTCCTGGATCTGGGATGGGGGGGGGGAACCTGCAATGAGCAATGGACGGAGAAGATCAGGAAAACTGGGAAAATCCTTTGGGGATGTGTGATTTTGGAGTGTGATGTGCCTTCATAAGTCATGGGGTATGGGGAAGACAGTCTGTTGAAGTCCATCTGGGTCAAAGCCATCCATCCAGCCACCCATCTATCTAAGTACATCAGAACAGACCCGCTGGATCAGGCCTAGTCCGGCCTCTGGATCTCGCAGCAGTTTGCTGTCTCTGACTGTGACAGCAGAACATAACTGTCATGGCTAGTAGCTCTTGATAGCTCTCTCCTCCATGTGTCCAAGGACCCCTGACCATTAGGTCCAGTCGTGGCCGACTCTGGGGTTGCGGCGCTCATCTCACTTTACAGGCCAAGGGAGCCGGCGTCCAGCTTCCGGGTCATGTGGCCAGCATGACTAAGCCGCTTCTGGCGAACCAGAGCAGCGCATGGAAATGCTGTTTACCTTCCTGCCTGAGCAGTACCTATTTATCTACTTGCACTGGTGTGCTTTCGAACTGCTAGGTTGGCAGGAGCAGGGACCGAGCCACGGGAGCTCACTCAGTCGTGGGGATCCGAACCGCCGACCTTCTGATCGGCAAGCCCTAGGCTCTGTGGTTTAACCCACAGCACCACCCGCGTCCCACATCCCATGTGTCCAAACACACCGGGAATCCTGTGTCCGGTTCTGGGCACCACAATTTAAGACGGGTATTGAGAAGCTGGAAGGTGCGCAGAGGAGGCGGCCGTGCCTGGAAACCAAGCCTGATGAGGAACGGTTGAGGGAGCTGGGTATGCTTAGTCTGGGGAAAAGGAGACTGAGAGAGGAGATCAAACATCTTAAAGGATGTCCTGTGGAAGCTTGTTTTCTCCTGCTCCGGAGGGTAGGACTCGAACCCACGGCTTCAAGTTACAATAAAGGAGATTCCGACAAACCATCAGGGAGACCTTTCTGACAGTAAGAGCTGTTTGACCATGGAACGGACTACCTTGCGACGTGGTGGGTTCTCCTTCCTTGGAGGCTTTTAAGCAGAAGTTGGACGGCCATCTGTCAGGGATTATTTAGCTATGATGCTGGACTGGATGGCTTTTAGGAGTCCCTGTTCTATGACTCTAAATTAGCAGCATCCCATGTACCAGGGAGGAGACATCGGGGGGCTAGACCATGAAGTTTGGGGAATTTGAGAGAGAGAGAAAACTCTACAGGATGGGGGGAAACACAGTGTGCCTTGACCATTCTCAGCAGCCACAGAAAACTGTCTGCTTGGGGAGGGGTGTGGCAGGGTGCACGGAATAGAGTATCCTGGAAAAGGGAAACAACTCCACGCCGGAGCATTTTTTATCCTGATGCCCCCAAGTTAAGGGGGCATATGGGGGGGGCCACCATTGTAGGTATTTGAACAGAAATCTCACATTGTTTTATTTACAGCATCCGTTCGTCGCTTTCCTGCAAATGTCGCCAAAGGGAAGCACAGAAAGTACCAACAAAATTAAACATTTACAGTGTTAAAGAGTCAACTTTTGTTGTTGTTTTAGAACGAGCCAGAAATACGCAGCGGTGGAACCGTTGTTCGTAAGAAAGAAAGAGAAAGGAAAGCATTAAAACTCAGGCTCCATTGGAAAGCAAACCAAGAGAGCAGCGATCAGTTGAAAAACCAATCGATCGATCAAAGGCAAGGTCTTACGAAAAGTAAGATCAGGAGAAGATTTTTTAACCTTGTGTTGCTGTGGGGCACACCTGGTGCGCACCAGCCTGTTTTGGACTTGTTAAGTACTGAGTTGAATAGGATCCAAATTGCAGCAGTCTGATTGGTCCTAGAACAATAGGATCCAGAATGCAGCAGTCTGATTGGTCCGCAGGAGCCACCCAATCCAACTCCAGGTGGAAGTGAATCCGCAACCTGATTGGCCTACAGGAGAATCCCAGAATTAGCCAATCACGTGGGGCCCATTGTGTAAATAATGTATATAAAGCAGACATTTCGGGGAACTTCCATTCCTACTATGAGCTGAATAAAGAGCATGAAATCCACTCTCGACTCCGAGTATATTTCAGGACTACAACTCCCCTCAGGCCTAGCCATCATGGCCGTTTAAACTATGTTTTAACGATGTTTTATGGAAAGCTTTTGCTGATTTTACGATCAATTCACATGTCACGCTCCTTGCCTTGGTACAGTATTATGAAAAGTGTGGATTGGAAATACTTCCACCATAAATAAACGACTACATTTTGAGCTACAGCTCCCATCAGCCCCAGGTAGTGTGGCCATTGGGGACTCTCAACTCCCATCAACCCCAGCCAATGCAGCCATTTTGAACCATAACTCCAATTAGCTTCAGCCCGTGTGGCCATTGGGGACTCCAACTCCCATCAGCCCCAGCCAGTGCAGCCATTTTGGACCATAACTCCCATTAACTTCAGCTCATGTGGCTATTGGAGACTCCAACTCCCATCAGCTCCAACCAGTGCAGCCATTTTGGACCATAACTCCCATTAACTTCAGCTCATGTGGCTATTGGGGACTCCAACTCCCATCAGCCCCAGCCAGTGCCGCCATTTTGGACCATAACTCCCTGTAACCAGCTCATATGGCCATTGGGAACTCCAATTCCCATCAGCCCCAGCCAGTGCGGCCATTTTGGACTATAACTCCCTGTAACTTCAGCTCATGTGGCCCTTGGGCCCAACTCTCATCGGCCCCAGGCCAACATAGCTATTTTGGACTGCAACTCCCATCAGGCCAAAATGGCTGCGCTGGCTGGGGCTGATGGGAGTTGGAGTCCAAACCATCCAGAGAGCGACAGGTTGGGGAAGACTGGGGCATTGTGGGTAATTCAGAAAGACCCCATCTCAGCTCTGCTAGTTCAGCCAGATAAGCCCACCAGGGTGCAGGGACAACACCTGGGGGTCACCATAATACATTTCCCCCAGGGCCCCCCACCTCAAACTTGGGAGAAGTGATATTATGGGGTACTTGTGCGAGAGCCAAGCCTGCATCTCTTTCCCACCCCCCAGCTCTGAGGCAGAGGAGGAGAGGGGGGGAAATCTTGACGAATTTCTGTCATTTCAGAAGCGAGTTCGTTTCCCCAAAAGGTCAGGCAGCTGCTTGTCAGACGGATCAGAAATAACCATCTCTTATTTGGGTTTTGCTACGGTGACGGGGGAAGAGATCCAAAATACCACAGGGACTCAAAATTAGCCAAGGAAATTGCTTTGAAAAGGGCCTCGGCGGCAGGCGGAAGATGCTCTCTTTGCTTTCATGCGCTGTTGCCGCGTTGGTAGATTGATTTATTTGAGCGCATTTTGCCAGTCCACAAAAGGCCGAGGTGAGGGGCAGGCCACCGTCAAGGACCCCCGGTGCATTACCCGCGGGATCTGTCCCCTCAAAGTGATCTGCGCCCCCCAAACCTAGTGCGCTTTGCTGCAGAAAAGAGAACAAGGTGCCTGGATTTCGGCGCGTGGGAAACGGAGGCTCCTGAAGGGAACCTTCTATTGGGGTTTATACTATTTATTTTATTTATTTTGCTACGTTTACATCCAAACTTTCCTTCTAGGAGCTTGAGGTGGCATACACAGTTCTCCCCCCCCCCCCCAATTTTATCCTCGCAACAGCCCTTTGAGGTACGTTAAGCTGAGAGAGGCTATGACTGGCCCTCAAGGTCACCCAGCGAGTTTCATGGCCGAGAGAGAATTCGAACCCTGGTTCCTGAGGTTCTGGTCCCCAACACATTAACCACTACACGCCACAGTTGAGATCCTCTTGGCCAGGACTAGATGGCAGCAACTCTGGTCGAGGGTGAGGTGGGCACCCTTTTCATGCGCCCTGGTTCCCTCTGGGGTGAGAGTGGTGCTTAATGCCAGGGCGGAAGGTGCCGGAACCTGCCAGAAACCCTCACTGGGTAAGTGCTTGTGCCACTGGCAAGGAAAAAAACACAAGGAAATGGCGGTGGCCATTTTGCGCACGTCCAATTGATGCGCGGCCACCGACACGCAGGTCCTTTTGGACCCAGAACAGGGCAGAATGGGGGCAGGGTGGAGCGGGCTTATGTGCGCACAGCCGACGCATGAGGGGGCCAGGAACAGAACCCCTGCGCAAAATGGTCGCCACCTGTATACAGAAAGGAGGCCAAAATGCTTGTTTACGAAGCTATTGTACTACCAACCTTACTGTATGCTTGTGAAACGTGGACCACTTATAAACGCCATCTCCAACTCCTCGAAAGATTCCATCAGCGGTGTCTCCGAAAAACTTTAGACATCGCTTGGGAAGACAGTCGAACTAATATCAGTGTAGTGGAAGAAGCAAAAATCACCAGTGTCAAAGCAGTGATTCTTCAACATCAACTTCACTGGACTGGTCATGTTGTGCGGATGCCTGATGATCGTCTTCCAAAGCAACTACTCTATTCCAAACTTAAAAATGGAAAGTGTAATGCTGGTGGTCAACAAAAGAGGTTGAAAGACTGTCTCAAGGCAAATCTAAAAAAATGTAGTATAAACACCTACAATTGGGAAACACTTGCCTGCGAGCGCTCCAATTGGAGAACAGTGTTGTGGGCTTTGAAGACACTCGAACTCAGGACGCAAGGGAGAAACATGCTAAGAGGAAGGCACGCTTGGCAAATCCACACCGTGATCAACTCCCGCCCGGAAACCAATGTCCCCACTGTGGAAGGACGGGCGGATCCAGAATTGGCCTCCACAGTCACTTACGGACTCACTGTTAAAACCGTGTTTATGGAAGACAATCTTACTCGGCTACGAGGGATCGCCAAAGAAGATGAAGATAGAAAGGAGAATTCCTGGATGCCAAGATCCAAGACTGGGGCAAGTACTCGTTGGTGAGAGGACCCCAGCAGAGATTTAAAACCACATAATACGCAGCAAAGGAAAGCATGGAAATACAGGCTGCTAGATCTTTAAAACAAGCCCTTCTAAGCGCGGTGGGTTAAACCACAGAGCCTAGGACTTGCCGATCAGAAGGTCGACGGTTCGAATCCCCGTGATGTGGTGAGCTCCCGTTGCTCGGTCCCTGCTCCTGCCAACCTAGCAGTTCGAAAGCACGTCAAAGTGCCTTCTGGCGGGAAGGTAAACGGTGTTTCCGTGCGCTGCTCTGATTCGCCAGAAGCGGCTTAGTCATGCTGGCCACATGACCTCCCGGAAGCTGTACGCCGGCTCCCTCGGCCAATAAAGCGAGATGAACGCCGCAACCCCAGAGTCGGCAACGACCGGACCTAGTGGTCAGGGGTCCCTTCACCTTTTTAAGTTATGAGAGATGCTCTGGGAACTGGAGTTGGAGTGCCCAGGAGAGGGTCAGAGGGGTTGGGGAAATGTCTGAAGGACCCCAAGATACATCTGAGCCTGGGGAAAAGGAGGCTGTAGTCTTGGGAACGGAGAGATGGGATTCAGGAGAGGAACTAGGCTGGTCCAGCCCTGTGTCTTCAGATGCCCCAGACAGGGCACCCCGTCCCATCCACAAGCAGCCTTGTCTTTGGGCAGGAAGCACGACTAAGGATAAGCCAGATGTTGAGTTGGCACGGACATTGTCTCTTCGGACAACCTCCATCTCCCAGGAGATGCCAAGGCTGGCATGGACAGACCCTTTCAGGCCCACCAAATGGACTCTGGCGGCTTGCCTCATTCAGAGATGTCTTCACCCCGCGGGGGCAGGGGGCCTGTTGCTTCTTGGGTCAACATCTTCGCTTTGGCCTAGCCATATTCCTAGTCCTCTGGCACATCATCTGAGGTGGTGCCGTTCCCGGGAAGGGCAGTCGGGGAATGCAAAGGGACAGCCAGCATTGAGTCGCCGGAGATGTTTCTTTGAAAAGCTGGTATCGCCGGATCAATTTCTTTAAATTTTCCGACTCAATTAAACTAAACAGTTTTGATCGGATTCTGAACAAATGTGCAACTGCTCATTACTGCTTGTTGTTATTTTCCTCGGCGAGTCATGCAAACTGCGATTCAGAATAAAAGTGCTTTTCATAGGGTAGGTTAGGTCCACGGTACCAAGTCGGGGCCTGAAAAAGTTTGGGAACCAGTGGAACAGAAGGTGCAGGAGGGTGTCGCTTGTGGGGAGAATGTTTTAGCTTTTGGCGGGTAGCGCTGTGGGTTAAACCACAGAGCCTAGGACTTGCTGATCAGAAGGTCGGCGGTTCGAATCCCCGCGATGAGGTGAGCTCCCGTTGCTCGGTCCCTGCTCCTGCCAACCTAGCAGTTTGAAAGCACGTCAAAGTGCAAGTAGATAAATAGGTACCGCTCTGGCGGGAAGGTAAATGGCGTTTCCGTGCGCTGCTCTGGTTCGCCAGAAGTGGCTTAGTCATGCTGGCCACATGACCCAGAAGCTGTACGCCGGCTCCCTCGGCCAATAAAGCGAGATGAGCCCCAGAGTCGGTCACGACTGGACCTAATGGTCAGGGATCCCTTTACCTTTACTTAGTCCTCTTGGACACCCTTTGTGACCTAAGTATTGCTCTGGTTTAAAGACCTCAGCAGACACCCAGGGTCCTCCCAGGGCTAGGAGTTCGAGTCCTCCATCCAGCTGTGAGGCCCTTGGATACAGGCCCACAGCCAACGAATCTGCCTCTCGTTTCCTCAGCGGAGGGGTTTTCTTCAGAGGAAGCGAGGGAGGGGGGAAAGACCCCATTGTGTGCGCCGCCAGGGAATGATTGAGAAAGCTGAAAGACGACCTCGCCATGCGTCTCTGCACACCGGTGGCGCAGTCAGCGAAGCCATCCTTTGCCACCTCTTTCTCTGAGGTGTTAATTGGGACGGAGAGGGGTTGCGACTGCCTGCCTCTCTCTGGGTAAGGACTGGAGCAGCTGGCAGAAGAACAGAAGTGAGAAATGACGCCAGGAACTGGAGGGAGGGGACCGGGTGCGGGTGACGGGGACAGCCAGTGCACAGGAAGCAGCACCTGAGCTCAGCGATGTGTTGGGGGGGGGTTGTGTGTGTGCCACAGAGCTACTGAGTCAGAGGTTACCCAAAGACCATCTAACCCAGCCCCGACAACGTGTATTCCAGTTGCTAGTCCTCAGGACTGGAAGTGGTGGCTTAAAAAGCGTGCAGGTATATGGGGAGCTGGACGCAGGTGGTGCTGTGGGTTAAACCACAGAGCCTAGGGCTTGCCGATCAGAAGGTCGGCAGTTCGAATCCCTGTGACGGGGTGAGCTCCCGTTGCTCAGTCCCTGCTCCTGCCAACCTAGCAGTTCGAAAGCACGTCCAAGTGCAAGTAGATAAAGAGGTACCGTTCCGGCGGGAAGGTAAATGGCGTTTCTGTGCGCTGCTCTGGTTTGCCAGAAGCGGCTTAGTCATGCTGGCCACAGGAACCGGAAGCTGTACACTGGCTCCCTTGGCCAATAAAGCGAGATGAGCGCCGCAACCCCAGAGTCGGCCACGACTGGACCTAATGGTCAGGGGTCCCTTTACCTTTATATGGGTTTCTTTGATTTTCCGGATGAAACTTCCAGCTGGATGCTTGGCGCCGCTCACTGAGCTAAAATGGAGAGAATTGAGCATAATTTGGGATATCTAGAATCTCCAGGCACTTTTAATGCAGTTTGGCATTCCTTTGTTGTGAAGAAGAAGAAGAAGAAGAAGAAGAAGAAGAAGAAGAAGAAGAAGAAGTAGTTTTATTTATACCCCGCCCTCCCCAGCCAAGACCGGGCTCAGGGCGGCCAACACCAGGTATAAAAACAATTGATTAAAATACAACTTAAAAACAAGATTAAAATACAACATTAAAATGCATCCTCATTTCAGTAGAAACTCAAAACTTTTTGGGGATGAAAACGTCAAATCTTCACCAAGGACGACTATCCAGACTGGTCCTACGTGGGCCAGAAAAAAGCCAGGGAAGTCCCCAAATAGGAGTTCCATCACAGAAGAAGAAAGGAAAGACGGGGAGGGGATCAAGTTGATTCCAAGGCAAAGGCCAGGCGGAACAACTCTGTCTTACACGCCCTGCGGAAAGAAGTAAGATGCAATGGAACCATCATTTTTGATCACAAACCTGGCAGATCTGGAAGTATACTGCCCAGTCGGATAACGCTAATATTGTTTATTTGGACTTTCTTACTTTAACCCACATGGAACCGCTTATTGCCCGTGTCATAGTTTTGCCTTTACCTTCTAATTTCCACCTGCTGTTATAACTGCTCTCTCTCTGTTGTGTATGCGTTATGAAATAAAATAAAAATCTTTACAAAAAACAGGAGTGACTTCAATGGCTTCCTGGGCTCACCCTCATAACTAGGAAATCAGGGGCGATATACTAGGCAAATGAAGCAGGTCTGCTTAATATGCATTTTTTAAAAAGTCACAAGGATTGTTGCACCCTCAACACATCTTCCCAAGTCCAGTCGGTCATGCCTCTGTATTCCAGTAGTTGGGAACTATAGTGTGTTCTTGCACCCGGGTCCTGCTTTCAGGTTTTCCACAGGGATCTGGTCGGCCACCGGGAAAATAGGATGCTGGACTAGACAGGCCCCACTGGATTGATCCAGGAAGTCTCTTCTGAGGTAATCATGGCAGGATCAGCATTAAGGCTGTGTACACATTTTATTTTATTTATTTATTACATCGATATACCACCTTTTTAGTCCAAGGAGCTCAAGGTTCTCCCCCGCCCGCTATTTCATCCTCTCTTTTTTAAAAAAATAAAAATAAAAAAATATTCATTTTTCTCTTTCATTCATTACATACATCTCAATTTCTTAGCATTTATTATATATTCCTCCCTCCCTCCCCTCCAGGGCTTCCCTCAACTTCCGCTTCCGGTTTGATTCTGTTTTCACCCACTTTGCTATCTCCTAACAGAAAAAGTTATTAATAACATAACATCAAGCCTAAAAACCTAAAAATAAAAGTAAATACACAATAATATTTCACTATTATCTAAACATTTTCTCATACTAATAATGTGGATGTTTATTTAAACCCTGCCATCAAGCCTATTGACTTTATTTGTTTCTGCAAATATAATATAAATGGTTCCCAGTCTTTTTCAAAGCCTCTGTTGTCTTTTTCTCTTAGTCTTTCTGTCATTTTTGCCAGTTCTGCATAGTTCATCAATTTCTCTTGCCATTGTTCTTTAACTGGTATATCTCCAGTCTTCCAATTTTGTGCAATCAACGTTCTTGCTGCTGTACATTGCTATTTCATCCTCTCAACAACCTTGTGAGGCTGGAAAATGGTGTCTAACCATTGCACCGCACCCTGCACCTTTAAAGTGCATTTGGAGCAAAATCTTTCCCTCAAAGAACCCTGGGAACAGGAGTTTGCCCCCCGCAGTGTTAGACTTCCCAGCAACCCGCAGCAAACTACATTACCCAGAATTCTTTGAGGGAAGAAATGTGCTTTCCGGATGTGTACAGGGCCCAATGGCCCAGGAAAAGGAAATTTGGGCTTTCAAGAGCCTATCTCCCTTTTCTGCCACGTGCAACCCCACCCCGGTTTTTATTTTTATTTAGCCCGCTTGCCCCAAATATGTCACCAACCCCACAAGCGCTCGCTTCATCTGAAACAGCCACTCCCTGAGACGCAGGGCTCTCATTTCCCAGACACCCGGCAACGGCTGCGTGCAAATCTTCCGACACTTTTGTGGTTTTTAATTAAAAAATAACAACAGGCATTTCTGAGTGCTGGCGAGAAGAGCGCTCTTTGTAATTAGGCGGTTGGTTTGTTTTTTGAAAAATTATTTGCGTAGCTATTCCGTTGCCTTAATTTCCAATGCAAGCTTGCCCTAATAGCCTTAATGCTTTGGGAAAAAATAAAGCCTACTTGTGATGTTAAGGTCCTGATTGGTTGCCACCTCGGCCTACACACACACACACACACACACACACACACACACACACCCCTACTGTTATAACTGCTCTCTCTGTTGTGTATATGCATTATAAAATAAAATTAAAAATCTTTTTTAAAAAACCGGGAGTGACTTCAATGGCTTTCGTAGTTCCTGGGTTCACCCCCATAATTAGCAAAGTAGGGATGGGACTATGAAGTAAAGGTAAAGGGACCCCTGACCATTAGGTCCAGTCGTGGCCGACTCTGGGGTTGTGGCGCTCATCTCGCTTTATTGGCCGAGGGAGCCGGCGTCCAGCTTCCGGGTCCTGTGGCCAGCATGACTAAGCTGCTTCTGGTGAACCAGAGCAGTGCATGGAAACACAGTTTACCTTCCCGCCGGAGCGGTACCTGTTTATCTACTTGTAATGGTGTGCTTTCGAACTGCTAGGTTGGCAGGAGCAGGGACCGAGCAACGGGAGCTCACCCCGTCACGGGGATTCGAACCGCCGACCTTCTGATCAGCAAGTCCTAGGCTCTGTGGTTTAACCCACAGCGCCACCCACGTCCCTGGACTATGAAGTAGGTCTGCTTAATATACAAAAAATAAAAAATAAAAGTCACGAGGATATATATATATATATATATATATATATATATATATATATCAGTCAGAACCCAGTCCTGAAAATCTTTCGGGGAAATCACATCTGCAAGGCACAATCCTTCTGAAGAAGAAGAAGAAGAGTTTGGATTTGATATCCCGCCTTTCACTCCCTTTAAGGAGTCTCAAAGCGGCTAACATTCTCCTTTCCCTTCCTCCCCCACAACAAACACTCTGCAAGGTGAGTGGGGCTGAGAGACTTCAGAGAAGCGTGACTGGCCCAAGGTCACCCAGCAGCTGCATGTGGAGGAGCGGGGAAGCGAACCCGGTTCACCAGATTACGAGACTACCGCTCTTAACCACTACACCACACTGGCTCTCTCTTCTGCTTCTCCTCTCCTGTCTCGGGCACCTTTGCCAAATCCTCAGTTCATCTCGATCTCCTGGCTTCCAAGGAACCTGTTTATTGAGCATTCATCCTGATTTGTCACAGCACCAGACCTCCCAATCTTCTATATGTTTTGGAAAGCGGTTTCGCCATCCGTCCATCTGTTCCTCTGGGGGTTCAGACGCCTCTCCAGAGATTGCTGCCAAACTTGGGGGTTCCTGAGGTTTGGGGGTGGGGGGCAGTGGTCTTCGTCAATGTTTGGGTGTTGGGCACCAAGCATGTCTTTGGTGTGACTTTATCCAATTTTTGGCGTGATGAGTTCAAACTCACAATTCGCACTATATGTTTAAAAATCACAATATTTTTTGGCTTCTGAAAATTCCCACGCAGTTGGTTGACAATAACTGCACACCCTGAATTTGTGAGTGGATCATAGCTGTCAATGTTTTCCTTTTTTTAAGGGAAATTCCCTTATTCTGAATAGGATTCCTCACAAGAAAAGGGAAAAGTTGACAGCTATGGACTGGATCCCACCCCAACACAGTGATGTTGCAAGGCCCTTTCGGTTTTCATCTCAGCTCCTGCCTCCGTAACCCATCGATTATGTTCAATCTGGACTTGGCAATGGGGTCCCCTGCTGCCCCCTTAGTAGCCAGAATTCTGTGGGGTGAACCCCACACTTGTAGGACTGGCTTCTGATGAAGGGATTGGGGGGTAGATTAAGTTCCGTTTGCATTTGACAGGGGGAACCTACAAAATTCACATTTCCCGAAGCGTTTCGCACTTCCCGGAATGCCCCCTCCAAAAAATTCTCCGAATGTTGCAACTCAGTTCTCCAGCTGAGCAATGGGTGCAAAAATTCACACACGAGGGTAGAAGTGTGCAAATAAACACACCCACTCATCAGAGCGAAGTACCAAATCAAGGGGAAACGGCTTGCAAAAATGCGTTCACAACTCAAAGCTGCGTCCGGAAAGGTGTCGAATGGGGGAAAGTCTCGCTAAAACAACGCTGGTGAACTTTCACGAGGATAATTTTAACGGAGAGTTGCGAGTTGCTAAAGAAATACGAAGAACTGGATTTAAAAGATCAGGAAAGGGAGAGAGAACTTGATAGATCCCCTCCTGAATCTACAACAATTTTATCCCTTCCCTACAGCCTCCAAGCTCTCAGAGGCAGGTCTTAGTCGTCGTCCCCAGGAGCTTGCGGGAATTTTCAGCTGATTCGAAGTGCCCACATTTTCCCTCCCTGAAAAAGAGAAAGAAGCAGTGACAGATTGCAGAAGGCGGTTTCATTTGGGGTGGAGGAGTTGCAATCGTCCCTCCTGCGCTGTTGGAAACCTGTGTGCTCAGCAAACCTCGGGAACAATGGACCCCGTCTATCAAATATCTGGCGGTGGCGTGGTCAGGACAGGAGGAGCGGACAGGCAGGGGGGGTTCCTAGAAACCAACTTTTATTAAAAGAAGGGGAAATATATAGGGTTTTAATTTAAAACCGACATCAATCACTCACCAGGGAAGGAGATCAGCAAATGTCTTCCCATTCCCACAGCTCCGTCCTTGGAAAGGAGGAATAGTGGAACAGCTGTAGCGGTGGAGAATGGCAGGCCAGGGTGCGCAGAAATGACACCATGATTTCTTTCCCCCCACCCCATCCAAGGCCCTCTCCCCTCCACGAAAGGGGGAGCGCGAGAGAGGCCTGGGTTTTGTCTTGCTTGAATTGAAGACGAGGGACCCTGCTGAGGTGGAACTGAGGGAAAGGGGTGGAGGCAAGCTGGGCACCTTTGCGGAGAAAAATACAACACACACACACACACACAAGCTGCTCCCTATCACTCCCATTTCCTAAGAACGTCAGAAAAGAAGAAAATACGACCAGCAGGCCAATGGCCCCATCTAGTCCAGCATTCTGTCCTCACAGTGGCCAGAAGGAAACCCGCAAGCAGGATTTGAACGCAAGACCCCTCTTCCCTCCTGCGTTGTTCAGCAACTGGCATTCAGAAGCATTTACTGCCTCTAACTGTTGCTGTTCGAAAGCACCCGTTGCTCTGTCCCAACCTAGCAGTTTGAAAGCACGCCAAAAAGTGCAAGTAGATAAATAGATACCACTCCAGCGGGAAGGTAAACGGCATTTCTGTGCGCTGCTCTGGTTCAGGGTTCCATTGCGCCAGAAGCGGCTTAGTCATACTGGCCACATGACCCGGAAAAAGTGTCTGAGGAAGCAGACAAACGCCAGCTCCCTCGGCAGTAAAGCGAGATGAGCGCCACAACCCCAGAGTCGTCCACGACTGGACTTAATTGTCAGGGGTCCTTTTACCTTTTTATCTTTTTTGGGGTGTCCATCTGCCAGAGCTATGGGACGCGGGTGGCGCTGTGGGTTAAACCACAGAGCCTAGGACTTGCAGATCAGAAGGTCGGCAGTTCGAATCCCCGCAACGAGGTGAGCTCCCGTTGCTCAGTCCCTGCTCCTGCCCACCTAGCAGTTCAAAAGCACGTCAAAGTGCAAGTAGATAAATAGGTACCGCTCCGGCGGGAAGGTAAACGGCATTTCCATGCACTGCTCTGGTTCGCCAGAGTCGGCTTAGTCATGCAGTAAAGTGAGATGAGCGCCGCAACCCCAGAGTCGGTCACGACTGGACCTAATGGTCAGGGGTCCCTTTACCTTTACCTGCCAGAGCTACTTCAGTTGAGATTCCTGCATTGGACTAGATGACCGTTGGGGTCCCTTCCAACTCTACCATCCCACAATTCTGTGAAACCCCACAGTATGCTTTAACCCCCCACCCAAATGGAGGCCTCTGGCTTGACTGAACATTCCCATCGCTGGTTGCAAGTACAAAGCGGCTGGATCACTTAATGAGGAGTGCGAGGGTGTGATATTTCCGTGTGAGCCCTGCCTGCCTGCCTGTTCTTGGCCCCAGGAATTGCACCTGTGCGTGCGTTTATTCTGTGCCTGAGAGCAAGCGCGCATGTCCCCCTCTCTCCCTCTGCGCATGAAATTCTATGCACCAGCGGAGAGCCGTGTGCTCCTCCCATCCCTGGCGCCTGCGTGTCTTCCTGTCTCCGCGGGCCCAGGTCTCTCTTTCACACCCCTCCTGCCACCCCTTCCCATCTGTCTGTGCCATTTGCAGGGCCACCTCTCCTCCGTGCGCCTGACAGATGTGCCACCTTCCGGGGTGTGTTGTGTGCGCGCATGGTGGCAGGTGAGGTGGAGGCTGGCTGGTGTGTGTGTGTGTGGATTTGTCACCCACCGAGGTGCCAGCTTCCATGCTCCTGACTGTGCGATTTCACAGCTCTGCTTCCTGACGCGGGTGCCCTATATCTGGGCCTCTGCCCTCTCTGGAGAGCAAGGGGGGGTGGGATCAGAGCTACCTGGGAGAGAAGCATGAGTTGGCCCCCCTACTGGGGCTGGAGGGGGCTGGCAGTGGGGCGGGAGAGGAGAGCTCTTCTGATGAACTTTATTAATCCCCAGACACCTTCCAGCCTGGTTTTGGAGAGGAAGGAATACATATCAATAGTCCCTAATTAAGACAAAAGGAGTGGGAAGAACCTTTGATTGCATTTCCATTTAAAGCAACGCTAATGACATTTCCCTTTTATGTATAAACTCTGATCTCACCTCGTTTGCATGGAATGCTCCCTGCCATCTCCTCCCCACCCAAAGCCTCGCTCTCCCCAACGCCCCACAAGGCCCTCTCCCTCTGCCTCAATGCGCTTTTCCAGCCGGCAAGGTGGTGATGTGGCAACATGACAGCATCTCCGAGGATGAGCGGCGTGACAAAGTATGTGGCCCCCGATTGGCGCACTGGTCCTCTGGACCCCTGAGCCCACTCTCAGAAGACTTCCCAGATGCAGCAGCCAGAAAGCCCACCATCTTGTGCTTTCGATGATTCAAGCACATTGATTCACATGCTGCCTGCACAATTTAAAAATAACTCTCTACGGGTTTTTTTTTTTAGTGTGCGCACTGATGGGGGGGAAGGAGCTATAGCTCAGAGGGAAGGGAGTCTGCTTTTGGAGGCGGGTTCGATCCCTGATGGAATATCCAGGTTGGGAGAGGAGCCCCTCTGAAATCCTGGCGACCCATTGCTGCGGTTAAGGAGATGTTGGTAATGTTCTTTGCACAATGCAATAGCTTCTGTTTCTTTTAGAAGTGTGGTGCCGTCCGCTGAGCGTAGGGGGCAGATGCCATGATTTATTGGCCCATAGATGGTCTTTGTGGCTTTGAAGAAACTCTGTGCATCATGAGCGTCAGCTAAATGCTGGATCTCTTGAGCTTTTTTTAATCCACCAGGCGTTTTTTAGTTCTCTGGTTCTTCTTCGAACCTCAGCCTTAGCGTTGGCATAGGGTTTTTTCTTAGTGGCACAGTTTTTATCTCTTTGCCAAATCTGAAAGGCCTTCCTTTTCTTGTCTATCATACGTTCAATCTTAGTGTCATTCTCATCAAACCAGTCTTGGTGTTTCTTGGTTTAGTATCCAATAGTTTGTTCACAGGCTGCAATAATGGATGTTTTTAACTTGGTCCAGTGTTCCTCAATGTTTTCAGGGAATTCTGAAAGCAGATAGGCCTTGAGAGTCATTTGGAAGCAATCCCGCTTAATGGGATCTTGAAGGGCTTGAGTGTTCATTTTGCGCCTTGATTTCCTTCCTTGAAGCCTGCGTTGAGGTATAATCGTGATAGCCACCATGGAGCATATTAGTCGGTGATCTGTCCAGCAGTCGTCGGCGCTCATCATAGCTCTGGTAAGGAGCACATCACAGCGATCTTTAACATGGACAATAACCATAGCTGTCAACTTTTCCCTTTTCTTGCGAGGAATCCTATTCAGAATAAGGGAAATTCCCTTTTAAAAAGGTAACGTTGACAACTATGACAATAACAAAGTCTAAGAGGTGCCAGTGGTTTGATCGAGGATGCCTCCATGAAGTTTTAAATTTATTTTTCTGTCAAAAGAGTGTGTTGGTAATAACAAGGTTCTCGTTGTTGACAATACTTATTAGCAAGATGTTCCAGTGATCCAACTCCATATACGGCACCTTCCTATCTTGTGCTTTTTTGGTTCTAGACAAAGGCAAAGGGATGTTTTTGAAGTGGCGCTGTGGGTTAAACCACAGAGCCTAGGACTTGCCGATCAGAAGGTTGGCGGTTCAAATCCCCATGACGGGGTGAGCTCCCATCGCTCAGTCCCTGCTCCTGCCAACCTAGCAGTTCGAAAGCATGAAGTGCAAGTAGATAAATACTGGTAGGTACCGCTCCGGCGGGAAGGTAAACGGCGTTTCCGTGCGCTGCTCTGGTTCACCAGAAGCGGCTTAGTCATGCTGGCCCAGTGGCGTAGCGTGGGGGGTGCAGGGGGGGCCGGCCGCACCGGGCGCAACATCTGGGGGTTAGGGTTAGGGGGCGCAAATCCACGGGTTAGGGGGTGCAAATCCATGGGTTAGGGGGCACAAATTACTTGCCTTGCCCCGGGTGCTGACAACCCACGCTACGCCACTGTGCTGGCCACATGACCCGGAAGCTGTACACCGGCTCCCTTGGCCAATAAAGCGAGATGAGTGCCACAACCCCAGAGTCGTCCGCGACTGGACCTAATGGTCAGGGGCCCCTTTACCTTTACCTTACTCTAGGTGAGGAAGAAACAGGGAAGCAGATAATGCTTTGATTTTATAAGAAAAGGAGTTGATGCAGCCTTTTCACCTCAGCTCTCCTGAGAAAACCTCACCTTGCTCTTGTTCCAGACCCTCCAAGTGTCCCTGTTTTCCAGGGGCATCCATCCCGGTTTCTGATTTGATCCAGGAATGTCCTGCTTTTCCTTAGGATGCCCCTATTTTCATTGGAGAAAGGTTGGAGGATATGGAGTTATCTGACCCCCCAAGTTGTTTGAAGGCAATCCTGTATAGGGAAGTTTTTAAAATGTTGAATGTTTTATTATGTTTTTATGTATGTTGGAAGCCACCCAGAGTGGGTAGGGCAACCCAGTTAAGATGTGTGGGGTATAAATAGTAAAATTATCATTAGGGAGCTGTTGTTGTTGTTTAGTCGTTTAGTTGTGTCCGACTCTTCGTGACCCCCTGGACCAGAGCACGCCAGGCACTCCTGCCTTCCACTGCCTCCCGCAGTTTGGTCAAACTTATGCTGGCAGCTTCGAGAACACTGTCCCACCATCTCGTCCTCTGTCGTCCCCTTCTCCTTGTGCCCTCCATCTTTCCCAACATCAGGGTCTTTTCCAGGGAGTCTTCTCTTCTCATGAGGGGGCCAAAGTCTTGGAGCCTCAGCTTCAGGGTCTGTCCTTCCAGTGAGCACTCAGGGCTGATTTCCTTCAGAATGGAGAGGTTGGATCTTCTTGAAGTCCATGGGACTCTCAAGAGTCTCCTCCAGCACCAGAATTCAAAAGCATCCATTCTTCGGCGATCAGCCTTCTTTATGGTCCAGCTCTCACTTCCATACATCACTACTGGGAAAAGCATAGCTTTAACTATACGGAGTTATTATGGAGCAGAACGTCCCTATTCTGATCGGAGAAAGGTTGGAGGTTATGCTGTTCTTTATTTCTACCTGCAACACCTGCAGCCCTGGCTTGCCAGGAAGTCTCTCCTCCCACCTCCAGGCTCCATCTCCCAACTTCCATTCAGGTTGGTCCATTGGTTCCAGGCCCAACAAATATGAGATCTCACCCTGCCCAACCCCAAACTGCAACTGGAAGCAAAAGCAAACAAAAACAAAAACCACACCCACCCAAAACAATGGGATTTATTGAGGCAAAGTGGTTTGCATCCTACTGGTCCTTCTTTGGGGAAATTCAGAGACCATCTTTTCCCAAATTCAGACCTCTTCTGTTTCTGTCTCCAGTTGACCTTCTTACACAAAGGGCTTTGCTTTGGGTACATTTCCTGTACAAAATGGCGGACTTGGGATGAGTTGGTGGTGGTGGTGTTATAAGAATTCTAAAGTCTCAAGCGTAGTATAAATATTCCTTAATGCACACATATCTAAATATACGAACCATGTGTCTGAAATAGTACAGAAGAGCAATCCTCAAGCCATTTTGATTTCTCCCAATGACCTCAAATATTCCTCTGCAGTAAGGGAGGCAAATGGGGAAAGCCTTCCCATTGTCTTTTTGGCTCACAAATCCTGTCTTAAGGGCATATTTGTGTGTGAATAGGGTGAGCCTGTGACCTGGACTCGGGAACTAAAGTATTAACCGTCACAAAAGAATGGCCAGGCTGCCCAGGTAATGCAGTCAGTGACCATTATCAGGTATTCTGGCAGGCAGGATTTCTGCTGTAGACTGCCTCCTTCTGTGATGTATGTATGATGTTTTGGGGGGTGGTCTTGGGCTACAGGGTGGGCAATTTCAAGAGTCTGTATAAGGGCTTGTTCTGGGTTCTCTCCTCCCTCCCTGTGTGTGGTGAGTTGGGACCCTGTTGCAACTGTTTAATAAAGATCAGGATTACCAGCCTCAATATACTCTGGCTGGCCTCTGTTATTTTCTCCTACCAATAGGGAACCCACTTAAGGACTCTATATGGGCTCTTAAAGGTAAGGTAAAGGTACCCCTGACCATTAGGTCCAGTCGTGACCGACTCTGGGGTTGCGGTGCTCATCTCGCTTTACTGGCCGAGGGAGCTGGCGTACAGCTTCCGGGTCATGTGGCCAGCATGACTAAGCCGCTTCTGGCGAACCAGAGCAGCGCACAGAAATGCCGTTTACCTTCCCGCTGGAGCGGTACCTATTGATCTACTTGCACTAGCGTGCTTCGAACTGCTAGGTTGGCAGGAGCTGGGACCGAGCAACGGGAGCTCACCCCGTTGCGGGGATTCGAACCGCCGACCTTCTGATTGGCAAGTCCTAGGCTCTGTGGTTTAACCCACAGCGCCACCCGTGTCCCTTTTATATGGGCTCTTGGATACTCCATAAAGGAACGGGAGCAGTTTTTCTCATGTGGCTGTTGCTAGCCCGTGTTCCTGGGACTGGCAATGGAGAGGCGGCTTTCCTCCTCGGACGCCATTAGCAGCCCCCTCCCAGAATCCTACTGAATTTCCCAGCATCCTCTGTTCCAAACCTCTTCCCCATCGACCCTACAAGAGGAGAGGGCAGGTACAATTCTGCGTCCTGGATTTGAGCTCCTTTGCCAGGTCGCTCTGGAGCGCAGCAGTCCTCCCCTTGGGCATTTGACGGTGCCAGGCTGGTCCTGGGTCTGACAGGCCAATGCGCGCATACACACACACACACACACACCCCGATCCCTCCTCACATTTGGCCAGCGGGCTCCCGTGGGCACCCGGCCACATTCCAGCCGCCGACACCTTGGTGTTGGCCAGGCGGGGAGGCTGTGTGGTTTGGGGAGCCTCTGGCACACGGGCAGAAAGGACGGAGCCGGAACGGAGCGGCCCCCACGGAGAAGTCAAATATTGACGGATTGAAAAGTTCAAGCCTTACAAGTGGGGAGAATCAGTCATCCCTCCTGGAGGTCGGAGCCTGAAAGGAAGTTCTGGTGGGAACCTGTCTCAGAGCCGGGGGAAGCGAAAGGCCGCCTGGACATAAAGCAGCCAGGACAAAAGGAATGAGATATGGGCCGATGAGCCAAGAAAAGGGTTTACCCCCCCCCAAAAAAAAATAGAAAAAGAAGTATATATATCTGCGTGTCTCCCCTGCTCTGCGAATTGATTTAGCATCAGAAAGGTGCGCCAAATCTCAAAGGCTCACGTAAAGGTCATCGCTCACTTGGTCTCTGGCTGCTGGCCTTTGTTCATTATCCAACCCCCCTCCCAAAATTAGTCCCCCCCCCCAAAAAAAGCTGCAGGTTTACATTTTCCGTAGAGTTAGATGTCAGCTGGAGGTCGTTCCCAGTGCCTCCCGCCGCACCCTACGAAAACGGACAGCCATTTGTGTGACCCGCGAAGGAAGGTGGCGACGCCACAAAAATTCAGAACGGTTAAGGATTAATTGTGCGTTTATTCAAAATGCAATTAGTTTGATTGATTCAACCAAACGGAGGGACTTGTTCCAGTGACACCAGCTTTTCAAAGTCACTTTGACCGCCCCCCTTGCCTCTTAGCGTCCCCCCCCCCAGGAACCCCATTGTCCTTCCAGGGGTGGTACCACTGCGCCCTTGGGGAGACAATGAGTTAACTCCCTAACCCCATTTCTTCTTGTTCCACGTGGCAAACTACTGAAGGGGAATAAATTTGCCCTCGTACCGTTTCCTTAAGGGTGCTGAGGGTTTTTCAGAGACCCCTATTGCCCTCCTCAAGCTACAATTCCCAGAGTGGTTTAATAATCAAGCCGTATCGGGAATTATAGCTCTGGAAACAGGACGCCTCCGCACAGCTCTCAACACCTTGAACAAACTACACCTCCCAGAATCCTTTGAGGGGAGGAAGCCATGACAGTTTAAAGTTGGCGTCATGGCACTTTAAAAGCGCCTGGTGTGATTTGACCGTCACCCGCTCTGTTCTAAGACAAGCATGCCGGGGGTTTGTGTGTGTTTTCAGTTTGAGGGCCATTTTCCCTTCGCGAGAATATTCCAGGGGCCACATGCCCGTGGTGGGCGGGGCCAGAGGCAAAAGTGGGCGGAGCAACGGAGGCAAGTTTTACCTTAGTCCCGTAGGCTGGTTCCCACATGACGCTCTGTGCTCCATCCGGCAAGAGGCGTTGAGCAAGGGTTCGAGGACCCGTTCAGGTGAAGCGAAACCACGAAGCAGAGCCAGTGGAGAGTCCCTCCCAGGGGCCTGATGGAGGGGGTCTGAAGGGCCGCATTTAACTCCAGCCCTGAGGACTTCTGGACTAAGCGGATCTAAATTCATTCCCGCCTCTAACGAATCCTGGCCTCTCTGAGCAAACCTAAGCAGGATCTTGCCTACCTGGGAGGGAGAGGAAGAGGGGGAGAGACCTCTGGACCCTGCTCCTTAGGGACTCCCCGCCACTTGAGGCAGGGAAGCAGCTCAGCGAGATCTCAGGCAGCAGGGAGGGGTGTCTTTTCCAGAGCCCTGCCTGGAGGTGCTGCCAGGGACTGAACCTTCTACATGCCAAGCAGCCTCACTGCTGTTGAGCTGCGCCCCCTTTTGCCAGATAGGAAATAGTAATAGTAATAATAATAATAATAATAATAATAATATAATGAATTTTATTTATACCCCGCCCTCCCTGGCCAGAGCCAGGCTCAGGACGGCTAACACCAGTAAAATTACAGTAAAAACATAATGGGGGGGGCAATTTAAAATACAGGTTAAAATGCAGCCTCATTTTAAAAGTAGCCCATCAAAACCATAAGGGGAGGGAAACATAAGGGTCAGACTGAGTCCAAACCAAAGGCCAGGCGGAAGAGCTCTGTCTTGCAGGCCCTGCGGAAAGATGTCAAGTCCCGCAGGGCCCTGGTCTCTTGTGACAGAGCGTTGCACCAAGTTGGGGCCAGTACTGAAAAGGCCCTGGCCCTAGTTGAGACCAATCTAACCACCTTGCGACCTGGGACCTCCAAAATGTTGTCATTTGTGGACCTCTCTGCAGGGCATACCAGGAGAGGCTGTCCCGTAGGTATGTGGGTTCTAGGCTGCATAGGGCTTTAAAGGTAAAAACCAGCACCTTAAACCTGACCCTGTACTCCACCGGGAGCCAGTGCAGTTGGTAAACTCCCCAGTGCTGTCTCTCCAGATCTCTTCCTGCAGGCCTAGCTCCCCGCCACCCAGATGTGTCTCCCCGTGCCGGAAAGTCACCCCAGCGCCCCCCTGGCTTCCACATCTGGACCCCGCACATCCTTCCATTCCTCTTTAGGTGTTCTCACTTCTTTGCATCCTGCCACCTCTCTGTGCACTCCTCTTTCTTTCTTTCTTTCTTTCTTTCTTTCTCCTCTCACTCCTCACACCTTCTTCTGTGCTCCCATCTCCCTCTTCTCACCCCTTCCGCCTCTTCCTCCTCCTCCCCCTCCCCACACCCCAGCCTGGTCTCAACCCCCCCCCCTCATTTATTCACACACACACACACACACACACACACACACTCCAAACATACACACACTTCCTTCTGCTCTATATTTAGCTCCCCATGGAAACACAAAGTTAATTTGATTTAATTTTTTGCACCGATTGAGGAATCGGCATTTGCAAAGAGATTAAAAGGTGAGATAGTGCTTATGGATTTGTGGGTGGGTGTAACGGAGGTTTAGGACCTCCTTTCCTTTCTGAAGCAAGACTCCCCCCCCTTCTTCCACCATAGTAATACTTGTTCCGAGTTTGTGCTGATCTCTGGGATTCCTGTCCCCTTTCTCTTAAATTCATAATTGGTTTGGGGCGGGGCAGGGGCAGGGGAATAAATGCTATGTATTTAAAAACAAAACAAAAACAACCTATTCCGCCTTTTGTCGTTGTTCCAAAAATGTGGCTCAATCCAGTCCTCCACACCCTGACAGATTAAATCTGGAAGCAGGAGAGAATTCGTAAGCATCTTTCAAAAATGGCAGAGGTCCAGAAGTTCAGGTTTGCCTCAAAAGCTGCTGCCTGCAGCCACCAGAGGGCGCCTTTCTGAGCATGGAACCCAGTAAGCAATGACTTGATCTTTGGACCAGAATAATAGAATTATTAAGCTGGAAAGGGACCCCAAGGGTCATCTAGTCCAACCCCCCAATGTAGCAATCTCTGTTGTTGTTGTTGTTGTTGTTGTTGTTATTAAAGCATCCCTGGCAGATGACCATTCAACTTCTGGTTAAAGACCTCCAAGGAAGGAGAGTCCACCCTCTCCCACTGTCGAACAGATCTTACTGCCACGAAGTTATTCTGGTTGGACTAAATGGGCCATTGGCCTGTTCCAGCAGATTCGTTTAATGTTCTTCTTTTCCTGTCTCCTTAGGAATTCTCCCCCCAAAGCCCATGGACACACTAGTCTGCGTCCCTTGCCCATTCGCAGCTAGCTGCGCCAAGACATTCAAAACTTCACACGTGAACACACAGGCTGACACACACACACACACACACACACACACCTACCTCAGACTACTACAACCATTCACACTTTCAGCAATTCTGCTTGGAAATAAAAAGGTCCAGCAAAGTCACCAGGACATAGCCCTCAACTTTTCCCTTTTCTTGCGAGGAATCCTATTCCGAATAAGGGAATTTCCCTTAAAAAAAGGAAAACGTTGACAGCTGTGCACCAGGACCAGCTACGGTAGGCATAAGAACCTAAGTACAGTGGTACCTTGGTTCTCAAACTTAATCCATTCCGGAAGTCCGTTCCAAAACCAAAGCATTCCAAAACCAAGGCACACTTCCCCATAGAAAGTAATGCAAACGGATTAATCTGTTCCAGACTTTTAAAAACACCCACTAAAACAGGCGCTATGGTTACCAGATTTTTTTCAATGAAATTGGGGACACTTTTTTTTTTTCTTTTTAAGCTGAGTAGCAACAGGGAGTCAGTAGTGGGGATGGTGAGGCAAAAGGCCCTGGGCCCAAGCACACATGCATATTCTATAAAGGTGCAAAGCCCTTCTTTCGCACCCTGTGAAACATAAATGCGCACAGTTTTTAAAAATCTGGGCAACGGCGTGCCACACGCCCGTGACTCCCGAGCCTTCGCCAATCTCCTGCCCCCTTTCCATTTTGTTTTGAAAGATCGGGGGAGGCTCAGGAGTCTCAGGTGGGCGTTGCCCAGGAGGGGCGCAAGGTGCGCGGTTTCTCTGTCAGGCAAGGCGCAAAGCCCTTCTTTCTCACTTTGTGAAACATAAATGCGCAGAGTTTTTTAAAAACTGGGAAACGGCCCGCCGCCCTCAACTCCTGAGCCTCCCTCAATCAGTCAAAACAAAGGGGGAAGGCGGCAGGAGATCTGTACCGCCGGACGTCCCCGGTTCCCCTTTGGCAGTGGCAGAAGACACATCATATGGGACTTCCAGCGAGGAAAAATGGCGGGCGCCACGGCAGCGAGCAGCCAGAGCCAACTGCACTACCAGGCTGGCTCCGGGCTGCTGAGGCTGCTGCTGCCACGTTTCCCGGGGACAGATTTCAAATCTGGGGACATTGTGGGGAAGGAATTTGTCTGGGGACAGATTTGCAAATCTGGGGACTGTCCCTGGGAACCGGGGATGTCTGGTAACCCTACTTTAACATGAATTTTACTATCTAACGAGACCATGGATCCATAAAATGAAAGCAATAAACAATGTACTGCAGTCACACAATCAATCAATCAATCAGTAGCTGAACTAGGTTCCACACAGTCACAAAAAAAAGAGCCGCGAAAACAAAAACACAAAATAAATAGCAAAAACAGACAGACCTCAGCGTAACACTCAAAACGGAAGTGTGGCATTCAAAACAGAGCACATTTGGCTTCTGAGAAAAGTTCACAAACCGGAACACTTCCAGGTTTGCAGTGTTTGGGTTCCAAGTTGTTTGAGTACCAAGGCGTTTGAGAACCAAGGTACCAATGTAGAGCCTGCCAGTTCAGGACCATGGCATCCTGTTGAACAGCTCTGACCCTCAGAAATTTCTTCCTAATGTTGAGTCTGTTGCAGGAATTTATGTATAGGTTGGGGGGATGTTGCCCCTCCAGCAGATATCATGCACATGCAGCCCATTACCAAAACCAGCACAGTCGCTTTTGTGACTTTTGTGATTTGTCCCCACAAAACACTTCATCACGGTTTCTTCCTATCTATTCAAAGGCCTTCTGCTGCACGATACCAAATGTAAGAATTCACTGATAAATGTATCTATGTACTGGCTCACTGGGAAAACTTCAGAAATTCATATAGACAGGTGAGCTCAGCTCCTCAGCAGCCCCTCTGCCTGAGTGATAATCCCTGGCATCCTGATACCTGAGTGCCATTCCAGAAATAACAAACCCAGATGAAGACAAAAGGGTGGGATTAACTTGGCTTGGAAACAGGGAAATGTAAATATCTTTTTTGTTTCACTTGATGGGTGTTTGGTGGAGGGCAAGGAGAACCAGGGGGCAGGGGCCAGGATGCTCAGATTACTGCCACCAGACCTCCCCTTTCATGATGTAACCGTGATGTATGAGTGATGTAGTTTGGGGGGGTGTAACATGGGGATTAGCAGCTAATAAAAGTTTGGGGGGCTCTTTTGTTTGGGGCTTCCATCTTGTTCCACCTGGTGGCAGGTGGGAGTCCTGTCGCGACAGTCTTCAATAAAGACTGTGGTATTCCTGGCTGGTGTCCTTGTTTTTTGTCCAAGGGAGCCCTCAGATTTCTCCGTTAACAGTTTGGGGCCCTCAGATTTCTCTGTTAACAAGTCAGAATCTCCTTTCTTGTCATTTGAACCCATCGCTTTGGGTCCTGCCCACCATCTTGCACATGGTGGGAGATACATTAAGATGGCTCCCCCATCTCTTCTTTTCCGGGCGAAACAGACCCGGGTACCGCAACTGTTCCTCACCGGGCTTGGTTTCCAGACCCTTCCACCCTCATTTCAACTGGGCTTGCGCAGGAGAACCTCGCTGGGATCCTGCTGTGTGCAGCTCATCTTTTTCCATCTCCATCCGCGCTTGCCTCACCGACGCCCGGCCTCAGCCGAAACAGCCAACATCTGGGTCCCCAGGCCGGCGCCCAAAATGGAGCAGCCTTTTCTGTTAGCCGCGCGTTAATATAATTGATTACCGCGAGACGGGCCTTATTTGCAGGGGCCATTTAGTTAATTACGCCTGGATGGGGGAAGCGCGCTCGCTAATTGCTGCTCTTGGACGGCGCCGCCAAACGGATGCAGGTGCAGCTATGCCAGGGAAGCCTTTGGAACGGCTGGTTTGCGCCGGCGGCTGAGAGAGTTGGGAGCCACAGAACGAAGCCCTGCTTCTCCTTCGCCTGCCCCCCCCCCCCCGTTACGAATCAGGAGATCCTCTCCTCCAGGGAAAATCTAGGGAATAAGCAGACCCAGAGGAGGCAGCGGGGCTTCCGGATTTCAGTTGCTGCAGAGTGAAGGAGGGGAGAGGGGTCTTGCGTTCAAATCCTGATTGCGGGTTTCCCATTGGGGCATTGGTTGGCCACTGTGAGAACAGGATGGTGGACTAGGTGGGCCATGGGCCTGATCCTGCAGGGCTCGTCTTATGTTCTTAAGACTGTAAATACACATTCAAGCTAGGGAGACTTCCTAGTTTGGCTCTGGAAAAGGACTTCGATGGGACTGGGGAGCTCTGGGCTGTAATGTTGGTGCACAAGAGATAGCATGGTCTGTATCCCCTGGAGCAATTGTTGGCGGGGGGGGAGAAGGGGGGTGCATGGCAGAGAAAGAAAGGGTATGGCGGGAATTACTGAAGGAGCGTCTCCACCCCCATCGTTCAGCACGGACACTGAGCTCCGAGGGCCATCTGGAGGTTCCCTCCGTGCAAGAAGTGAGGTTGCAGGGAACCAGGCAGAGGGCCTTCTTGGTGGTGGCACCCGCCCTGTGGAACGCCCTCCCTTCAGATGTCAAGGAAATAAACAACTAGCTGACTTTTAGAAGACATCTGAAGGCAGCCCTGTTTAGGGAAGTTTTTAATGTTTGATGTTTTATTGTGTTTTTAATATCCTGTTGGAAGCCACCCAGAGTGGCTGGGGAGGCCCGGCCAGTTAGGCGGGGTACAACTAATAAATTATTATTATTATTATTATTATTATTATTATGAGACCCAGAGAGGAAATATGCATGGCTCAGGGCCTGTGGAACTCCCTCACACAGGAAGCAGTGACGGCTACCAACTTGGACACCTTTAAAAGCGTATTAGAAAAACTCCTGGAGAAGAGGGCTGTTCATGGCTGCCAGCCACGATGGCTGTGCCCTGCCGCCACACTCAGAGGCAGCCATGCTTAGAGATACCAATTGTGGGAGGCCGCAGGAGGGCAGAGGACGCTTGTGCTCGGACCCTGCTTTAGCACTTCCCCCTGGGGCATTGCTGGGAGAATGGGATGCTGGGCAGGGCAGAGGCGGGGCCATGGGGGCAGAGCGAGTCACCCATGGCGGGCTGCTTCCTGGGCAGAGGTGTGGAGCCGTGCCGCTTTGCCAGCAGCCTTCCTCCCTTCCCTCTTCCTTTTGACAGTGTGCTGGCCCGGGACTCGGGCTCGGCCTCGGAGCCAGAGGAGTCTCAGTCCGCACCGGATCCTTTGCCCCAAGCGGCATCCGAACCTAGTCTGGGGCCTGATTCTGAAGAGCCCCAGTCTGCCCAGGTTCCCCTGCAACAAGCACCAGCTGGGCCGAGTCAGGGGCCTGATCCTGCCCTGGCTCCAGATGCGGGGATGACCTCGTTGCCTTCAGCTGGGCCATCACTTACAGCTGCTCCACTTGGGTCAGGGGAGGCTGAGGCGGTCTCTGGGTCTAGTAACCCACCGACGTCTCCTGAGCTGCAGAGACTGAGGTCGGAGAGAAGGAGAGACCTGAGTACTCGCAGGAGGAGTGCTCTCCTTCGGGCGAGACAGGGAGGTGAGTCACTGGGGGATCAGGACCGGCTGTTACCCCGACAGAGATAAATGGCTGTCGGACCCCGCCCCAGGTTGTGGGAGCAATGTTGCTGTATGCTAGAACCTGCCTGAGACCCTGTTCCTGTCCTTGCCTGGTTTCCTGCCTTGTGTCCTGCCTCAGCCCTGTCAGACTGACTCCTCGTGGAACCCTTGGATCTGGGACTGGACCGCGTTACTCAGGTTACCCCTGGGCCCAGCACAGACAGCTCACTGGAGGCTCCCCCCCCCCTGAACCATCCCATTGGACGTACCCACGGCAGATTTGCAGTAGCTGGCCTAACACCAGATTTCTGAGTGCGGGGATGGACTTTGGTAATAACGGCGTCCTGAGCAACGACAAAATCCACCCCAATATTTCTTATTTTTACAATAATTCCTTTTGGTGCAGCTGCTTTCTAATGGATCTTCTCATATAAATATAGGTTTTATTATAATTTCACGCCACCTTGGCTTAATAATAATAATAATAATAATAATAATAACAACAACAATTTTATTATCTATACCCCACCCGCACAGCCCTAAATCTGGGGTGGGAGGTTAAGTGGGGCAGATTGTTGGTTTGATGTGAAGGGAAGGGTGAGGTTTTGTTTATCTGCTAATTACTGGGTGTTTGAATACTGCTAATGTTGTTTGCTACTGTTTACGGGTCTGGTTTGCTGCTTTTGTTTTCCCGTAAGTTGTATTCTGTATGAAATGTTAATGTATTATATTATCCCTGCTTTTCCTGCTATGCTATTATGCGTGGGCCTATATTTTTCTTTAATGCAAGTTCCTTAGAGACCTGCGGATTACAAGCGACTTATAAATTGTGTTTTTCTTTTCTTTTGTCATGGGCTGGACAGGGAGAGCCAGGTTCAAATCCTGACATGGTCATTTGTGAAGCTCAACCACTTCCTCTTCCCTTGCAGGTTTGTTTTGAGGATGAGGTGGGAGGTGCAAATGCCAAAAGCCAATCAGGAATAACTTCCTCTCCATCCTCCCAGCTGGAACCTGGTGCCCAAGCAGAGGTTTTGGCCTACAACTCCCATCAGCCTTAGGCAGCATGGCTTGATGGGAGTTGTAGTCCAAAACCTCTAGCTCTGCACCAAGCATTCTGGTCTCACTTTTCTCCTGAGTTCTCTGTCCAACCAGGGCATGTAGCAGCCGGGGTATTGTGCAACTAATGGGCTGAACTTCAGTGCTATGCCTTAGTCTTATCTCCTCCCCTTAACGACACACTGATCTCAGCTAATTTGCACAATACAGTGGTACCTTGGGTTACATACGCTTCAGGTTACATACACTTCAGGTTACAGACTCCGCTAACCCAGAAATAGTACCTCGGGTTAAGAACTTTGCTTCAGGATGAGAACAGAAATTGTGCAGCGGTGGCGCAGAAGCAGCAGGAAGCCCCATGAGCTAAAGTGGTGCTTCAGATTAAGAACACTTTCAGGTTCAGAACGGACCTCTGGAACGAATTAGGTATGTAACCAGAGGTACCACTGTATATGGAGCAGAATTTGGGCTCCCTTCGCCCAGCATCCATATTTATCATTTTTGTCAACGGGAAAGAAAATCAGCTGTGATGACCTGCTGTTGTAGGGGGTTGGACCAGATGACCCATGGGGTCTCTTCCGATGCAACAGTTTCATGAGTCCGTGAAAAGCGTATTCTTGGCAAATAGGACAGTAATGTTTCTCTTGCCCGCTTAACCAGATAGGCAACCCCAGAGGGGTGTGTGTGTGAGTGTGTGTGTGTGTGAGAGAGAGAGAGAGACCCAGTTAACCATGGCCATTGTACTTTATTGATAAGGTGACATTGGCTAGTATCCAAGCCGTCAATCCAACGCGTCTGGTTCTTGGTCCCAGTTAGGGTTCTCCCCTCTAGGCTTGGGCCCACCACTCTTCTTGGCCATCATGACCTCGCTTACGCCCAGCAGCGTGACAGCCGTCTGGGTCGCAAGCGTGATGCCTCGGTACTTCACCAAGAACGGGTCGAACAGCCCTTCCTTGGCAGCATCAATGGTGCCCGCCTCCTCGCTCGCCAGCCTGAGGCCCGTGTTCTGGGTGCCCAGCTGGTGCTGAACCTCAATCTTGGCCATCACCTCGTTGACCGGCAGGCCTGCGTTTTCCGCCAGGGTAGCCGGGAGGGTCTTCAGGGCCTGGGAGAACTCCAAGATGCCGTACTGCTCGGATCCGGGGAAGTACATCCCCAAGGTACTCAGCCGCACCGACAGCGCCATCTCGGTGGCCCCGGCGCCAGGGAGCAGCCGGGCGTCGCTGCCCAAGACCTTGTAGACGTTGATGCCATCGTGGATGGCCTCCTCCACACAGTCTAACATCTCCGTGGTGGCCCCTCTGAGCACGATGGTGACCACAGGGCAAGCGATGCCGTCTTGGCTGAAGACGACCACGTTGGTGCTGCCAATCTCGCTCATGTAGACGCGGCGGCAGTGGCCCAGCTCCTCAGGCGCCGGCGGGGTCACGGTCAGCAGCAGCGTGGCCCCCACCGCCTTGCACAGGTGCTGTAGCTCCATCCGGGAGCGCAGCCGGACGACCATCAGCCGGTACCGGTTGGCGTAAAAGAGCGCCATCTCGTGTACCTTGCCCCCGACCACTACCACGGTGACGCCGGCTCTGGCCAGGTCCAGAATCCGCTGCTCGATGATGTTCTCTTCGCTTTTGCTGAAGAGCTTGATGTCCGACGCGCTGTTGAAGACGATGGTGCTCTTCGCCTCGAAACCAGACGGGCCGAAGCAGCAGGAGTAGGCCGCGATGCGGGCCCTCTCCATGCGCCGGACGATCCCTTCGGCCTCCGCACAGACGACCACCCCTTCCACCACGCTGGAGTCGGCCACACCGCCCCCGAGGATCTTGCAGACGCGGATGAGGTCCGCGTTGAAGGCCGCGCGGTCCGGCGGCAGCACCAGGATGCAGGCCTTGGCCACCAGCTTGGCCAAGGCTTTCTGGTGGCCGAAGACTTTGCTGCCCACGGCGGCTTGCAGGACCCACAACACCTCTTCGATGTCCCGTGGGTTCTTCAGGACGTAGCAGGACAGGCCGGGGAGCAACCGCAGGACCTCCTTGCAGGCCATCTCGTAGCCGGCCCGGATGTGGACCACCGGCAGCCCTGAGTGCAGGAGCTTTTCGGCGTTCTCCAAGAGCGCCCCGGCCAGGAGGATGACGAAATTGGTCCCGTCCCCCGTCTCCACGTCCTGTGTCTCGGCCGCGGTGCGAAGAAGGCAGGCCACCGGGTTCTCCAGCTCCAGCTCCCGGAGGATGGTGGCGGCATGGGAGGTGTGGAAGTTCTTGCCGAGGTGGTTGACCACCAGCTTGTTGCGGCCCAGGGGGCCGTAGCAGGTGCGCAAGGAGCGCACCAAGGCCTTGCAGGCTGTGAGGTTGCTGAAGAGGGTTTCCTGCAGGCCACTGAAGTACTTCATGCCCGCCTTTAGCATCTGGGGCAGCCCGGGGGCTTGGGGTACGTGGGCAGCCATCACCTGTGGAGGGAGAGGCACAGGGTGGCCTTCAGTGTTTGGGAAGTCCACCTGGCAATGGGAAAGCGCCATCCCCAGCCCCTGGCAGGATGTAGGGATGTGGGAAACCAGCCATGGCAGCCTTTTTGTAAATACAGGGCCATTTTGTAAATACAGAGCCAGGTATATGGCCTCACCCCAGTATACCTGAAGGAGCGTCTCCACCCCCATCGTTCAGCCCAGACACTGAGCTCCAGCTCCGAGGGCCTTCTGGCGGTTCTCTCGCTGTGAGAAGCCAAGTTACAGGAAACCAGGCAAAGGGCCTTCTCGGTGGTGGCGCCTGCCCTGTGGAACGCCCTCCCACCAGATGTCAAAGAGATAAACAACTACCTGACATTTAGAAGACATCTGAAGGCAGCCCTGTTCAAGGAAGTTTTTAATGTGTGACATTTTAATGTATTTTAAATCTTTGTTGGAAGCTACCCAGAGTGGCTGGGGAAACCCAGCCAGATGGGCGGGATACAAATAATAAATTACTATTACTATTCTGCCTCCTTCTCTTCCATCCACCCTTTCTCCCTTCTGTCTCTGCACCTCTCACAGCCTCCCAAAATCCTCATGAAGATTCTTCAACATTCTAGTGAAAATTTACCCCAACAGACCCATTTTTCTATACAGAGTAACGCACCTACTGTTGAAAAGCAATTTTCCCAGATGTAATGAAGTTTTGCATATAATATTTTTTCTAACATATCCATTTTTGCAAAGCACTTTTCCTTAATACAGTATACCGGATTTTCCCAAACGTAATGCATTCTTGTACGCCTTTTTCACTCATTTGTGCTTTTACAGTGGTACCTTGGTTCCCAAACCCCTTGGTTCTCAAACGCTGAAAACTCGGAAGTAAGTGTTCCGGTTTCTGAATGTTTTTCGGAAGCTGAACATCCGATGGGGCTATCGGCTATTGTTTCGGGGGCACCTGCACCTTCGTTTTTGAACATTTCGTAAGTCAAACGGACTTCCAGAATGGATTATGTTTGGCACTTTTGTTTTTGCTACTTATTTTAAAGGCGTTTTTGTTTTTAAAGCTTTTTCGGTTAATTGTCAGCTACTGACTGATTGTGCGACTGCAGAAATGGATAAAAGCCTCTCATCCAAACAATGACTATCATCAGTGCACGTATGATTATTATTTTTTTAAAAAAATTATCATCTACAATACTGATTTATTTTATAGTACAGTACATTGATTATTGCTTTCATTTTATGGATCAATGGTTTCGTTAGCGAGTAAAATTCATGTTAAATTGCTGTTTTAGGCGTTGTTTTTAAAAGTCTGGAACGGATTAAGCCATTTTGCATTACTTCCTATGGGAAAACACGCCTTGGTTTTGGAACGCTTTGCTTTTAGAATGGACTTCCAGAACAGATTAAGTTTGAGAACCAAGGTACCACTGTATATGGATACTTTGCCTTAGCATATGAATTTTCAAATGCATTATGTGGCTGGAAAAAGGCATGGTAAAATCCAAGAAGGGCACGTTGCGAAGCACGGCTTGTGTTTTGGTTTGTGTGTATTTCCACATATACTGTATATGTTCTACTTGTCCCACCACTTCTTCTTCTCTTGATCTTATTTTAAAGGTATGTAACATTTTCTAAAAATCCAAATATATACGGCATTTGTTTCTGTACATTTATGTGCAAATTCACCTGATGAAATACAGACAGTGAACCCTACAGATTCAGCTTCCGGTAACATGATGTAAGCGCCATCTTTGTAGCATTTCACGGATTCCATTTGTTTTGTCATCGCAAGGACATCTTGAAATTTCTGTACTGAGGCCATACATATGCTGAAAATAGGCTTCTTTTTCCACTTTTCGGGAAATGCGAACGAAGTAAATTTGCCTTTTTAATGTGAAGTGGATCGAATTTCTTCCCCCTGCTCCTGTTTTGGCTCCCAGGAACCCTGTGCAATGTCCCCTCTTTTCCCCTTCACATCCTCCCTCAAAACCCACCTTTTCCATGAGCCCCTTAACACCACCACTTTCTTCCCATGCCTTCCTGAAATGGAGCCTAAGAATGTATATTATCACTTAGCTCTAAGGCTTTACCTGCTGCTTTCATTTTGTGTCTGCTGATACAGACTGCCTTGAAATCTAGCCCGATGGAAGGTTTTAATAAATAAAACACATCTGTTTCGCCAGGGGTGGACTTTGGTACTGTGGCACCCTGTGCGAGGCCAAAATTGGGCGCCCCCAAATGGATCTCCTCAGTTATGGATCTTCTCAATTTTGCACCCCATCGGCTCGGCGTCCTTCATGGGGGAACCATCCTAAATTTGGTGCCAGTTTCACTGTAATGCTTGCAGATTCGTCCTTGTTTATGGCTGCCTGCATTCCCTTCCCCTTCCTCTGTTCCTTTGGGTTATTTGTCGTATTGTAGGTCCCTTGCGGGCAGGGAACTGCCCGCTTAATTTTTGGCAACGGCACACTTTCCACAGGTGCCACGATACAGATTAAGATGTGTGGGTCTTATACCAGCCGTCCCAAAATTGCTAAGAATATGGCTGTGTCAAGCCTCAAGTTTAACCCCGTGGGCTGCTTTCCCTTAAAGGAAAATAGATTGCCAGTGGTTAATTCCCACCCCCTTTTCTCTAAGGACTTGGGGCTTTAGACAGCCTGAAAACCCTTCACTTGCCCCTACAACCTTCTGCCCGTGCATCAAGAGGCAACCTACTGGAGCAAAGCGAGAAGAGACGTCTGGAGATTGCCAGGGAGCTCCGAGGTGCCAGGACTCGGCTGGCAGAATCAGCCGTTTAACGGCTGCTTCTGGGGTGGGAGGTCGAGGGGGGTGATGTCACAGTGGCGCATTCCAGCGGGCACAGAGCACCTTCCTGTGAGGCCATGTGGCGACCCAGGCACAGAGTAACCCTCCTTGTGCAGTGTCCCTGCCGACTGCCAGCCCAGCTTCTGATGCACAAAGCACGTCTCTGCTGGGGTAGACTGCCACTGAACAAGACGTAAAGGTGCAAAGGCGCTCGTATCTATAGTGGTACCTTGGGTTAAGAACTTAATTCGTTCTGGAGGTCCGTTCTTAACCTGAAACTGTTCTTAACCTGAAGCACCACTTTAGCTAATGTGGCCTCCCGCTGCCGCCGCGCCGCCGGAGCACAATTTTTGTTCTCATCCTGAAGCAAAGTTCTTAACCCGAGGTACTATTTCTGGGTTAGCGGAGTCTGTAAGCTGAAGCGTATGTAACCCAAGGTACCACTGTATTGATGTCACAGGCTGCAGAGTTGTCCCAAGACATTTCTGCACCTGATCCAGAAAAAAAGAAAGAAAACCTTTTATCATATGTGGTGGACCTGTAAAGTAATAAAAAAATTCTGGGAAATGATATATAATGAAATGGGAAAAAAATGTTTAAAATAACCTTTGTTAAAAAAAACCCAAAAGCTTTTCTATTAGGAATTATAGGTACTGAGATCCTAAAGGACCCAGAAAAGACTGTTCACATACGTGACAACAGCCGCATGGATGCTACTAGCCCAGAGATGGAAGGAAGAGACAACCCCAACCAGAGAAGAATGGCAAACCAAGTTGATAGACTATGCCAAAATGGCAAAATTAACTGGGGAGCTTAGGAACCAAGAAGACAAGAACTTCAAAAAAGAATGGGAAAAGTTCATAATTTATATACAAAATCATTGTAAGCAGGTTAAAACATTGGCAGGGTTTTAAACACACTTGTAATTTAACAGAATCGATGGATAATTTAGAAAGATTTTTTAAAAATGGAGAAGTATTGATATGCAATGGAAAATGGGCTCAATAGGACCCATGGAAGGGGGGGTGAAGTCAGGAAATTCAGAGTAATCTTGATATTTGGATTTGGAAATTGGTTTTGTTGTATGTTTATATTTTTGAAAATCAAATAAAGATTTATTTCATAAAAGGAAAAAAAGAAAACCTTTTGTTCACGAACGACGTGGGGTGCAACGCATTGCGACACACTCCTGTGGAAAACCTGTTGAATGGACTGTGGCTTGTCGTTCCCGCTTGTAAGAATGTAAAAATAAGGCTGCTGGATCAGGCCCGTGGCCATAGGGGGTCTCATAGTGGCCAGCCTGAAGCCTCTTTCTGGAAACCCACAAACAGAATCCGAGCTCAACAGCGTTCTCTCCCTCCAGCAACTGCTGACCCTCCATGTGTCCCTATTTTCCAGGGACAGCCCCGGATTTACAGAAGCCATCCTGGTTTCTGATTTGATCCCGGAATGTCCCGCTTTTCCTTTTTACGTCCCTATTTTCATCAGAGAAATGTTGGAGGGTATGCAACTGGTACCCAGAAGATCGCGGCCTCCAGCCACAGAGGCAGAGCCAAGCCATTGTGGCTAGTGGCCATCAACAGCCCTCTCCTCTGTGAATTTGTCTAAATGGATTTGCAGCTGGAAGAATTAGCTAGTTGGGGCTGGCTGATCTCTCACATCCCTGGTCTTTAATAGAATGTGGGGAAGGTGCTGTTTTGAGGGTTTAGGGCAGGGTTTGAGGAGGAGAGAGTTACTACTGTATTGCCTTTTTTGGAGGAGCCATAAGGAAAATAATGGAGCCACCCCAGGAATTGGTGCCATTTTGGAACGGCCTGGATTAGATGTTCTGCATGTGTGATGGCGAGACTCTGGGACTGTGCTGATTCTGCCGTGGGGCAGGCATAGTTTGGGATGGCCTCTGTTATGTACTGAGTTGAATAGGATCCAAACTGCAGCAGTCTGATTGGTCCTAGAACAATAGGATCCAAAATGCAGCAGTCTGATTGGTCCTAGAACAATAGGATTCAGAATGCAGCAGTCTGATTGGTCCTAGAACAATGCAGCAGTATGATTGGTCGGCAGGAGCCACCCAATCCAGCTCCAGATAGAAGTGAATCCACAACCTGATTGGCCTACAGGAGAATTCCGGAATTAGCCAATCACGTGCAGCCCATGGTGTAAATAATGTATATAAAGCAGATACTTTCGGGAAACTTTCATTCCTCCTCACCACTATGAACTGAATAAAGAGCATGAAATCCACTCTTGACTCTGAGTATATTTCAGCCTCCTTCTCATAACTGTTTTTCAAGCCATCTGTCCAAAGTCCAGCAAAATGGATTTGAACAAAGACACCGCTGGGGTCCTGATGTTACCCTGCAAGGGTAACTGGGTGGCAGTGCCTGCTCTGAACCTTCCCACCGCCCTGAGGTGAGCCAGATGGGTGTGCCAAACAGGCCTCAGAGCATGCTGTGCCCTGGCATTTTGTCAGAGGGTGGCATTCTCCCACCCGCTTGTAATGGGGTACTTAGAAAGTCATCACTGGGCAATTTACCTAATGATGCCCCTCGTGTGAAGACTTTAATGACTTTGGGTTTTTTTGGTTTTTTAAAAAAAATCCCTTCATTTATCTAGGCCACGTGAATTTCTCAGCCGGCAGCTGGACTGTTTGGGTAGCAACAAGACAGCCGGACCGACTTTAGCGTCCAAGGAGAAATTTCTGGGCACGCCTAAACTAACAGCCTGTGTTCCCTGCGCTGGAAGAGCGAGTCGGCTTCTGGTAACGCAGGGGGTTTTGGACGGCAAGGAATCCGAAGTCTCTGGGAAAACTTAGCACCATTGTTTTCGTTCTGCGGTGGCGTTGAGGGGAGGGCTGAACCCCTTCAGGGCACACCCAATGCACATTTAAAGCACACAGCTTCCCCCCAAAAGAATCCCAGGAGCTGCAGTTTGCTCTGCAAGGGGGAAACTACAGTTCCCATTGTGATGTACTGAAGATCTCACCCTGGGCCAGCAGGGGGATACTGTAGATAGTTCAGGTCCACATATGCAAATAAGGGATCGAAAGTGACGTTCAGTGATTGGATAGCTACAGAAAATGGTTACTGCTGCGTTGTACTGGAGCTCTATATAAGCAGGCTGGCTGAACCCTTCAGTTCAGTTCTGTTCTGGCCTGTGAATAAACAAGAGCTGTTTGAAGAATCGCTGTGTCGTCTGATATGTTCACCCACAACTTAACACCCATGATTCCTTTTTTTTGGGGGGGGGGGTTACATGCCGCATTGAATCCTCATGGTCCCTTCCAACTCTATGATTCTATGATTCTTCTGGGGTTAAGCTTGGGCTGTGCATCTTAAAAGCCACAGCTTCAGACTTCCTGCTTAGACGGAAACCGTGGCCTCAGATTTAGCCTTGGCACAGGAATCCCAACTGCCCCCCCCCCCCCGCCAGCTGAGGGTTCTTCCCCCTGCTCCATGGGCCTGGCTTTTTTAAATTCTTGCCGCAGCTCTGGCCCCCGAAATCTGACCCCCTGACCCTGGGCCCTCTCTCCTAGAAGGCGCCACCAGGGCCATGCAACCTTTGCCTTCTCTTTTATGCCCTTGCTTCCTTTCCAGATGTTGCCCTGGTGCATTCCTAATCGCTCTGGTTCCCTCCGTCCCAGTCGGTCGTCCGCCCCCCCCCCCGCTCCCTCAGCCCTCCTGTAGCTCTCCCTCTTTCACATGATAATGCCTTTGCCAGAAATATTTGGGCAGTGAATTTCAAAATAATTAAAAAAAGCTGCTGTGTATGTGTTGGGTGAGTGAAAGCAAGACAGGAGGAAGATTTCTGCTCCCAGGGGATCCCGAGCAATAGTGATTTCGGCCCTCGAGAAATTGCTTGGACTGTGGAGAAGACTGATTTGGGCCTGCAAAGAGGTGTTCTCTCCCAGGGCTGGGCGCAGGAGAAATGATGCTAAATGAATGGTGATGTGGCTTTTTGGGCTTACCTAAAATTAAAATTAAAATGAGATTTTTGCAGCATTCACAGTAGGCTTGTTTTGAGTGAGTCTTGCTTTGGAGTTCCCCAAATGTTGAAGGGGTGGTGAAGGAAGGATTGTATCCAGGAGTATGTCTTTCTCCAATCTGTCTTAGAATGGGCAGCTTCTGGTGTTAAGTTGTGGGTGAACATATCAGACAACACAGCAATTCTTCAAACAGCTCTTGTTTATTCACAGGCCAGAACTGAACTGAAGGGTTCAGCCAGCCTGCTTATATAGAGCTCCAGTACAACGCAACAGTAACCATTTTCTGTAACTATCCAATCACTGAATGTCACTTTCAATCCCTTATTTGCATATGTGGACCAGAGTGAAAACTATCTACAGTATCCCCCTGCTGGCCCAGGGTGAGAACTTCAGTACATAACATCTGGCGACTAGAATGGGCAACCGCTAGCCCGATCTTGCAGCCAGGGGCAAAGCAACCCCCTCTAGTCAGGCTGCTAAGAAAGAGCTGAATGGGGCACCCCATGTTTCCAGCTTCCAGTCTAGAGACCTAGGCTCCACTTGCACTGTACATTTAAAGTACTACTGTACTACTACAACAGTCATGACTTCCTCCAAATAATCCTGGGAATGACGGTTTGTTGAGAGTGCTGAGAGTTCTTATGGGGCCCCCACTCCCATCAGAGAACCGCAATTCCTGGAGTGGTTTAACGGTCAATTTCTCTTGCCAAGGGACTCTGGGATTGTAGCCCTGGGAGGGTTCTCTGAGCAGCGCCTTAAAAAATGACAGCTCCCAGGATTATTTTGGGGAAGCCAGGACTGTTGAAAGTGCTGTGACGCTGCTTTAAATGTATCACACAGTTGCGTTGCCAGCTCCTAACAACTGGGGGGCAGGAGGGGGGCAAAGAGTTTTTATAAGAGAAATTGCAAGGTGGGTGGACAGGAGAGCAACATGCAAGGAATGGATAGCTAGTTCTCTATTTGTTACAAGAAACTGCCTTATACCATCTTAGGCCATTGGGATCCATTAGCTGCCTACACTGACTGGCAGTGGTGGCTCTCCAGGAATCAATGGCTCTTTCCACCCATCTCAGAATTCAGAAATGCAAGTTGTGTAGAAGTTGGATGGAGGGCCATGTTCATTACTGTGAGAGTAGGTGACATACCCCATGAGAAAAATGAGAACAGGTGACCTAGGCCCCCAGCAGCTTAAAAGACACCTCCAGCCCTACAGACCCTCTCTGGTGCTGAGATTGACATAGGGGGTCCTTTTGGTAGTAGTTCTGCCCTGAGAGGCTCAGAGAGGTGGGTGCTGACCTGGGAAAGGGCCTTATCTGTGGTGGCCTCTAAGCTGTTGAACTCCCTCCCCACAGGGGTGCGCTTGGCACCTTCATTACACAGCTTTAGGAGAATGCTCGAGGTGCCCCTCTTCACCTTTGCTTTTGTTATTTGAGGGGTATGTTTGTAGGAACCTCCTTATTTTTATGGTTGTAAGTTGTTTTAAATGGCTTTTGATGCTGTGTTTTGACACGGGTGGCGCTGTGGGTTAAACCACAGAGCCTAGGACTTGCCGATCAGAACGTCGGCGGTTCGAATCCCCATGACGGGGTGAGCTCCCGTTGCTCGGTCCCTGCTCCTGCCAACCTAGCAGTTCAAAAGCACCTCAAAGTGCAAGTAGATAAATAGGTACTGCTCCGGCGGGAAGGTAAATGGCGTTTCCGTGCACTGCTCTGGTTCGCCAGAAGCGGCTTAGTCATGCTGGCCACATGACCCGGAAGCTGTACGCCGGCTCCCTCGGCCAATAAAGCGAGATGAGCGCCACAACCCCAGAGTCGGCCACGACTGGACCTAATGGTCAGGGGTCCCTTTACCCCTACCTTTGATGCTGTAACCCACCCTGGGACCTTGAGGTAAAGCGTGAGTAATAAACAAGGCAAACAAAACAAAACAAAGCAAAATGGAGTGAAGTAAGGAAAACCTGCCTGCCGTAAGCTATGCAGGCCTTCGCACAGAGCCAGAGACCTCCCCCGGCCCTAAGCAAAAGCACAAGTTGGAGGCAATAAACCTGCAATGCATCCTTTAAATGTTTTGATTCCCCCCCCCCCAGGAGCTTTGAAAGACAGAAGCGGACGCCTTGGGGATGCTGACTGCCTTCAGCTGTTTTGGGGTGAAGGGGCTCAGCCTTGCCAGTGTGTGTGAGGCCTCTTTTGTTGCTCTCCAACCCCCCCCCCACCTCTGCCTGGAAGAAGGAGAATCCATTTGGAGTCTCATTATTAGCATCACCCGTGACTCCCAGGTAGCATAGCATCCTCAGTCCGCTGCCAGGAAGGTAGATTAGCTGGATGTTTTGCAAGGTCTTATCGGCCCGGGAGCTGCCACTGGTCTTGGATTATCAGCAGGCTCCCAGCGAGCCCTGTTATTAAGTCCCTATCTTCCGGTTGCCACCACAAGCTGCTCAGGCGGTGGTGTGCCTTTGATGGACATGAGTTGGCAATAAAGGGTACCATGGGGAAAGGAAGGGAAATGCAGTCTCATCAGTGAGCAGAAGTGTCAATTTAAAGAAAGCTGGAGGTGGGGGGCGCCGGCGGGGAGGAACGGAACAGGAAGGGCACGTTGCCTCGGGATGGACTATATGGAGCATTTTCTCACAGGTAAGCAGCCATAATACAAAACTAGGTGGAGAAAATGAGTCTGCTTTACAGGTCGGGAAGGTTGTGGTATGTTGCTGTTGTTGTTTAGTCGTTTAGTCGTGTCTAACTCTTCGTGACCCCCTGGACCAGAGCACGCCAGGCACTCCTGTCTTCCACTGCCTCCCACAGTTTGGTCAAACTCATGCTGGTAGCTTCGAAAACACTCTCCCACGATCTCGTCCTCTGTCGTCCCCTTCTCCTTGTGCCCTCCATCTTTCCCAACATCAGGGTCTTTTCCAGGGAGTCTTCTCTTCTCATGAGGTGGCCAAAGTCTTGGAGCCTCAGCTTCAGGATCTGTCCTTCCAGTGAGCAGTCAGGGCTGATTTCCTTCAGAATGGAGAGCTTTGATCTTCTTACAGTCCATGGGACTCTCAAGAGTCTCCTCCAGCACCATAATTCAAAAGCATCCATTCTTCGGCGATCAGCCTTCTTTATGGTCCAGCTCTCACCTCCATACATCACTACTGGGGAAACTATAGGGGAAGAAATGGAGGCAGTGAGAGATTTTACTTTCTTGGGCTCCGTGATCACTGCAGATGGTGACAGCAGCCATGAAATTAAAAGACCCCTGCTTCTTGGGAGAAAAGCAATGACAAACCTAGACAGCATCCTAAAAAGTAGAGACATCACCTTGCTAACAAAGGGCCGTATAGGTTGTGGTATGCATAGGTTTAATTCCTGTGTTTTGGGGTTTCCTCTAAACAGTGAGGTGTTTAGGGCATCATTCAATTGTGTGGCCATCGCTGCCTCCTGCAGGAGCAAGTTCCATATTTTGACTATGCGCCATGTGAAGAAGGACTTTCCTTCATCTTTCCGGAATCTTCCAACATTCAGCTTCATACCATGACTAGGAGTTCTAGTGTTACAAGAGAGGGAGGAAAACTTCCCTCTATCCACTTTCTCCCATAGCTGTCAACTTACAGATTTGGAAATATGGGACCAGCAGCCTCGAAAATAAGGGATCAGCAGCCAAAATAAGGGATTTTCCGGGCACAGGTATGTTCAACTTCTGAGCCCCTCCGAGCCAAAGGCAGAAAGCCCAGCCAGCAGCCAAACGAAGCCTCACCAATAAGGGACAGCAGCGGGACATGGCGCTGAGATAAGGGACTGTCCCGCCAAATAAGGGACGCTTGACAGCTATGCTTTCTCCATGCCAGTCACATTCTGTCATTAGATAGGTAGCCGTGTTGGTCTGATACAGTCAAAATATATAAGGAAATAAAAAAAATTGTCCAGTAGCACCTTAGAGACCAACTAAGTTTGTTCTTGGTATAAGCTTTTGTGTGCATGCACACTTCTTCAGATACACACTTTTATCTTTTCTCTAAATACACTTCTGCTCGTCCCGTGCCTAGAAAACACGGGTCTGAGCAGTTTATTGCTTGTCCCATGTTTTCTAGGCAAGGATCTGAGCAGTTTTCCATTTCCCCCTACCAAATTACCCCTGATAAACCCGCTGTTTTGCGCTGATTTCGGAGCAAATGCCAATCGGTGGGAAACCCAACTGACATTTGCTCTGGGCTCATCCACACTTACGCCTGTCTTGTGCCAAGAAACCATGACGCTGAGCAGTTTCCCCCTTGCTCAACTCCTTTTCCAGGGAAAACAAACTCTTTAGCTATAGAACAGTGCTAAAGAGCAAGTGAGGCAAGACACAGTGTGGACAAGCTCTCTTTCAGTGTTAAACAGTAGGTTTAAGTCCAGATGAACCCTGCAACTCCGCTGTAGTCCAAATCCCAAACTGTTCTGTCTCCTCTCAGTCTCCTTATCTCTCAGGCACATCGGACTCCCTTTTGCGCTGCCCTTTGCAGGCACTGGTTTGCTCTTTAAACCTCTGTGTCTGAGCAATTTCTTTTTCGTCCCAGCGCTTTCCCTGGGAAAACCCACGTCGTCGTGGATTACCGTTTGCTCTAATTTGGCAGGAAAACATATATTTTCCCAGGGAAAACGCTGGGGCGAAGAAACTGCTCAAGACATGGAGCTTTAAAGTAGTACAGACCCATGTCTGCAAAGCGCAGCGCAAAAGGAAGTGTGAACGAGGCCTCTGATTCACATGGCTTCCGCCTCTAGCTACCATTCCTCAAGGTGGATCCCTTGCGTGGCTTCAGAGTTTAGACAAAGTGCAAACTTAATTGCTCATTAGTGTTGATTGCCTCCCATCCATGACCAGGCTATGTGATGCCACTTTGCATAACACGGCTCATGACAGCCTCAGCAAGCGCACAGCTCACCTGGTCACCGTCTTCCCTATTACGGCAAGATGCATCTGTATTTAAATTATAGTGATTATTTCTAAATTTGCATATTCTAGAAACAGCAATTAGCATATCTGCAAATCTGTATCCTCTTCTGCCCTCTTTTTTCAGTGATGCATTTCCTCTTTTGGGCCGTGCATAAGTGGCCACTCTAGATGAGTGTAAGTGGCTGCGAGTTTGTAGCTTGGAAGAATTGCTGCTTTCAGTCCTGCTGCAATCTTGCCCAGCTGTTCTATAGCATTTTTATCGACTTTACGTCTTTTATTGTATTGTGGTCTTGTTAAAATGTCAGATTGCTATTTGTGTTTGGCTTTGTGCACTACCCTGAGAACTTTTAAGTAGAATATCGGCTAACAGTGTTAGCAATCTTGACGGTAATGGTGCTAGCCAAGAGTCCAGCTTCTACAACTGGCAGCATTCCTCAAAGATGATCCTTTGCTTGTGTGTGTGAGTTTCATGTTTGATGTAGCGCCCTTCAAATATTGTTGGACTCCAGCTCCCATCATCCTCAGCAGCCATCATGGCCAATGGTCAGGGACAATGGAGGCTTGACTCCAGTGATATCTGGAGGGGACTATGTTGAGGATTCCTTCACTAAGCAAAGGTACGTCCATGGTTGGCCACAATAATGTGGAGGGAGGGGGTATATTATTGCTCATGCATTGTGATCCTGCAATATTGTGATTATTGATTCTTTCGTATTGGTATCAATCTGTGGTCATGAAATATATATCCTGCTGTACCTTTGCTTAGTGGTGCATTGACTCAATGTGAGTCACCTCCACACACACCCATCTTGTTCATTTTCATGTTGAATCCATTTTGATGTTACAATGGCTGGCATCTTGATCCCTGCGGGCATTTTCTACTGGTTGAAAACAGGCCTCCTTATCTTTGTATTTTTGCATTTGGTACTGAGCATATTCCGTCTTGCTCGCACAGCACACACAATGAAAGGGTCCTGCGCCTGAGCGTTCAGATTTTGAGCATGTTGATCGGAAGCCAAAAAACCACAGCAGGGGTTGCACTTAATTGAGCTGCTGCCAAACTTCCTGGCGTCTCATTCAGGTGATCCGAATGGCATTTGCTGTGGTCAAAATACGAGTTAGCTAACCAACAATGTGCTGCTGCCTTTGAACTGAGTCCTGCCACCTCGCTTTGCCCAATGGTATGGAAAGGGCCTATTAAGGACTGTGGGCGGCCAGAGCGCTGCATATTCATTTGAGGACAACTTCCTTCTCGCTACACACGATGCAAAAATCACTTTTTCCTCAGGTGGCGCATACTGGTTGTCAGGGCTGACATGTCGCCTTCCAGCTCTGGCAAGAGCAGATACGCCTTAGCAGAGCAACACTATGGAGGATCCAACGCAATGCATGCTGGGAGTGTGGCTAAGGCAGGACAGCAGCTGCTGGATTATTTATTAATTTATTAGTTATTACTCAACATCAAAAAAACAAGATCATGGCCACTGGTCCAATCACCTCCTGGCAACTAGAAGGGGAAGAAATGGAGGCAGTGAGAGATTTTACTTTCTTAGGCTACACGATCACTGCAGATGGTGACAGCAGCCGCGAAATTAAAAGACGCCTGCTTCTTGGGAGAAAAGCAATGACAAACCTAGACATCATCTTAAAAAGCAGAGCCATCACTTTGCCAACAAAGGTCTGTATAGTTAAAGCTCTGGTTTTCCCAGTAGTGATGTATGGAAGTGAGAGCTGGACCATAAAGAAGGCTGATCGCCGAAGAATGGATGCTTTTGAATTCTGGTGCTGGAGGAGACTCTGGAGAGTCCCATGGACTGCAAGAAGATCAAACCTCTCCATTCTGAAGGAAATCAGCCCTGAGTGCTCACTGGAAGGACGGATCCTGAAGCTGAGGCTCCAAGACTTTGGCCACCTCATGAGAAGAGAAGACTCCCTGGAAAAGACCCTGATGTTGGGAAAGATGGAGGGCACAAGGAGAAGGGGACGACAGAGGACGAGATGGTGGGACAGTGTTGTCGAAGCTACCAGCATGAGTTTGACCAAACTGCGGGAGGCAGTGGAAGACAGGAGTGCCTGGCGTGCTCTGGTCCAGGGGGTCATGAAGAGGCGGACATAACCAAACGACTAAACAACAACAACTCTGACAGTTGGCAATTTTATTTTGTCACAGACACTTGTAAGACACTGTGGAAGCCTTTCCTTTCCCGCCACCCACCCAACATGGGATAAATAAACGATGAAGGAAGAATTAGTTCCCTCAGACATATTCTGAGAGGGCTGGTATCTCGACGTATGAGGGACAAACGTCTCTCACATCGCCCAACGCTTTTTTAAAAAAGCGGGCCTTATCACATCGCTCCCGCCCCGGGCTCAAACCTTATCCAATTAGGTGACGCTCTGATCGTGATTGACAAGCTTTTTCCCTCCACAACGCTCACTTTTTGTGTCCTCGAGCCTGTGTAGTGATTGACATCGTCAATCCACCGCCCCGCCCCTCCGGCTCCTCCCCATTCCCAGCTGACACGCGCAAGGCAGGAACGCTGTCTTTCGCTCCTCCTCCTCATGTCACTCACTGGTCTCACAGCCCCTCCCCGCTTAGCAAAGTCCCGCCTCCCCTTCCGATTATAAATTACGAGGCGAGCGCGCGCCTCCTCGCCCTCGCAACGGTTGCTTTTAGGCCGCGAGCCCCTCCCTCGCCGCCCCATTGGTAGCCTCGCGGAGCTCGCGCTCCTCCCCTAAGCTTTTCCCGTTGATCCGTTGCCCGGGGAAACGTTGAGGGGTGGGCGGAGTCTGGGAAAGGACCAAGAGCGTTTGGAGTTGTAGGGGGGGAACAGGTGCCAAGTTGGGAGCTGGGAAAGGTGGGTATTGTGGAGGAATTGGGGGGGGGGGGGAGAGAGAGACGGACGCAATGTGGAAATGGGGCAGGGGGGGCTAGTTGGTGGGGGGCCAGGGGGGGAAATAGGGGACGGTGGCTGGAAAGGGACAATTGGTTTCCAGTGTGGTTAAGGTGCTGCTCTTGGGCTCAGGGAGACCCAGGTTCGAATCGTGACTCAGGTTAGGACTGTTATAGAAAAAAATAAAATAATAATAATAATAATAATAATTTTTATTTATACTCCGCCCTCCCCAGCCAAGGCCGGGCTCAGGGCGGCTAACAAGCAATAATAAAAACAAATTGAATGAATACAACTTAAAAACAAGATTAAAATACTACATTAAGATATTGAAACATTAAAAGGTTAAAATGTATCCTCATCACAGGAGGAGAAGGGGAAAAAAAGAGGGGGAGGGAATCACATTGGCTCCAAGCCAAAGGCCAGGCAGAACAACTCTGAATAAAAAATTCCTTCCAGTAGCACCTTAAAGACCAACTGAGTTTGTTACTGGTAGTTGGTCTGTAAAGTGCTACTGGAAGGAATTTTGTTTGTTTGTTTGTTTCGACTGCGGCAGACCAACACGGCTAGGTAAAGGTAAAGGGACCCCTGACCATTAGGTCCAGTCGTGGCCGACTCTGGGGTTGCGGCGCTCATCTCGCTTTACTGGCCGAGGGAGCTGGCGTACAGCTTCTGGGTCATGTGGCCAGCAGGACTAAGCCGCTTCTGGCGAACCAGAGCAGCGCATGGAAACGCCGTTTACCTTCCCGCCGGAGCAGTACTTATTTATCTACTTGCACTGGTGTGCTTTCGAACTGCTAGGTTGGCAGGAGCAGGGACCGAACAACAGGAGCTCACCTTGTTGCGGGGATTTGAACCGCCAACCTTCTGATCAGCAAGCCCTAGGCTCTGTGGTTTAACCCACAGCGCCACCCGCGTCCCTTACACGGCTACCTACCTGTAAATAGAAAAAAATAGTGGGTTTGGCTTTTGCTGCCCAATTCCCCAAGGGACTCTGAGTCCCCTAAGTCCATGATCGGTCAGAGATGAATGGATGGAGGGAAGATCCATAGAAAACAAGGCAGATCCTTATTTTTCTGTGGCAACAGAGTTCCCTCCCCTCCTTGCAAGGAGGCAGGAGAGAACAATGGTGTGCAAGCCCCTATAAAGACTTTTGAAATTGCCCATCCTGTACCCCAAGACCACCCCCCCCAAAAAAAATCATACCTACATCACAGAAGGAGGTGGTCTCCAGCAGAAATTTGAGAGGGTTGCATCTCTCCTGTCTGCCAGGATACCTGATCCTGCCTTACTTAATTGCCTTTTCTGGGTAGCCTGGCCATTCCTTTGAGATAGTAAATACTTTTAGTTCCTGAATCTCTTACACATATTGATAGTTTGCTCAGCTTAACAGATACTTGCCAGGCTGTATTTACAGGGAGGTGTAAGCCCCTACAGCCCAAAGACCATTGGAAAGCTATTCCCATTTCCTTCCTCCTTGCAGAGAAATATTTGAGGTCAATTTGAGAGAGTCAAAATGGCTTCGGGATTGCTCTCCTGTACTATTTCAGACATGTGGTTTATGTACTTACATACTGTATGTGTGTTTGCCTTGTACATTTATGAACATTCTGTATTTGAGACCTTAGAATTCTTATAACATAACTTTCCCTATTGTTATTTTTTTTTACATTTCTTAAGTCGCTATATAGAAAAAAAGGTCTTAACAATATAAAATAAAACCAGATAAAATCAATTAAAAATTAGGGGAATCAACCTTCACTTGGCTACTGCCATTTCTCAGTCTACCTCCCAGGATTGTTGTGTTGATAAAGTGGGGGACAGGGGGCAGGAAGCCTTGTCTGCTGCTCCAAGCTTGGAGAAGAGGGATGATATATCTATCTCCTGGCAAATGCGGAGGACAAAGATCCAGAGATCACGTTAAAGGTGGCCAAATTCTGTGCGGTTGCCATAAAATTTAGGGAACAAGCTGTGATATCATCATGATTAAGGTTTTAAATGACAACTTTGGGTTATATTTTAGTGAGTAAGATCTAATTTATATATTATAATTGCTGCTATATCTATACTGTCCCTGTTATACAGAACTGCAAATTTAAATGTATCCCTATTTCATGACTTCCCTGAATTTGTATGTGAGCTGCAACTGGTCTATGACCAAAATAATAAATTCATTCATTTGATACCCCTATTATTATTATTATTATTATTATTATTATTAATGTATTTATTAAATTTGTATACTGCCCTTCAAAGGGCAGTTACCCTTGCCTTTGATACTGAAGCTGTCAATTTTTAGGACCCACCTTGTTTTTGTGATTGTAAGTTGTTTTAAGCTGCTTTTTTATGTTGTGTGGTGATGTCATAACTCGCCCTGGGACCTTAGAGTGAAAGGCAGGTAATTAATAATAACAGCATAACATAACTGTAATAAAATAAAGGGGGACTGGTGACAATTAGTGCTGGGTGCTGGCTGGAGGATTGTCAAGGGGATGGATGCTGATCACATTCACATGTGTGGGTTGGTGAAAGACGTGCCCAGGGGGCTTGAGGTCAGCAGGTGAGGTGGGAGAGAGGCAACTAGTTGAATGCGATGATAGAGAGAATTGATGGTGTTGGAAGGAGGATGTTGCGTGGGTTGAAAGTTGGTAGGTGGAAACTGACTGGCTGGGCATGGAAAGGTGCGTAGAGTGATTTGGTTGGGAAGGTGACATGAGGCTGTTGTGATGGACAAGGGATATAATAGGGGAAGGCGAAGATTAGGGAATATGGAGAAATAGCAGTGCTGCCCACCAAGATTTATGCACGGGAACAGGTTGATCTGACTGCTGGGCTCACGGAGGGGCATATTATTTTTTGTTGTTGTTGTTGAGTCGTTTAGTCGTGTCCGCCTCTTCGTGACCCCATGGACCAGAGCACACCAGGCACTCCTGTCTTCCACTGCCTCCCGCAGTTTGGTCAAACTCATGCTGGTAGCTTCGAGAACACTGTCCCACCATCTTATCCTCCGTCGTCCCCTTCTCCTTGTGCCCTCCATCTTTCCCAACACCAGGGTCTTTTCCAGGGAGTCTTCTCTTCTCATGAGGTGGCCAAAGTCTTGGAGCCTCAGCTTCAGGATCTGTCCTTCCAGTGAGCGCTCAGGGCTGATTTCCTTCAGAATGGAGAGGTTTGATCTTCTTGCAGTCCATGGGACTCTCAAGAGTATCCTCTATTATTTTCTATTGTGCTTTATTTCTCCCGCCCAAGGAGTGGATAGATAGTTCTCACCTCATTTTACCCCCACACCAAGCCTGTGAGCTTTGGGCAGGCTTCCTCAACCTCGGCCCTCCAGATGTTTTGAGACTACAATTCTCCTCATCCCTGACCACTGGTCCTGCTAGCGAGGGATCATGGGAGATGTAGGCCAAAAACATCTGGAGGGCCGAGGTTGAGGAAGCCTGGTTTAGGCTGAGAGAGAGAGATGCGGGGTTGCCCTCTGAGCTTCATGACTGAGTAGGGACTTGAACCCAGGTCCTGGCCCCTGAGACACACTGGGGGCCACATTAAAGGAGGGCAGAGGAAGTGGTAGAGAGAGAGGGGAGGGTGCAAAGAACAACGGTGATGACTCTAACCAAAGAGCCATTCTTTCTGGCTTGCGTGCCTTGCCTTTCTTCATGGTGTTTATGACTTTTTACAGGATCCCGTGGTGAAAGATGAGTGCCAAGCGGCGTGGCACGCCTGGCGAAAAGAAAGGGAAGAAGACCAGCAGCCGTACAGCCCCTGCGCCAGTGCAGCAGCCGAGCGAAACGCCCCCAGAGCCGCTCATCCCCGAGGAGCCTCCTGGTAATTCCACAAAAAGTTGTTTCCCCTTCAGGTGTACCGGTCCCAGATCCTCAGCCGCTGCTGAGTAGGCTGAGTGCCCCTTTGATCCGCCACCTCAGGAACGTTTGGCGCCCGTGATGAGGCTTTTTGCCGCTGGAGCCGGATCTTTTAAGTGTTGCGTGTGGGCTCCATCCTCGGGGACAGCTGTGTGCACTCACTGCTCCTCAGAGGCATCACAAAACTGCAGTGTAAATAATGCAGTTGCCTATGGTGGCTTATTATTTTGAAGGGCTTTGCTAGCTCTGGGGAGGAGCTCATCAGACTGTCAAATGAGCTCCCCGCACCTTGCTCTCACAACCACAGGAAGTTCCCCTCAGCCCCGAGTTGGCTTGTGAGATTTCTCACTCTTTCAAACATACCTTTGCTGAAAGAAAGGAAGCTGATTGCTCAGATTGCAGCGTTTCATCTCTATTCTTTTTCCTTTTTCGTTTTTGTGGTGTGATCCCAAGTATTGCAGAATACACACAGGCCTCGTAAGAAGGGTAGCATCCAGGTGGGGGGCAGCTGCAACGTTTTGGGAACCTTAGAGTTGAGCCTTCCCAGCTGCTATTGTCCTCTCAACCCAGCTTCCCTCCTCTCTGCCAAGGGGTAGAGGAGGAACTGATCTATTTGCTGATCTGGGCTACCTTCTGCCAACCTTGGAGGAAGGCCCTTGAGCTCTCCTCCTGCCCTCCATCCTCTTCCTCCCACTCTCCCCTCCAGCGTTGCCCGCTGCCATTTGCAGACATTTCCAACGATTCCTTATTTTGCAAAAGTCCAATGCTGTGATTCCGTCCTGGCATAAAAATGGCTGAATCTGCATGTGACCAGCTGCGCTAGACCAGGGTGTGTGGATGGGGAGTGTGTGCAGGCTGCCTTCGGCTGTGCATCCTCTCGGTTCCTGATCCAGCAGGCAGTAGGAGCCCAGCGCTTCTTTCCATGCACCAATCTCCTTATCTGGATCAGGCCGGTTGCCTTGGCGTAGCGCTGGCCAAGCAAACACTTGTGATTTCCTCGTCGTTAGCATCCTTCCGAGCCATGCGTTTGGGTCTTTTAAATAAAAGAATAATAATATGTTGCACCTTGTATAAGCTGAGCTAGGAGACCAGAGCGCCCCCCCCCCAAAAAGAATTCTTCTATTTCTGGACCTCGCCCTGTGGCATTAGAACCCCTCAAAGGTCATTGTGGGCAGTAGCCGCATCTCGTGAGTTCTGTCTCCCCCCTCACCCCGCCCCCTTAGCGCCCCCCCATCCCCATTCCTCCGGTGTGTTTCCACAGTAACCCATTGGGATTTCCAACGGCAGCTCTTCAAAGCTCCGAGCAGCGCTTGCATCCTGGCGGTGGCCCTCATCTGCCTAATGTAACCGGGCGCAGAGCCCCTCTCCACCAATCCCATCTGCCACGACAGGCAGGGAAATGACATCCCCTGTCAGGCGATTGAATGCTGCCTGAATTGGGAAGTACAGCTGTGGCTGGGCCCCCACGAGCCGGAGCTGCGGGAGGCTCTTCTTCGGCGAGCGCAGGGAGTTTGATTATGGAACAGGGAGTGCGGGAGAGGAGATGAAAGGGAGCTGGGCAAGAGGAGGGGAGGGAAGAGGCTGGACAGAGGTAGACCCTCCTGAAGGAACATTGTGGTTCAGAGGAGGAGGAGGAAGCCCCCTCCGATCTGAACCTGCCCCTTGGCTAATCGTTCTGTCGGCCCCCCTGGGCTCCTTCGTCTTGTCCGCGCTTGCTTATTCATCTGTTTGCTTGTTTATAATTTTTATAGATTTTTTAGGGGGGGTTAAAAAAGCCCAGCTGGCAAAATCACGCATCGCCTCCAGTACTGATTTTAAACTGCACATAATCTAAATACAGAGCAGTGAGATGGGAGGAGGTCCACATGGGACGTGCTTCGGCATCAGGAAGGCTTATCTATTTATTTGTTACGATCATTTGATTTTGAAGCGGGGGAATGGATGCCAGCTGCTGGAGGAAGCCGCCTTGCCCTGCTTCCTCTTCCTCCTCGCAGCTACAGGTGTCTGGCCGTGGATGGATTCTGCTCTGCCAGGAGGGAAGCATCCAGTGGCATTGGGCTCCAGCCTGGCCACTGAGAGGTGCTGCCACACTCCCAGAGCTGGTTAAGGCATATTATTCAAAGGAGAGTATTCCCGAGGTCTCCGAGGTGCAGAGGTGAAACAGATGACATGCCTGCGATGTGTGTGCAAGGGAACTCAGCCGTGGAGCCTGCTTCTAGTTTTCCAGGTTTTGCTCGTGCGCCACAAGACATGCCGCTCTGCGGGGGGCACAAACAAATGGAGGAGAGCCAGCCTTCCTCTGGACATCTCTAACTAGGAATGGGAGGCTGAGCAACGTTCCCCAGCGCTCATGTTACAGATGTGGGGCAGAAGCATCCTGGGCCCATTACCTTGGGGGGGGGGCTTGTTTTTGTTTTTACATTGACCCCCTTAGCCAGTGTGGTGTAGTGGTTGAGAGCAGTAGACTCGTAATCTGGTGACTGGGTTCGCGTCTCCACTCCTCCACATGCAGCTGCTGGGTGACCTTGGGCCAGTCACACTTCTTTGAAGTCTCTCAGCCCCACTCACCTCACAGAGTGTTTGTTATGGGGGAGGAAGGGAAAGGAGAATGTTAGCCGCTTTGAGACTCCTTCGGGTAGTGATAAAGTGGGATATCAAATCCAAACTCCTCCTCCTCCTCCTCTTCTTCTTCTTAGGAGGTTCCAGTGGCAGATATGATTTGCTTAAAATGTGTGTGTGTGCAAGGGTGGAATGGGGCTTGTAAGGGGCACCAAAGTTTCCTCTCAAAATTCCAAATCCTCTTGGATTGGACAGGTTGAGACTTTTGCCTTTCTTTCCTTGCTCCTGCTTCTCTGCAGGTGGACAGATTTTGACTCCATTTTTCTCCAGCTTTCACTGAGGTTTCCTGGACCCGTGGCTCAAAGAATCATAGAACTGAAGGGTTGGAAGGGAGCACAAAGTCATTTAATCCAACTTCCTGCAATGCAGGAATCACAGCTACAGAATCCCTGGCAGATGGCCATCCAACCTCTGCTTAAAAACCTCTAAGGAAGGAGAGCCCACCACCTTCCAAGGAAGAAAGTTCTTCCTGATGTTTGGTCAGAATCTCCCTTATTGTCACTCAAATCCATTGGTTCGAGTCCTGCCCTCTGGAGCAGCAGAATACAAGCTTGCTCCATCTTCCATGCAACAGCCCCTGAGATATTTGAAGATAGCTATTCTATCTTCTCTCAGTTTTTTCTTCTCCAGGCTAAACATACCCAGATCCCCAACTGTTTTGGGAGAAAAATGCCTGAAGCGATGGCGCCTGGGGAGAGGGACCAGTTTCAGGCCCCCCCCCCCATTCCCACCCACTCTGGGAGAGCCAGTCTTAGGTGTCGTCTTTGCAGCCCACCCATCCCTATGAAGGGAGTGGGCAACAGGCCATTCCTTGCCTGGGGATCCCACCTGCAGGGGCCGCCTCCTGTTCTTCATCCCACCTTCTCCCTGTCTTGCCTCTCCTCCAGCAGCGGGTGGTGGCGAGCGGGGGGGGGGGGGGGGGAGAAAAGGAAGCAGGACGGGACCTTGTCTGTCACTTAACAATAGCAGGTAACCCCTGATCAGATGGCAGCAGTAGGAGGAGAGCAGACGGGGGGGGGGGGGATTGGCATGCGTCTCCCCAAGCTGGGTTTGGTTAACAATTGAGTTATCAATCCTGGGAGAGAGCCCTCGCTTGACAAACAGCTCTATGAGCCTTAAGGAGAAACGAGATCTTCCAGTTTTCCTGGGAGAGGCACCCTCTCTCGCCTAGGGTTTAGGGTGGGGATGGAAAACCTCACATCCAAAGGCTCCAGGGCTCTTTGTCCGACCTTCAGGCCCTTCTCCAAGCCACACACCCCCTCCAGGCCACTCATTGGCCCTGCTCAGCACCTCCTTGAGTGCTTTTGCCTGGCTGGACTGTGTCCTTGAATGGTGGATAATGGCTCCTGTTTACCTGAATGGAGGATGGAGAGAGGGGTGTGTGTGTAAACCTCATCTGTTAGATCCCTTTCTCTGCCCACTTTTTGCCTCTGGCCCTGCTCACCACTGGCATGCAGGCCCTTGCCTCCAGGAGAGAATGTGGCCGGACTGGAAAATCTACATTGGACCTGGCTTATGGCCCATTTGCCAGGACAATGTCTTGGAAAGGGGTTGGCCTTTGTCACGTTTGTAGCTGGGGGGCAGGCATGCCAGCTAGACCGAGGCCCAACGGGCTGAGGCACTTTGTCACCCCCCCCCAAGTTCTTAAGCAGCGGGCTGGGCTCCCCTCAATATTGTGTGGTTATGTTGCATGACATGTCAGCCCATCGTGTGAAATCGGTTCCCTCCATAGTGGGGGCAAGCCAGCGGCAGGCGCTTAGTGCCAATAGTTGGAGGAGACCTTCTCTTTGCAGAAACCAACCGAGCTCTGAGGACTTCTTTGGCCATTGGATCTCCTCTGCAAAAGGCCAGTTAGTCAAAAGCAGGCTTTCTCAACCTTGGCCCTCCCGATGTTTTTCGCCTGCAACTCCCATCATCCCTAGCTAGCAGGACCAGTGGTCAGGGATGATGGGAATTGTAGTCTCAAAACATCTGGAGGGCTGAGGTTGAGGAAGCCTGGTCAAAAGCTAGCCACATCCTCTGGATGTGTTCGCTGCAGCAGTATACCATAGCTACTCTTCTCTGGTTTGCCTCCCTCCGAGGGAAACACGCCTGCTGCAGTTTTTCCCCTCTCCTGCTCCTTGCTTGCTGAGTCTGTGCTTTCACATTCCAGTTGTGCCAGCTGCTATATTCCTCCGGCTTGCCATATGGTGAGAGCCGGCGTTAATTTTGCACATCTCACTATCCCAGCACAGTGGCTGCCTGCGGTGGCCTTGCCTGCTGCCCTCCAGTCCTCTGATCTTCTCCAGGGAAAGTTACAGCAGTCCTTTTATAGGAGGAGGACAACGCAGCAAGAGACAGACAGCTATACCCAGGCGTTCTCTGGTCCCAGCCTCACATCCATCAGGCTCCCAGAAGGAGAGCTTTCCATCCTCTTGATCGAGTGTGGATTTGGTTATGCTGCCTCAGGCACTGAAATGTCTCTGGCAGGCCTCCCTCCTTCCCGCCTTCTTTTTCTGTATCTCCTGCAAGCCCTTCTCTGGTGTGTCGAGCGGGGTGGGGGTGGGGGGAGAGAAATATGGGGGAGAAATTAAACCCTTCTCAAACTGCCGCTTTCAATAACTATTACACATTTTAGTGCATGACAACTCCTGACACACAAGCAGGTTTACGGGGAAGTTAATTGTAATTTGGTTTGACAACTCCAAATGTTCCGAAGAAGAGCTGAACTCTTGTCTCCTAAAATCCATGAGGTTTTTAAATTTCTTTTTAAAGAAATACAAAATTACTGTTTGGGTTCTTTTGATTTGCCAGTTAGGATCCACGCCGCAGTCCTGGTTTCAAAACCCACGCTTAAGCACACGCACAGAGCACGCTGAAAGCCGAATTTTCATGAATTTTTGAAAATCAGGTGTGTACAGTTCCCTCAGAGTTTGGCAGGGCTTTGTGCAAATGAATGTCAGCTGGAGCACAAGATCCTGCCGGGCATTACCCAGCTCTCTTTTAGACTCTCTGAGGAGGGGATGAGGCCAAACTTCACCAAGCTCTTGACAAGCTGGGACTCTTCTTTAGGAATCTGACGGCAGGATTAGATCAGAGGGGGTTCATTAGCCCAGCATCCTGTTTTCACAGCAGCCAGTCGATGCTGCAACAGAAAGCCCACAGGCAGGATCTGAGCACAACAGCAGCCCTCTCCCCTCACTTAGAGAATCATAGAACTGTAGAATCGGAAGGTACCCAAGGGTCATCTAGTCCAACCCCCTGCAATATAGGAATCTCAACTAAACCATCCAAGACAGGTTACCTTCCAACCTCTGTTTGAAAACCTCTAAGAGGGGGTCCGTTCCACTGTCAAACAGCTCTTGCCATCAGAAAGTTCTTCCTGATGTTGAGTCGGAATCTCCTTCCTTGTAACTGGAAGCTGTCAGTTCGAGTCCTACCCTCCAGAGCAGGAGAGAGCAAGCATGCTCCATCTCCCATGCAACAGCTCTTAAGTGTCAGGCGCGGTGTTCTTGGGTGGCTGCAAGGAGTGTTGTGTGTGTGTCTCTGGTTCCTCAAAGCTCTCTCCCAGAGCAGTTGGGGCCTTCCCAGAAGCACCGCTGCTGAGTGTTCCTATGCCAAGAGACTTCTTTGCTTTCTCGGAGGGCGTAGCGGGTCTTGGGAGCCTGGGATGGACTTCCAGTGGAGACCTTCATGTTTTGAGCAGCTCCTCTAAAGATGCAAAACCCAAAGGGGATCTGCCACAACAAGTTGGGTTCTTGTAGCATGTGGATGCCTGCAGATGGCCGTTGCACTCAGCTAGAGCCCACCCAACTGGGTTCCAGAGCTGTGCTTTGAAATAGAGTAACTCCAGCCAGCTTTAAAGAGTGGCTGGGAAAACCCAGCCAGATGGGCGTGGTATTAATAATAATAATAATAATAATAATAATAATAATTTAAAAAGCTGCGCTTGCAAAGGCCCAGCCTAGGAGACGGCTGCCTGCTTTGTGTTGCCGACGAGAGGCCTGTGAGTTCGGAGGAGCACTTATCTCTAGTCAACCATTGACTATGAGGAAAACAGCCATTTTTAGGGCAGCCTAACTGGGCCTCAGGTGGTGCTGTGGGTTAAAGCACAGAGCCTAGGACTTGCTGATCAGAAGGTCGACGGTTCAAATCCCTACGACGGGGTGAGCTCCCGTTGCTTGGTCCCTGCTCCTGCCAACCTAGCAGTTCAAAAGCACGTCAAAGTGCAAGTAGATAAATAGGTACCGCTCCGGTGGGAAGGTACAGTGGTGCCTCGCAAGACGAAATTAATCCGTTCCGCGAGTCTCTTCGTCTTGCGGTTTTTTCATCTTGCGAAGCACGGCTATTAGCGGTTTAGCGGCTTAGCGGCTATTAACGGCTTAACGGCTTAGCGGCTTTGAGAAAAAGGCAACAAACTCGCAAGAACTCGCAAGACGTTTCGTCTTGCGAAGCAAGCCCATAAGGAAATTTGTCTTGCGGAACAACTCAAAAAACGGAAAACTCTTTCGTCTTGCGCGTTTTTCGTCTTGCGAGGCATTCGTCTTGCGATGTACCACTGTAAATGGCGTTTCCGTGCGCTGCTCTGGTTCGCCAGAAGTGGCTTAGTCATGCTGGCCACATGACCCGGAAGCTGTACGCTGGCTCCCTCGGCCAATAAAACGAGATGAGCGTTGCAACCCCAGAGTCGGCCACGACTGGACCTAATGGTCAGGGGTCCCTTTACCTTTACCTTTACTGGGCCTCCTAAACCCATCCTTGTTTCAAGGCCATAGTTTTGAGGCCAGGGAGGCCCCAAGCGGCGAGACGGCGCTGTGTGAGGCTTTTATTATTGCATTTCTATCCCTACTTTCCCTCCAAGTAGCTCAAGGGGGTATCCATAGCTCTCCCCCTCCTCATTTAATCCCCACAGCAACCCTGCGAGGTAGGTTGGACACAGAGAGGCAGTGGCTGGCTCAAGGTCGCCCAGTGAGCTTCATGGCTGAGTGGGGTTTCGAAACCTGGTCTCTCCCAGTTCCTAGTCCAACACTCTTATCATCATGTTGTCTCATGCTGGGGGTTGGCAGGTGCTGGGTGACCCATAGGAAGCTCATCCCCCCCATTTTCCCCATTTTCTTGGGGGAAAAACCTCCCCCATTGCAAAACACCAACGTTATTTGAACGTTTAAATATATGAACAACTGGATACCTGTTGACTTTAAATGAGTGGGAACATGGGGTGGTGGTGGGTGTTTTTTCCATGCGGAGAAAAATGCTAGTGACTTGTGCCGTCCCCTCCCCCTGCAGTGACTATGGGATGTTGCCATTGGTCTAACTCAGCATCGCCCACACCCGCTTTTTTCCAACTTGGCCTTTTCCGGATGTTTTGGACCACAGCTCCCATCAGCCCTAGCCGGTGCTCAGTGGGTGATGGGAGTTGTAGTCCAAAGTGCCTGCCGGACCCTGGATTGGGAGAGGCAAGGCTGCCCCTGTCCTGCCTTAGCAGCAGCTTTGCAGGGTTTCAGGCGTGAGCTTTTCCCAGCCTCACCTGGAGAAGCCCGGGACTGAACCAGGACCCTTCTGCAGGCCAAGAAATGAGCTGCGCCACGGAGAAATAATTAGATCTTCCTCCTTGCAATTTGGAACAATGCGCCCCTCCCTTTCCCTGATTGCAATTACACCCATGGGTGGGTCTGGCCGAGCTTGGAACGTGGTATTTGGTGGGGCAGGAGCAGGAGCTCGAACACTTGTGCTGAATGCAGACACCTGCAAGCGCCACTCAGATCCCATCTGCCTTCTAAGCCTTTAGGCAAAACGCAACCAAGTATTATTACTTTTTTAAAAAAAGTGTTTTTAATATATAAACAGAAGCTTTTTTGGAATTCTGTGACAGCTGCCTTGATCTGCATCGGAGAACAAAGCCTTATCCCCTAGGATGGGCCTGACAGCGATTGCGGGTTGTGTGTGAATGAAGCAACGTGTGGTTCAAGAGGTGTGCAGCCCCTCCCCGCCGATCTTTGCATGGTATTGCGAGGGGGTCTTGGGGTGCCCCTCTCAGACTGCCCAGCCTAGCTGCCTGCAGTCTCCAAATGTCTTTCAGTTTGATGCCGACTGCATTCTCGATGGCCCTTTGGTTTTCAGCACACCGCCTGCTTATGAATTTATTTCCTTCGCCTCCTTATTTTCTGTGGGGCCTCCGGGACCGTGGGGAGCTGCAGTCTACCAAGTTGCCCTTGGAATCTCTCTGCAGGCGGCGTTTGCTTTTGGCCAGGGGCCAGTTGCCGTAAATAGCTGGATTGGGAAGGACTGACTGTGCCTGTGGCCCTGAGCGCTTCGTACCTTCCTTGGCACGAGTCGTTCACACTTCTGCTCTGCCCTTGCTATGTGGTTGCGGCGCACTTGGGTGTCATGGAGCCGGGAGTGACCTAGGAGGTCATCTACTCAAATCCCACTTCTCAGTGCAGGATGCAACCACAACGCCCCTGGCGAATGGCCGTCCTTGAAATACAGTGCCGCAAACTGCGCACTGTATTCCAAATGCACACCGTATTCCAAATTCCTATTTCACCATAGAAAAGGGTGCAGAGCCAGTGTGGTGTAGTGGTTAAGAGCGGTGGACTCGTAATCTGGTGAACCGGGTGCGCTTCTCTGTTCCTCCACATGCAGCTGCTGGGTGACCTTGGGCCAGTCATACTTCTCTGAAGTCTCTCAGCCTCACTCACCTCACAGAGTGTTTGTTGTGAGGGAGGAAGGGAAAGGAGAATGTTAGCTGCTTTGAGACTCCTTAGGGTAGTGATAAAGCAGGATATCAAATCCAAACTCATGAGCTGGACAGTGTGGGTGCACCCAGTGTTGCTCTTACTCAGAGTGGAGCTGGCTTTGAAAGCTGGTCAGTAAATATCTCTGAGCAACCACACCGACTTCTTTAGACTTCTCCCATTTCCCCCTTTCTCACTGAAATAGAATAATCAAATCATAGAGTTGGAAGTGACTTCTAGTATCATCTAGCCCTGCCCCCTACGATGCAGGAATGTTCTGTCCCAGATGGGGCTTGAACCCACAACCCTGAGAATAAGACTCTCATGCTCTACCGACTGAGCTATCGGCTGGTCTAGTGATTGAACCATCAACTTTTCACTTTCCAGAATCTCTCATCCCTCTTGGACTCCTTTCCTCTTTCAGAATCCCTGGCCACGCACCTCACCAACTTTCCCCCGAGCTCATTAAAATCAGCTTTCTGCGGATGACTCCACTCAGTTTTCACATCCCTCGCTATCATAAATTCAAAGATGACACGGTCACTTTCCCCCAAGGTTCCTGCCACTTCCAGTTCATCAAATTGTTCTTCTCCGTTGGTCAGGATTAACTCCAGGATAGCAGGACACCCCCCCCCTTGCTCCTTGCTTCACCTTCTGAGGAACGATGTTGTCAGCTGAGGAAGTCAAGATTTTATTGGACGTTGCATTTGTAGTGCAGATTTAGACATTCAGCAGGTGTCCGGATGGTTGCAAGCTCCTCGTCTCTGCCACAGTTTGCCTCGTACGAAAGTTTTGTGATCTCTTCCAGGAAAACAACACCCTTGCCCTCCGGTTAGTTGGGTAGCTTGCAGGATGTTGCCACAACACTCTCACTTTGGTTTCTTCTCCTCTCTTCTTATCCAGGTGCTTTCAACAAGACTGATCCATGGATTTCTGCACAGCTGTATTTATTATTTACATGTAAAGCTACTGTTCTCTCCCTCTGGGATGGGTTTGTTCCTTTTGACCAATATTCCATATTCCAGTCATGTCTCATCCCACCAGGTCTCAGATCATACCTATCTTCCCATAGTAGGTTTTTGAGTCCATTCTCTCAGTTTCCCATTGACTCTTTGTGTTTCGTTGTTTAGTTGTTTAGTCGTGTCCAACTCTTCATGACTCCATGGACCAGAGCACGCCAGGTACTCCTATCTTCCACTGCCTCCCGCAGTTTGGTCAGACTCATGTTTGTAGCTTCGAGAACACTGTCCAACCATCTCGTCCTCTGTCGTCCCCTTCTCCTTGTGCCCTCCATCTTTCCCAACATCAGGGTCTTTTCCAGGGAGTCTTCTCTTCTCATGAGGTGGCCAAAGTCTTGGAGCCTCAGCTTCAGGATCTGTCCTTCCAGTGAGCACTCAGGGCTGATTTCCTTCAGAATGGAGAGGTTTGATCTTCTTGCAGTCCATGGGACTCTCAAGAGTCTCCTCCAGCACCAGAATTCAAAAGCATCAATTCTTTGGCGATCAGCTTTCTTTATGGTCCAGCTCTCATTTCCATACATCACTCCTGGGAAAACCATAGCTTTAACTATACGGACCTTTGTTAGCATGGTGATGTCTCTGCTTTTTAAGATGCTGTTTTAACCCTTTGTGTTAGTATATAGATTTTGGATTCTCTGGGTGTTGCAATTTCAAATGTTTCTCTGCAAAATCATGGGCACCACCTCCTGCACCCTCCCTCTTCCCCACGTGGTCTTGCCCTGTATACTTGGCTCAGCACTCATCCCTGGACTTTTGCCTCCCTCCCCTACAGGATTTAAAGTTAAGCTCTCTTGAGCAGGCTTTCAAGACTTACAGTCTTTGGAGGTCCATTCAGTATTTCTACTGGCTGTGTTCCTGTGTGGAATGTCAGCAGGAGCCTGCAGTAGCCGGTGGGATGGAGGAGCCTTGGCAACCACTCTGATATATCTTGAATACATACCCCCACGACTATCGAAGTTGGAGGCCGCAATACTTCCAGATGCTGGTTGCCAGAAACCAGAGGAGGAAAGAGAGTTTTTGTGCTTGAATCCTGCTTGCAGGTTTTCCACAGGCATCTGGTTGGCCACTGTGAGAACAGAACGCTGGACTAGATGGACCTCGGGCCTGATCCAGCAGATTTTTCTTATGTTTTTATGGACGGTCACCAACTTCTTGAGAAGACGTGTCAGGTCTGCAGAAACTGCCTCTAATCCTCTTAGGAGGATGTTTCTGATCACCATCACGCTGGATGGCGTCTGGGTGTTGTTCTTAATGCCCCGTGGAGCCTGGGGGTGATGCTTCTGCTAATGATCTAGAGCCACTGCCCAGTGACACAGCATGTCTTCTTATTCTTTTGGTCCTGAGGGCCATGCTCTTTCACAGACCTTCTTGCCCTTTGTGTTCTTCTCTCGACAGAGTGACTGCCAGTTAGTGCAGACCAGGGGTGGCCAACTCCCAAGAGACTGCAATCTGCTTACAAAATTAAAAACTGGCAGTGATCTACCTCTGGTTTTTTTGGGTTCAGGTCAAAGTTGTTGGCCTTTTTTGGGGGGGGAGGAAAGCCACACTTTTTTGGGGGGGGGTTCAGGTCAAAGTAGTTCAGCTTTTTTTAGGGAGGAGGAAAGCTCCCATTTTAAGGGTTTTTGCGGAAAAGGAGGAACTGCCGGTCACCAACTAACAGCCTTACATTGTTAACTCCTCCTTCCGTTCTGCAGATCGTGCAACAATGGAGGGCGGGCCGAGGGGGCGGGGCTGGAATCGATTTTAGCAACGCTAAAGAAAGGGACCCAACGATCGACCGCAATCTACCAAAACCTCCCAGGGATCTACCAGTAGATCACAATCGACCTGTTGGACATCCCTGGTGTAGACAGTACAGAGGTAGATGAACCCGTGGCCTGACTCTGTGTAAGACTTCATGGGCTTGACATGATGGAAACCTCTGCCCTTAGGTGTCCTCTCAAGAGCTCATGCATCTTGGCTCTGGCTCTTATAACAAAACCAAAAACCTTTCATCCTCCCTAGTAGGATTGAGTTCTCAGATCTCTTGATGAACCCACCATCTTCCTGGACTCCTAAAACTTCCCTGCTAAACTTCCTGAGTGAGTGTCTTTCTACAGAGCTGTGCTGATGACTGTTTGGGTTGGCCGGGTGGGTTTGTGTGGGGCTGGGGTGGGTGACCCTTCCTCAAGAGGGGGCAAGTGTGTGTTCAGCATTAGGTAGTCTCCTTGAACCCTCAGACTCTGAGATTCAACAGGAGTTGCCCTCAACTAATTGCCTGGTACAAGCAAGGCCTGTGAGAGGGAGGAGTGTGTCGGAAAGGTGTGTAGACCCGTAGATCACTTCTGCTGTGCCAGCTTTAATAATAATAATAAATTTTATTTATGCCTCGCCCTCCCCAGCCAAGACTGGGCTCAGGGCGGCTAACAACCAATAATAAAAACAAGTTGATTGAAATACAACTTAAAAAACAAGATTAAAATACAACATTAAAACATTAAAATGCAGCCTCATCACAGGAGAAGAAAGGAAAAAGAAAGAGGGGGAGGGAATCAAATTGATTCCAAGGCCAGGCAGAACAACTCTGTCTTACAGGCCCTGCGGAAAGAAATCAGATCCTGCAGGGCCCTGGTCTCATGAGGCAGAGCGTTCCACCAAGTCAGAGCCAGTGTTGAAAAGGCCCTGGCTCTGGTTGAGGCTAATCTGACTTCCTTAGGGCCCGGGACCTCTAGGGTGTTGCTGTTTATGGACCTTAAGGTCCTCCGTGGGAGATACCGGGAGAGGCGGTCCTGTAGGTACGAGAGCTCCTGCCACCATGTCTGCCCCAAAGATGCCACAGTCCTTGGGCGCACTTCTGATTTCTGCTTCTCTGCCTTTTGCCCTCCTCTTAGGAGATGTTACTTCGGTATCCTTGTACGAGATGGAGGAAGAGAGCCAGGAGGAGTTGGCTATCCCTCCCAGCCCTGTGGAGGAAGAGGCGGATTTGGTAAGTTGGGAAGCCGTGTGTGTGTGTGTGACCTTGCCACAGGGAAGATCTCACATAGCAGGGGAAAATGGAAGGGTGGCCAGAAGCTCCCAGCTGGACCCACTTTTGAAGGACTGTGCTTGTGTGTGTGAGAGAGAGATCCAGTCTTTTTGATTCTCTTGCCACCCTTGAAAACTTTAAACTACTCCTGCGTAGCTGAAGTCTGTGCAGGCTGAAACAGGTGGTGGGAACGACTGAACCTCCAGGTCTCTTTGCCCTCAGCGTTTAAGAGTCATGGATCAGGTGCTTTTCTCTCTGTCTGCCTCTTGTTTCTCTATCCCAAACTCAGATGTGTTCCTTGACAGGCAGCTGCTGCACCCTGTCACGGAAGCAGTGTCTCAGTCCAGCAGAAAGACCCCCTGGGCTGGGCGACTTCTGCCCCTCTCCAAGGCTGCAGGTGCCAAAGGTTCCTGGCCCTGCATGTGACTCCGTTCTGCACTTGGCTAGCTGTCAGTGCCAAAGGGAGAGGATGCCTTTCCAGAAGGGAAGTGTTGCCTTTCTGACTCAGGTGATGTCCGGCTGTTGCGAGGCCCAAATCCTTCCTCCGACACAGACGCCCTGAACAGGAGACCAGAAAGCGGACGGGTGCCTGCATGGAACGTTCCACAATTTTGTCACATTTGGGCTAGGAACATCTGGCTCAATGCTTCCATGCCAGATGTTATGCTAATTTGATCCTGATTTCCCAGGTTTTTCTTTGAGAAGCTCTTGGGAATGAGAAAAAGAAGTCTGAATGCGTTTTGAAAAAAATACATACACTTTCTTTCTCTCTCCAGGACCAAAGAGTGGCTACTGCCCAACTCCCATTTCCTTCTTTTTCAGTCTGCACTGTTCCTACCCTTAATTTTCTTCCCCTCCCCTCCCCCCCCATTTACCTTTTCCTGCGCCTGGAACTGTGTTGCCTTAATGACTGAGCGCCATGATCTGCGGAAGCTCTCTGGAGTGACTGTCTTGCAATCATCTTAACAAATTAGCCCTCTTCTCTCTCCCTCTTTGAGTGCCCCGGTGGGGGTTTGGCTGAACAAGGGGAGACGGAAGAAGATTGTGAGTCTTGGACTCCCAGTTTTCACGAGGCAGGCCCTGCTGGTGACTCACATGATTCATTTGCGTCGGGGTGGGGGGTTTGAACCATGGAAAGTGACAGGTTTTGGGGCGAGGCTTGTCCCCGCATCTTGCAGGGCTGGGGGAACCAAACTGAATGGCATGGGAAATGTGTGCCTGATTTTTTTGTTACCTAAATAGGAGCCTGTAGGGCAAGATGATCAGGACCATGCCAGGAGGGGAAATGTTTTTTCACCATTCCCCCACCCCCTGCATCCCACAGTCCTGATGAAAATTGCCCCCGAAGTGGCTGCTGTTCTTGGGATGTGGAAGGGAATGAGTCCCCGCCCTCCCTGCGTGGTGTTGTCCTGATCAGCAACCCACCCCCCCCACCACTCCAACACTTGCTATTTAAAGAACAAGAATCAGACACAACAATTGCATGCACCGATTTTTGCATGCCGTCTACTTTGTTCCGATTCAGAGGCAGGCTGCTTTTAAACTGGAGGAGTCTACAGCCTCAGCCTCCATGAACTGGTGTCATCTAGTGTGGCTGCTCACACATTAGACTCAATCTGATGCCCTGGAATAGCAGGCCATGCTCTGGGCTTGTATGGTTCCCAGTCCTGCTCCTAAACACGTGGGATGGGGGGAAGACGGTGCAATCCAACGCGGTCTCTGCAAATGGCTCTTCCTGTCGGATGCGCACGCTCTGCCTCCCTTTGCTTGAGCTTGGGCTCTTTCCCTTTTCACTCAGAAACCCTGCATTGAAAGCCGGATCGCCTTGTCTGGCCTCAGAGATGAGATGTGGACAGAGGACCACAAGGCTGCCATGGATCAGTTTCTGAAGGACCCCACCCAGCAGATGCTTGTCTTCTACATTGACGACTTTGCTGGCTTGAAAGTGGAGCCGGTCATGCCATTCCAGGTTGGTTTGGCTCAGTCTGTCACGGACCACCTGAGAGGCTCCTCTGTGTGTTTGGTAGGGGTAACAATGTGGGAAGGTTTGCCGTTTCCTCCACAGTGCAAAAGCATAAGAGCACCCTGCCCTGTGGCTGAATCTGATTCATCTAGCCTGGTGGCAACCTCATGCTTCCAGGAAGCCCACTAGCAGAGTTTGGCCCTCTTCTTTGCCTTCGGCACCTAGTATTCAGTGATATACAGTCATACCTCGGGTTACAGATGCTTTGGGTTGCGCGATTTCGGGTTGCGCACCACGCCGAACCCAGAAGTACCGGAACAGGTTACTTCCGGGTTTCGGTGCTTGCGCATGCACAGATGCGCCGAATCGCAACCCGCGCGTGGGCAGACGCAACACTTCGGGTTGTGTGTCAGTATCTTCTTCAGCTCACAGGCAGAGGTACCTGGCCTCCCCCGAGGCAATTGAGCGAGATACTGTGTGTTTACCGTCCGTCTGCGACTCCCGGCAGGCTAGGTAAACAAACCCGGCGATCCTCCTCATACGTGAGAAGAACACACCCTCTGCTTCCTCCCTCCCTGCATTCTCCCAGGGAGGAGAAATGAGACAGACAGGAGTCCTTTCTACATGTTTTATTCCTGTCATTCAACAGTACATAGAAATGTGACTGTTCCCTTCAGACTCCATCAGAAGAGACTCACACTCCTCCCCTGTACTTCCAGTACAGATCATATGACACACTGAGCTAACATCCGGTGCTCAGTACAGAGAATAGGCTCCACCTTTTCTCCAACAGTACATCTGCACTGTTTTGCATTCCAGCCATCTGGAGCTGGCTTTTGCCTTGGTGCTTTTTCCTGACATCCTCCCCCAAAAGCATCAATTGGCAAAACATTATCCAGAGAAGAGAACAAGCAGTTGTTATACATATAACAGTCCCCTGTTGTTTCAGTTCCACCCTTGGAACTTCCCACCACTGGTTTCACCAGTGTACCTCTCTGGTTGTCTGGCTTCCAAGGAATGAGTGCTTCTGCATTACCTTGGCTAGCTACTCTCTGTTGTGTCTTTGTCTCTGACTTAGACACTGCTTCAACCTGCTTTGAGTTGTTAACAATAGCAACACATGCAACAGCTAAGTTAGCAAACTCTTTTGAGTACCTCTTTGGTGGTACACCCTTTGTAACTCTCTCAGACCTGCGTATGAGGTGCTGATCCTCTCTGCTCACTGGTTCAACCTTTGGACTCTGTTGAGAACCAGTAGCAATCAGTGGTTCTTCCTTCACCTGTGAAGGTCTATCCATTGTGTGAGATTTTCTCTCAATGACTGTTACAACTGAACTCTCTGAGCTCTCACTGTCATCATCATCAGTACCACTGTAATCTGTGACATCAGAAAAATCATCATCATCATCTGAATCGTTTCCTGTGGGAAATGTCTGTACTATCCGCTCTTGCTTTGGAGCACTCTCTAGGAACTTTGTGAGAATCACCTGACCAGATTCAGACAAAATTACTCTGTAGAGACCTTTTTCATAACCCACAAAAATGCCTCTGGCATTCTTTACTCCAGCTGGAGCTTCTGTTCTCACATGAGACCCGAAAACCTTAAAGTAGGCAACAGAAGGTTTTCTATTGAACAGCTTCTCAAAAGGAGAACATCCCAACTCTGTTGAGACTTTTCTCAACCACACATGAAGATAGGACGCTAGCGATTCGGCCCAATATTCATGTGGCAAATGTGAACTCAGCAATTGCGCATGCATCCCCTTTTGCAATTCTTTGTTCACCCTCACACAGACCCCCCTGTTCCACGCTTCTTGCGAAACTGCAACTTTGTGGTCTATCCCTTTTCCATCCAGGAACTTCTGAAACTTCTGTAACAGAAAAAATTGCTTCTCATCTGTGAAAAGACAATCAATGTTAGCATCATGCATACTTTTAACCTTGTCACAAAACTCCTGAAACTTTTCTAAAGTTTCTTGCGGTTTCTCCATCATATAAACCCAAGAATAATTAGTGAAACAATCCACACACACAAGGTAAAATCGTGCACCGCCTCTAGATGGTTCTAGAGGACCAATCACATCAGCATACACCCGCTGAAATGCTCTGTCGACCTTCTTCGTCACCTTCCTGGTGCTCAGACTGGTCACACCTGCAAGAGAGATTTCGTTGGAAACAGCAGAATTACATTTCATGTAATCACTTTGATCAAAAGTCAACAAATACAGTCCATCTTTCTCTTTGGCAGTAAGAAACAGTTCTCCATCTTTGTAGATCTTGCAGCTTTTAGCATCATAGGACAGTTTCAGTCCTTTCTTTGCAATCTGCGACACGCTCAGCAGATTAAATCTCAGTTCTGGAACCAGGTAAGCATCGTTTATAGTCAAGTTCAGACTCTCAAGATACACAGTTCCAATTCCGGTCGCTTCCAACTCTTGACCGTTGGCCTGTTTCACAGTGAAGCTTTGCTTCCTCAACGTCGAAAATAGTCCTCTGTGCGGGCACAAATGTTTTGTACAGCCCGTGTCGATTATGAACGAGTTCCCAACATCTGGCGTGGTTCCTTTCGCCATCATAGCCTTTGCAGGTTTCACCTGGCACTTGGTACGGCTTTTGCCTGACGCCTCAGGCTTCGTAGAGCTGCTCTTTGCTCCTCTTGACTGGCGCGGCTTCTTACAGTTTCGCTGTAGATGCCCAGTCTGTCCACAATTGTAGCATCAGACAGCACTCAATGCTACTCCATGCTTCCCAGTAGCATCATCAGTGGGGAGATTAGAACTCTGTTCTTCCCTCCCCCTGTCAGCAACACCCATTGCACATTGTTCAGGAACATCAACAGTTCCAACAGCCACAGTTCCTGCACTCTCCCCTCTGGGGTCAAAGCTCTCCTCAGCTTTCGTTGAGCTCTTAGGAACTTGGCCAGCATCATCTTGGCTCACCCCTTCTGGGGTAGTTATCCATCCAGACCCTGATGAATAACTGTCTCTGGTCAGGGGAGATGAGTTAGGCAAGTCTCCCCCTTCTTGGCATCCATTTTGAATCCAAGCCTCTCTCTCACACTGTCAAACAAACTGTAAAATCCAACAGTTGTTTTTTTCTTTCTCACGCAGGCAAAAACTGCAAGTTGTTTACGGTCTTTTGCACCTGGCAGCTAAACTCTGGCTGCTATGAAAGTCCCTTCCAAGGGCACGTAAACTTTGTAGCCAAAACATTCTCTGATTTTGTTTCGCTTTCCCAGGCTGACACTCACAGTCCAGCCCCTTTGCCAGTAACTTTCCAACTTTCCGTTACCTAGCAACAATGCATTCCAATAGGACTTCTTATCTTAACCACAAAAATTTGTGGAATGCAGGCCTCTTCCTCCGGAGCTTTTGTTTTCTTTGAAACGCAGCTCCGTGAACCAGGGAATTAATCTTCCTGCGTTCACACTTTTAGCCCGAAATGCAGCAGCATACCTTGAACTTTGTTGCTCTGGAAAGCACCTCTTCTTTCCACCAGCTGTCTGTGGAGCCTCTGGCTTCTTTCAGACGCATCTCTTCCTCCTTGGAGCAGAGGAGGACAATCCACCAGCCTCTCATGCAGATGTCCGATGAATCGCAACCATCCTCTGCTACCATATGTCAGTATCTTCTTCAGCTCACAGGCAGAGGTACCTGGCCTCCCCCGAGGCAATTGAGCGAGATACTGTGTGTTTACCGTCCGTCTGCGACTCCCGGCAGGCTAGGTAAACAAACCCGGCGATCCTCCTCATACGTGAGAAGAACACACCCTCTGCTTCCTCCCTCCCTGCATTCTCCCAGGGAGGAGAAATGAGACAGACAGGAGTCCTTTCTACATGTTTTATTCCTGTCATTCAACAGTACATAGAAATGTGACTGTTCCCTTCAGACTCCATCAGAAGAGACTCACACTCCTCCCCTGTACTTCCAGTACAGATCATATGACACACTGAGCTAACATCCGGTGCTCAGTACAGAGAATAGGCTCCACCTTTTCTCCAACAGTACATCTGCACTGTTTTGCATTCCAGCCATCTGGAGCTGGCTTTTGCCTTGGTGCTTTTTCCTGACATTGTGAACGTGATCCGTGTGGGAAGCACGTTTGCAACCCGAGCATCCACCTTACCGCCTTTGAACCTGGAGCCCCATCTAGCCTTTGTCAGCAATAGCCACTGATCCTGAATTTCCCTGGTCCTCTTAATAAGTGGGGCCTTTCCAGCCTTTGATACTTCATTAGTAGGTTTCCAACTGGCCAGATTGTATCAGGAGTTTTTTAATCCCTTGCCCACTGGGTGTTTGCCTGCATAGGGCGTAAGGTGGCTACCTTTGTTTCAGTCTTTCTTCTTCTGAAGGGTAGTCTCTTTGCTGTTCTGTATCTCAGATTAAATTACCCCAGATCCCCAGGCTCATGTTTCCCAAAAGCAGTGGGGAATCCAGTTCTTAATTAAAAGCAAAAGGTTGCATGTTTGTTTGTGACAACCTGCCACTCAACCTCTGCCTACTCCCAATTTATTCTCTGGAGGCATTTTGCCTGCACTCTGGAACAAGTCTCTGCGGCAGGCACCTGTGCTGTGGACGGATGTGGCAGTTATGGGGCTGTAGCAGACACTCTGGCATCAATCAGCCCCAGTGGTCCAGTCCTGGGCACTGAAAATATGTGTAGACTAGACTCAGGGCAGTTTAGAAGCTCTGTTCCCAGAGCTGGGGGTCACTAGGACAAGTTTGTGCTGAGGATCCTGCCGTCTCTAACTCAGCATTGTCCCCGCAGGAGCAGAAGCAGCTAACTTACTTCATCCGCCAAGAGAACGCAGAGATTACAGAAGAGAACTTCCATGAGGTCGTCCAGTTTGGCACTGTCCGGAAGCCCTACATAGATTCCTTGATCCGCAATCTCAACGCCGTGTATCTCCCCCAGCTCTTTCGCAAGTCGACCTGGCCCGAAAGCATAAAGAATGAGTTTTTCTCAGAAATTTATCACTTTATGACCTCTCTCACAGGTAGGACTCCCTGCTCTCCACCCTTCTTGGATCTGACTTTTATGTAGGGCTGGGCTTGCCATTTTACTGAGTTCTAACTAAGACCTCCCTCTAAAGATTTGCCAGATCAAGAAAGGAGATTCCAACTGAGCATGGTGGAATTGCCATTCAACAGTGGGATGGTCTACCCCAGAGGGTGTCAGAGTCTCCTTCGTTGGAGGTTTTTAAACAAGAGGTTGGATGGCCAGCTGTCAGGGATCTTTAGCTGCGACTCCTGCATTGGACTAGATGACCATTGGGTACCTTCCAACTCTTCCAACTTCCAACCCTACAATTATATGATAGTGCAGATCAATCTGCGAAATTCAGTACACTTCACACTCCCTAATGCACATCATCATTGCTGCCTGGCCCACAGTTTCTCAGCCTCAGAGCTCTTCCTGCTGATATTTCATTACCCATCCTGTTCTTAGGCCATAAGAGGAGGTTTCCCCCAGAAGTTGCACCCTTTCGCAATACTCTATTGCTGACACCTTTCCTTTGAGCAGGTGGAATGTTGCTCTGACATCACAGCACCACAGCTAGTGGTTATAGAAGGCCGTCCTATTCTCCAAGGAATGCATTGCTGGCAGCGACGGCTGTGGCGTGCTGCTTGGAGGCCGGATCTGCTGTCTCCTCAGTAGCGCCCCCATCCATGCCACCTCTACACCCATCTCGTGCTGCTGGACTCCTCCTCCCCACGTAGCTCATTATTCCCCCCCTTGATCTTGACGTAGATCTCCACTCACCATTTCATCCCTGGCCAGGGTGGGGTGGGGCACCATTCTGTGGCTCGCCTCAGGTGTCAAAATGTCTTGGGCCATTCCTGGGTTACCGGCTGGCTACCTGACCAAAACAACCAACCTTTTGCCTAGGTTTACACATCAGACGGCTGCCAGTATGCTTAGTGCAGGCATGGCCAAACTTGGCCCTCTAGCTGTTTTGGGACTACAACTCCCATCATCCCTAGCTAACATGATCAGTGGTCAGGGATGATGGGAATTGTAGTCCCAAAACAGCTGGAGGGTCAAGTTTGGCCATGCCTGGTAGTGTCTTTGTACTCAGAGTTTCTTGGTGCCTTGGTCTTTCCCCCAGTCACCCTTAAACTTGTGCATGTCGGAATGTATCCCTGCATTTCTTATTATTATGGAAGGCATTAGGGAAGCTGAGCACATTTGCTTAAACATGCCACCTGCATAAATTACTCCCATGAGGTTTTGCTTTCCCACACAGCTTGGGACATTGGGTCAAGGGAGAGGGCTGCGCGGTAGCAGGTACAGTGGTACCTCGGGTTACATACGCTTCACGTTACATACGCTTCAGGTTACAGACTCCGCTAACCCAGAAATAGTACCTCGGGTTAAGAACTTTGCTTCAGGATGAGAACAGAAATCGTGCAGCCGTGGCGCGGCAGCAGCGGGAGGCCCCATTAGCTAAAGTGGTGCTTCAGGTTAAGAACAGTTTCAGGTTAAGAACAGACCTCCAGAACAAATTAAGTTCTTAACCCGAGGTACCACTGTATGTCAAATCCGATGACTGTTGGCGCCCTGCTGAGGAACCATAAACCATGTTTCCTGTTCTGTGTCTTATGAGAGAACCCTTCCTTCCTTCCTTCCTTCCTTCCTTCCTTCCTTCCTTCCTTCCTCCCTTCCTCCCTTCCTCCCTTCCTCCCTCCCTTCCCTTCCCTTCCCTTCCCTTCCCTTCCCTTCCCTTCCCTTCCTTCTTTCCCTTCCTCCAAGACCCCCCACAAACAGCAATTTGCCAGAACGTTGCCTCTCTGCTTTGTCACTCTTTCTCCATCTTTGCCCCTCTCTAGACACTCGCTCCAAAATGAGGGGCCGCACCATCCTCTACATCCCAATCGAGTCCCTGACCATCAAGACGGAGATGGCCTTGAAGGACAAAGCCCTGGTTCAGCGGCTGGAGAGTGAGTGGCGGATCTCTGGGGACTTGGGCCCTGGAGGTGGGGGGGGGGAGTGGTGGTAACAGCAGGAGAGGAAGACGGCTGATGGGGAGGATGAAGCCTGACCGAGAGGCTTGCCAGCCGAGCAGCAGTGCTTGGACTGTAAGTGAATTAACCCCTCGCAGCATATGAGCTGCATCCATCATTCCCAATCACAGAAAATGGGTTTGTCAGGCTGTGAACGTCTGCAGGGCCCCTTTGTGGGGTTATTAGTTCTGCTGCAGGCGTTTTCTGCCAGGAAATGGAAGGCAGGGGCAGGTTAGGCCTCTCCCTAGCCCTCCATCCTACCTTCACGGGTTGCCTCGTTGGTGAAATTGCTCCTCTCCTCTCCACTCCCCCACCCCACCTCCCATCTAAATTCTGCACCACGCACAGAACACGATGTGCAAATGGAGAAAACAATGGCACCGGGATGACCCACACACAAACACACACTTTTCTGCATTTTTAGAGCATTCCTTATTAGAGCATTCATTTTTCCATCTGTGCTGGCAAGATCTGGGGGAGATGTGCAGGCTGGGAGAGAGAGAATGACTAGGAGGCCTGGGAGCAGACAGGCTGCCATGTGTCAGGAAGAGAAGAGAATGGCTGCAGGGCCCAGAAATTCCCTTCAAACGCTGCTTAGATCCTTCGGTTTGTTGAGGAGACTTTCACCTGTCGAAGGACCAGCCTTCTAGAGATCTGTTTTGGAGTCCATGTGGTGGGATTTGAAGTGAGCACGAAGCATTTCCTGCCCTTGTGTCCATGGGAGCTAGAGGCTTGATCTGTTCAAACAGACATGAACCTGTCCTCGACTCCATGCCCAGCATAGGCCACCACAGTGCTTCCTCTTTGTGGGTTTGGTAGGTGCAAAGGAGACACCGTAATCCGGGAGATGCAGTAACACCTGTGTGCTTCAGCAATTCCCCTTGAGGTTATTAAATACCGTATTTTTCGCTCTATAACACGCACCCGACCATAACACGCACGTAGTTTTTAGAGGAGGAAAATCCGTAGGCATGCCACCCGTAGGCATTCCCTCCATAACACGCACAGACATTTCCCCTTACTTTTTAGGAGGAAAAAAGTGAGTGTTATGGTGCAAAAAATACGGTAATAATACAACAAAGATAACAAATCATAAAACAAACTTGTCTGTCCGTTCTCTGGAATGGTGGAGCAGTCCATGGAGGGGCAAGTGCTGATAATTTGGGGAGAGAATGAGGAACTCTCAAGAGCAGGCATAGGCAAACCTGGCCCTCCAGATGTTTTGGGACTACAGTTCCCATCTTCCCTGACCAGTGGTCCTGTTAGCTAGGGATCGTGGGAGTTGTAGTCCCAAAACATCTGGAGGGCCGAGTTTGCCTATGCCTGCTCAAGAGAGCTGGAATTTAAGCAGACTGGCCAACCAATTCATAAACTCACCATGGCGGATCTTGTGGTTTATGTTATAATTCTGTTCGCATCAAGGGGTTTCTTTCTACAGAAGCAGAGCCCTGGTGTATCTCATACCAAGACTCCACCTTGTCCAGCATCCTGTTCCCACAGTGGCCAACCAGATCCCTCCAGGGTACCCCAAAGACCTGGGAGGCCAAAGCTCCCCCCCCTCTTTTTAGCTTCCAACAACTTACAGCTGTCAACAGACCTCCCATAAAAACCTCAGAAAAGCTCAGCAGCCGCACCAGATCCAAAGGCCCAGTGCCTACGCGAAGCCAGAAAGAGGGACCAGAGTGCAGCAGCTATGCTCTCTCCTCTTGTCACCATCAGCAACCGGCTTTCTGATCCTGGAGGCTGCTGCACGGCCATCTTGATGGGGAGCCATTGGTAGCTTTCTCCTTCTGTATGGTTTCCCCCTATCTTCTTTTTAAAGCCATCAAAGCCAACAGGCAACCCTGCACCTTATTGAGTCATAAGTGTTCATAAGGCACCTCAGAGGGCATCTACCCACCAGCTGCTGCAGGAAATCTTGTGGCAGTGAGTTCCAGAAGTAAATTATGTCCCTGTGGGAAGAAGGACCTTTTTTTCGTCTTTTCTGAATCTTCCACTGAACTGTTTCATAGGGTGACCCTACGAAAGTTCCACTTTTCCTCACTTTCTGCACATCATGCGCAATTTTATAAACCTCATGTATTATGTGTCATACCAGTTTCCCTCCTCCCAGCACCGCCCCCCTTCCCCCCCCGAAGGCTGCCTTGTGACAGGCGGGCGGCTGATGTATAAGATGCTAGTGGGGGTGAATCATTCTTCACCATTCTCTCCAGCACCTTTTCTCCTCGGGTCTATTAAAAATCCTGCTTTTGTTATTATTTTGGGGGAAGAGGGCTGGTGGTGGTGACGCTGAGGGGAAATGTGCACACACCAAAAATCTCGAGAATAAGAATGTGGGGTGGGAGGGAGAGGAACTTTGGCCCCTTCATCTCAAAATCAGAACCGTGTGTGGTTTTGTTCTCGAGGTACGTGGATCCCACTGCTTTCACCACTAAGGGTGCTTCCAGACAGGGATGATATCTCACAAACGGGGCTCCGAGATCTGATTTGTTCTGTGTCCACATGCAAGCAGTTGAAGTCTTTCACTTTCCGTAGCTGTGCTGCGGTTTCATATCCACACCGGTGGGTTGTCCTCAATCAAATCTTTCCGTTTACTGGCCCCTCCCTTCAAGGACAACACCACCCTCCACTAACATTTCCGCAGGTGGCGCTGTGGTCTAAACCACTGAGCCTCTTGGGCTTGCCAATCGGAAGATTGGCGGTTCAAATCTGCACAATGGGGTGAGCTCCCGTTGCTCCGTCCCAGCTCCTGCCAACCTAGCAGTTTGAATGCACACCAGTACAAGTAGATAAATAGGTACCACTGCGGCAGGAAGGTAAACGGTATTTCCGTGCGCTCTGGTTTCCATCACGGTGTCCTATTGCGCCAGAAGCAGTTTAGTCCTGCTGGCCACATGACCCGGAAAGCTGTCTGTGGACAAACGCCGGCTCCCTCGGCCTGAAAGCGAGATGAGCGTCGCAACCCCATAATCGCCTTTGACTGGACTTAACCGTCCAGGGGTCCTTTACCTTTTCTTACCCCATTATGGGCAATTTCTGAATCTGCACATGTGGACCTCTAAAAAAAAAAAAATATCACAGTAAGTGTGGAAGAGCAAATATCATCAACCCTTAGCTGTCATGTTTCATGATGAGCAGAATGGAGCTTGTGCTTTTTGGCAGAAGTGGTAACGTTGAGCAAGGTGGACTGATGGTTGGGCTTAATGTAAGGCAGCTAGCTGTGACGCAGCTTATTCCTTCATGGGATCTCTTTGTCCCAGGTCTGGCCACTGCTCCTGAACCTGCCCCAGTTGCATCCTGCATATTTCAAAGAGCTGCTCTCCGAGATATAAATGGTTTATGCCCTCCATTTGTCCCTGCTGCTCAGCCCACAGCACCTATTTTCTTTATCCCAGCATTCGAAGGGACACAAGGGAGGCATCCCTGGACATTGTTTTGCCAGAGCACAGCCCCTGGAAAGCAGCAAGGGACACCTTTGCTATTCTGGGTGTTAAAAATGCACAGTACTTGGTTTTATTTTACTGCTGTTTTTAATGGGCACATTACCCATCCTGAGCCTTCAGGGTACGGATGCTTTGAGATGCCTGTTCTCTCCTTTGTTTTCCTTATCTTGCCAGGGTCCCTCTCTGCGCCTTAAGGGAAAGGGCACGACCTGCCTGCTCCAGCCTATTCATCTGCCTCAGGGCAGAGAGGAGAGAAAAACCCAATATATATATATTTGTCTCTCTCTCTCTCTCCTCTCCACCCCTTTGCTCAGGAACTTCTTGTAACCTCTCTTAGTGCATTTTGAGTGACATTCTTGGGTTGGGGGGCACTTTCTTCCCCATACTCCCAGAGTTCCCCTTTGAAGTGAAACCGGGGATTGCAGAGCCCAAGAGAGGCTTGAGAACTGAACCAGAGCAGGTCTTAAATGCGGAAAAGACATTGGCCGAGCTGCCACTTGTGGCCATACAACAGGTTGGGGGCATCACAACTGTCGTCCCGTCCCCCCCCCCCGCTTTCCTGACACAGTAGTCCCTGAGGGGATTTCTCCCTCAGCTGTTCTCCTCCAATACTTCTGGTTTTGGAGCCAAGTTGAAGGAGAAATTACCTCAGGGGCACGGGTTGCAGGGAGAAAAGTCTCTGGGGGTGGGGGCGCATGGCACCCCCATATGGACCTTCCTTTTGTGCTTTGAACTCAGCCTCCTGTGTTTGAAGAGACAGGCCCGCCGCCATCTTGTGCGGCTTGTCTCTCTGGGCCCGTCCCGCCATCCCATTGCCCCAGCCGCGTCTCGTCCCCTTTGTCTCCCGGGGCTGCTGGTTCTGTTACTGCCCCGCAGGCAGAAAAGAAAAGAAAGGCTGAAGCGCCGGCGAGAGAAATCGCCAGTCAGATCCGGCGCAGCGGCTCGTTTGTTCCGCCCTGCGCAAATTCAATTGAACATCTCGCTACGGACAAGGGGAAAAGATGTTGACTGAATTATGCAGCGCGTGTGTCTCTATTAGGAAGAATAAAGCAGAGCCTGGCAAAGGTGTGCCTCACCAGGGGTTGTTCAGTCCTTTTCTTCCGTATGCAAATGGCAGAGGAAGCCCACTGGGGGAGCCTGCTGGGCCTGGCTTGCGCCCTCAGCCGCTGTACTGTGTGAGGGACATGTCAGACATCCTGTTCTGAAGGTGTGGGCCCACAAAATGTTCTTGTGTGCATAAAAATAAATGCCACAGATGTACAGTCATACCTTGGGTTGAAGTTGCTTCAGGTTGAGGGTTTTCGGGTTGTGCTCCACAGCAACCCGGAAGTAACGGAATGCGTTACTTCTGGGTTTTGCCACTCGCGCATGCGCAGACGGTCAAAATGACGTCGCGCGCATGCGCAGAAGCGGATTGTGTTTGCTTCAGGATGCGAATGGGGCTCCAGAACAGATCCCGTTCGTATCCAGAGGTACGACTGTACAGTGGTGCCTCGCAAGACGAAATTAATCCATTCCGCGAGTCTCTTCGTCTTGCGGTTTTTTCGCCTTGCGAACCACGGCTATTAGCGGCTTAGCGGCTATTAACGGCTTAGCGGCTATTAACGGCTTAGTGGCTTAGCGGCTTTAAGAAAAAGGAAACAAACTCGCAAGAACTCGCAAGACGTTTCGTCTTGCGAAGCAAGCCCATAGGGAAATTCGTCTTGCGGAACGACTCAAAAAACGGAAAACTCTTTCGTCTAGCGAGTTTTTCGTCTTGCGAGGCATTCGTCTTGCGGGGCACCACTGTATATTTTTAGTGTTGGACAGCAGCCTGCCCCTATCTGCCCCTCCAGGGGTTTTGGACTATAGCTGGCTGTGGCTGATGGGAGCTGTAGTCCAATACATCTGGAAGGAGCAGGTTGGGGATATATTGTCATAAGAGCATCATCCCTTGAGGGATCTGGGCCCGGCTGCAGTTCCCCACTGCCTGGATGTACACATGGCCTCCTGCAGGCCTCTCCTGCCCCAACACGGGTGAAGCTGCTTGCGTTTCCTTGCTGTTGCTGCCTTCGGCTTTCTTCTGGCGTCCAGGAGAGGCGGCTCCTTGTTCGCTCTGCCTCACTTGTGGCGTTGCATAAATTGCCATTACCATTGGCTTTTTGCAACAAAGGAAAATAAAAAGGCCTTTTAGTAACAACAGGCATTAATTGACCCGTTTTTTGGATTGAACGCCGCAGCACTTCAGTATGGCCCAAGCTCATTTGGGCATGTGGGGGGAGTAGACTCCAGAACGTTCTTATCTCTCCTCGATTTTGTAGCTTTTAAAACACAGGCACACGTGCAAAGCACAAAGGGAGACAACCCGTTCATCTTGTGCCTTGTTTTATCTCCGAATTTGAGTATAGGATTTTCCCCCCCAAAGCATAAAGGTGGAGCGTGCCCCTTTTCAAAGTTTAAAAGCGTTATGAAGAAATCCCCCACTGCCATAGACAGATGGAGGATTTGAAATTCACATGATTGTCCCATAATGAGAGGCCTGTGCGGTTGGCAGCGCCCAGCCTGCAATGTTCGCCGCGCGCATTAAAATCTTCCCATGGCTGGATATTTTGCATGGCAATGCATGCTTGGGTTAAGCATCCAATTGGCTACCTTGGGGTCGTCTCTTGTGTGACTAAAACCTCAGCTGTTATCAAGCACTTAGAGATACTTGGCTATTCTAATCCCTGGGCTGTGTGATTGTCTTACCCCTGTAATTTGGCACAGAGACTGCAGCTTCCACGCTGCGATACTAACTCTTCCTAGATGGCTGCTCTCTAGCTATTAGCCTCTTCCATTCCAAGAGCGGGGGGGAAGCAGCAAACGTGGTGAGCTTCAGGTGCCACAAACTCTCCCCACAACTGAGGCCCTGCGGCTCCTTTTGGCAGTTTCCTCTTCCGGGGGTTCTCGTGCACCTGGAAGCGTTGTTCCCCCCTCTTTCTGCAGCCAGGGGAGCCCCTTTTATGATTCAGACCTGCAGGGCCCCCTCCTCTTAGCTCTCCCCCAGAATGCACTTGGACACGATGCATTTGGGATCTATCAGACAACAGACCGCAAAGTAGAAGGTAATTTCTGCACAAGCCCAGGCGCAGCAGCCAAAGTCCCATATTAAAGAGCAGGGATGGCGGCGCATTTAGGCAAGTGTCAGAGCCTCGTGTGCAGAAGGGCTGGGACAAAGAATTTGCCGCGTTTCCCTCTCCTTTCTGATGTACAGGAGGAGAGTGGTGTGGTTCGAAAAACATCAAAGCCCCGACAGCGCCGCCATGGCTCAAAACAGTGTGCGTTCACACAGAATGAAGGCAAATGGCGTCAGGTACCCCCCTCCCAAGGAACATGCCTGATTTCTGTGTGACTCACCCTGTCTCTTTGTATAAGAGTATATTCTCCACCCAGGGGACTCTGTGCAGTGAAGCCATAGCATGATATATACCAGAATTCTTTTTCCGCTTTCCAGAGTGGAGACAGATCTTCTCTCTCTCTAGCAGACGCTCCATGAGGTCCCTCCACATATCCACTCCTGCTCAAGCACAGCAGCGATTAAAGTGTTTTAGGCGTTTGTGAAGCACCAGTTCTTATGCACATGTCCAGAGACTCTTAACCTGTGATCTGCTCTCGTTTCTGACTGTGTACTGCATTGATCCATAGGCAACTCAAACCGTGCCTTAATGTTAAGCTGTTAGCTGTCTGTTCACCGGTCTGGTGGTTTTTTCCGTGCTGAGCATCAGGTGAGGCATGTGTGGCTGCCCCACAGATTCACTGAGCAACTTTGGGTTAGGTTCCACTCTCCGTCCTCACACATGGCAGGCAAGGCAACCGCTGTTACTATAAAAACTGGTCAGGGCCTTTTGTGCTGAGGCAAAGCATATATATATATATATATATATATATATATATATATATATATATGGGTGAAAGGCCCCAGAGCTTACACTGTGAGTTGATTCCTGAAGCTTGGCAGACCTGGGGGCCATCTGATTTTATTTTATTTTTATTTGCTGTTGCTGCTGTTGTTCCAGCATCCATGATTCACTGGACCCGGCAGATCAAGGAGGTTCTGAGGGCACAAGAGGCTGTGGAGAGCAGAGAGAGCTCAGGCCCGCTGGAAGAGATCGAGTTCTGGAGGAACCGCTGTACAGACCTCTCCGAAATCAGCAAGCAGCTCTGCCAACAGGGCGTGAAGCACATCGAAACCATTCTGGCCTTTTCCAAGTCTTCCTATGTGACCCCTTTCCAGCGGCTTGCCAAACAGATCCAGGTGGGTGCAGGTTGGGTAGGGCAGCGAGAGAATTGTCTCAGGAAAGGGGGTTTCAGTATCTTCCACACCAAGCCCTTCCTCCAGTCTGCCTCTCCTTCATGGGAAGGGTTCAGGAGGAGGTTGAGCCGTGTCTGTGTGGGCACAGATCCTGCTTCAGTCCTTGTTTATTGCTCTGTGGTTGCTTTGCAGGATGGATCAGAGCAGGCCCAGTCAAACCTCCGATTCCTCTCCATCCTGAAAGAACCGTTCCAGGAGCTATCCACCCTTCGCCCCCAAAACATCGCCGAAAAGTTGCCTCACCTCATCAGCCTCGTCCGAATTGTGTGGGTCAACTCCCCATACTACAACACCCGAGAGAGAATCACAGCCCTGTTCAGAAAGGTGAGGACTGCACTTCTCTCTTCGAACCTAGACCATTTCCTTCCTTCTAAACAGGTTTTACTAGTACAGGGGTCTGCAACCCGCGGCTCCGGAGCCGCATGTGGCTCTTTTACACCTTTGCCACGGCTCCGGGGCGGATACTAGCGAGGGGAGGAGGCGCATTGTGCGCTCCGACACTCCCCACTGTGGCGGGCGCTGTACTGGCTGTGACGTCGCATGGGGGCGGTGCATGCGTTAGTCACGCACCGTCCCGACGTCACCTTCCCGCCCGCCCGCTACATTGTAAGGGGCATGTACGCTGGTCACTGTTTTGAAGGGGAGTGAAGAACACACACACACACACACACACACACACACACACAAAGGTAACTTGTTAATTTAACGTTTATTTCTATGAGGAGGAGTAATTCTGAGGGATCAAACAAAGAAATAATAATAAAAAGTGACAAAAAAGTTATTTTTATAATGACGAGTTTTGCGCCTCCCAGTTTTTTTTTCCCAGAAACGGGTCCAAGTGGCTCTTTTTGTCTTAAAGGTTGCAGACCCCTGTACTAGTACAAATAACGTCCAAAGCAAGCTGTAAAATTCGGCATAAAATAACAGCATAAATGTTTATAGATAGCAAAAGTCTGTCTGGGCTTCTGAGGGAGGCTAAGCCACACAGGAATTTATGCCCAGCTGCTCTGACCTGCTCCACAGCCCTGACCCAAAACCCTTCGCCGTCTCTCCTTCTCCTCGCCTTGGAACTGGTGGTCATAAAAGTTTTTTTCCATCCATTCTTCTCCATATCCCAAACCTCACTATCTTTTTGCTCTTGTGTGGCCCAAATCCTTTGCATCTGAGCTTCCCTGGTATGTCTAACCAAGCTCTCCCCTTCAGGCTGCTTGTCTGCCTGTCTCTATCCTAGAAGCAAGCTAAGCATATGCTATTGGTCCAGGCAAGAGTTGGATGATTAAGCCTTGTACAATTTTGCCTATAAGCCTATCTTCCGTTTTATTCCTTAATGCCATTCTGGTGTTGGTAATGATGAACATCTCTTCTTTCAAACCCGGTTCTGCTTATTACCTTCCCCAACCCCAACCCCCAAGTAACTGAAGTAATTACCTGGGGTGCAGTGCAACTTCCAGAAATATGCCATGACTCTTCAAGAGATATTTGAAATATAAATGCTTTTAAATAAAATCAAATTACTCTGGATAAAAGATCTCCAAAAACATATCTCTGTGTTGTCATGTGTAGACACACAAGTTAGCGTGTAACACATGATAAGGGACATGGGCAGGCTTGGTAACATATATGAGAGGGAAATTGCCATATGGGAACATTGGGCAATATCAGTTGTTTTTTAAGGTCTGTCTAAAACAGTGGCAGGGACGCGGGTGGTGCTGTGAGTTAAACCACAGAGCCTCTTGGGCTTGCTGATCAGAAGGTCAGTGGTTCAAATCCCCACAACGGGGTGAGCTCCCGTTGCTCGGTCCCTGCTCCTGCCAACCTAACAGTTCAAAAGCACGCCAGTGCAAGTAGATAAATAGGTACCGCTCCGGCGGGAAGGTAAACGGCATTTCCGTGCGCTGCTCTGGTTCGCCAGAAGTGGCTTAGTCATGCTGGCCACATGACCCGGAAGTTGTACACCGGCTCCCTCAGCCAATAAAGCGAGATGAGCGCCGCAACCCCAGAGTCGGCCATGACTGGGCCTAATGGTCAGGGGTCCCTTTACCTTTAAAACAGTAGTAGCTAATCTGTGACTTTCCAATTGTTGTTGTTGGACTACAATTATCATTCCTGACCATTGGTCATGTGGACTGGAGCCGATGAGTGATGGAGTCCAGCCACAGGTTAGATGGTCGTGATCCTAAGGATTAACTCGGAGGTGGTGCTGAAGTGGTCTCTCCTGACTTCTCCCCAGATGAGCAACAAAATTATCCAGATGTGCTGCAAAGACATCTCCCTGGACCGGCTCTTTGAGGGCTACATCAACTCTACCCGGCAGACTCTCCATGGCTGCATCTCATGCATGTCCTCTTGGAAGGACAGCTACCAGCACGCTGCTTATATGCACAACAAGTAAGAGGCCTTGGGCTGGCAGTGAGTGTTGGCCTGGGAACAGATGGGCTGCTTTATCCCGTGTCAGGCTGCTGACCTGGAACATTTGCTGAAGGATGCCATTGGTCACTGGAATGTCCAACGTTGTATTTGCAAGACCGAATGTCCTTTATCTTACTAGCAATTCTGTCTCATTACATCTCCTGTCTCCACCTTAAATTCTTCACAACATTATCTCTTTTCAAAACACATTGGTTTCCCACAAAGTAGGCATGGAGTGGCAAAGTTACTTTTGATTTCAAGGCAACACTTTGGTTCTGAAAACAGAGAATTAAAAAAAAAAAAAGTTCTTAACACTCCCTTGATCATTTTAAACTTCCTTGGCTCAAACAATTTGAGCATGCTTTTTCTTTTGCCTTCAGTGGTTTAATGATTGACTCTTTTTAAACCCAGAAATTAGCTTGCCCACCAGATGTAAATTTCCACTGGCAGACAGAGAAACCTCTCTCAGTCATAAATTATAACCATCTCAGATATAATTAGAGAAAGGGAGGGTTTTGCAGACCCTATGCCCATTAGGGCTTTTATGTGGCTTTGTGCAAGATGTTTATTCCTCTGCTCATAAGTCATTTAACCCTGTCCATGTTCCCAGGAACTGACAGCTTTTTGGTCTCTCGATGTAGAACACAGCTTTTTCAGAGCACCAGAGGTTAATCTCCTGTTCACTCTTATCTCTAGAGTGAATTTGATAGCCAAATGTATGCCTGGCTATCATCAATCACCATGTAATAATCTCCACCAGCAACCTGCTGACAGAAGGTGTTCAGTCCGCCAAGTTCCTCCCCCGGAAGTGCTGTGCCTCATGGACCGCTTTCAGTCGTGCTGCATTCGAGGCCCATTGCCCTCCTCCTTGCCTGAATGATACCCTCAGCCGATTTCCTCCATTCTCTGGCTCTATTGGTCTTCCTGCTGTGTCAGATGACCTCCTAGCATTGGCTTGTGTCTGTTCTAGGGACAGGAGGCCTGGGAAGAGCTGAGGTTGGGCAGGGTCCCCTGCCTGGCAAGGAAGCAGTTCTCTGCTGCCTTTCCGCACCATGGAGCTGAGGAGCCACGAAAGAAAGGGAAGGCCCATGTCCCAGGGCTTATAGCACCTGCTTTGGTCCTAGGTTGAATCCCCGGCATCTCCAGGTTGGACTTGGAGAGATTAACTGTCCGAAACCCTGGAGAGCTGTGTAGATGATTCTGAGCTAGATGAACCAGTGGTCAGACTCTGGAAAAGGCAGCTTCCCTTGACAATAGGCAGAGCTGAAAGCAGTTTGCAAATGGGACCAGCTTCTTGCACTCACCCCCGCATACACCAGCGTTCAGTGGGTCGGAAGGTTTCATGTACTGTTGCCAAAAAAATTGGACCCGAGGCTACGACAGTTGGAGAAAAGCAATGTGTGTGCACGCCACAGGGCCCTTCCCAAGCCATTTTCAGCTCTTCCTTTCAACAATTTTGTACTGTCCCCACCCCCATTTGATCTGGCAGGAGGCAGTCATAGCCCCCAATCCTTTAAAAGAGGATTCAACAAGTTCATGAAGGTGAGGGCTTTCGGTGCCTCCTAGTCAAAATGGCTGTGCTCTTCGTCAGTGATGCTTCGGAATGCCAGTCGCTAGAAACCGCAAGAGGGGAGAGTAGCTCTTGTCCTGCTTGCATCTGGTTGGCCACTGTGAGGATGCTGAACTTTGTGGACTCTTCTTATGCTCCTATTGACTGTGTCTGTTATTTCCTTCTGCAATGGCCCCCATGTTCTCCAAGCAGCCACACAGACTGCCTAGGCTGCTCTCGCCTAGCCTTCAGTGGCTGCTTCCCTGCCGGTCGTCTGGACCTGTGGAGACCCAGCCTGCTCCGTGTCTGTCGGGTGGATATTGTTTGAGCTGCAGCGAGAGGAGAGCCGTGAGGGGCGGCTTAGTAAGGCCCCCTGCTTGCCCCTCACCCGGATCCCCGGGTCAGCTGATCCCTGGCTTCTCCGGCTTCTGTTCTGGCCCTAGCTGTCTCTCCTGTTCCCCGATTCTCCTGGCTGTACTTCAGAAATAATGCAACATAATCTATCATTATGATTAGGGATGTCAGGCTTAAGTGGGTGCCTGGTCCTTGACAATTAAGTCTAAGTGTTACTTGTCTGCTTCAAATTCAAATTAGTGGGGCTGGATCAATATCGTAAAAGATATAAAGACATTTAACATGCGAGCGGCTCTGATGCAAGGCAGGCACGGCCAGGCCTGGATTAGGCACTCAAGCCGTGCTCCTGGGGCGAGGATCTCATATGTTCCCAGAGCTCTTTGATTAGATGATTTCTCCAGAACCCTCTTGCCTGCGGGGGTGGGTGGGAAGGGGCGGGGGAGAGAGAAAGACAAACAGGGGGTGACTGGCTGGCTATCTTTCAGCTTCTGTGTCCTTTCCCAATATGCTTGGACTCTGTCTTGGGAGAGGTTCCATTGCTTTTTGTGTTTCCCCCCGGATCTATATGGTCACTGGATACACCCTCATCCAGTTTCTGACCCCTGTATGCCCCCTACTTGTATGTGCAGCCCCTTAGGCTGGACCCCTTGCCCCTAAACATGACAAAACTCATCTGCTCTCCTAACTATGCGACTCCTCCCACAGGCTTTCTGGGAAGGGCTGGGTACTGGACCAGACCAGCATCTTTGCCCAGGTCGATGCCTTTGTCCAGCGTTGCAAGGACCTCCTGGAGGTACGTGGGATGTCACAGCAGAAGTTCTGGTCTCAGAAATTCATTCATTCTCTGATGTGTCCCCTGTTGCTCTCCCCATTTGGAAAGATCTGTGGGTGCATGTGGCTTTGATAACTGAGCTGGGGCTTTTGCAAGGCACGCTAGGCCCATGTGATTTGGGTTCTGCCCGAAACATCAGGTTGCCTGATTGGGGATCTCCACAGGCTTTAGCCTTCCCCTGGAGGGCAGAGAAATGTCCGTGAGGAGTGGTACGTTTGGGTTAGGGATTTTATGTCTGCCCAATAGGTCTGTGAGAGCCAGCAGCACTTTGCGCGCTGGGAAGACGGCAAGCAGACCCCGCTGCCCTGCTTCTTTGGCCAGCGTGGGCCCCAGATGACCAGGAGCCTGCTGGAGATCGAGGAGACCTTCAACAAGTACCTCGGCCAGCTCCGCAATGTGAAGGGAGGAATCCTGGATGTGAAGAACACCTCTTGGCATGAGGACTTCAACCGGTGAGAGATCCCCCTGGCTGCCCTTGAGCTGGGAGGGCTGGCAGGAGACAAGTCTTCCCTTGGGTCCTTCATTCAGTGTACAGAAAGAGGGAGGGAGCAGAGGATGCTGGGAAGGCAAGCACAGCATCTCCTGAGGCAGAGCCTGCTGCTCCCAGTCAGGGCACTGCGCTCTACCTTCTCCTTCCAACATCCTCTCCCTTCTCTCTGTGAATCCCTGGGGGCATCAGCTTCCGTGCTGGCATCAAGGACCTGGAGGTGATGACCCAGAACCTGATCACCTCCGCCTTTGAGACGGTGAAGGACGTGGAGCGTGGTGTGGAGATCCAGGACATCTTCCATCACTTGTCATCGCGAGAGGTACTGCTAGCGACGGGCCCTCTGACTGAATCTGAGGCAGGGCTGAGCTCTGTGGAGCTGGAAGGAGGAAGGGAGCATCGAGCTATCAATGGGATAAGACTATCAGTGGCTACTAGCCATGGCGGCCTCCAGTGGGGGAGGTGGCACACCTCTGAACACCAGTTGTTGGGGAGCTCAAGTGGGGAGACGCCTACTGAGCTCATTCCTGCTTGTGGGTTTCCCTTGGGGGCATCTGGTTGCCCCCTGTGAAAGCTGGATGCTGGACTCGTTGGGCCTCCTTTGGTCTGATCCTGGCTCTTACAAGCAACTCTGAGTGTGGGCCTCTTTGCTTATAGTGGGCTTGAACATCTCTGTGGCATGAAAGTAGAGCTTGAGCAGGTGTCACCTTGGACAGAGTTCAGCCTTCTGTGATCTAGCTGGTACAATAGGAGCCAGCGGTTAGGCCGGTTGGCTGCTGACTCCCAATATGACCAGTATCTTGAGAGCTTCGTGGAGGCCTGTGCCAAGGAAATGCTTGGGAGTTTCAGGAGGACCTCAGAAGGCGGTTCATTCCAGCGGGGCGAGGGTCGGTGGCTTCTCATTGTGGGAAGGGCATCCCACCAGACCTCTTTTCTCTGTTCCAGGCCATCAAGCGCACCTTCGACAAGAAGACGGTTGACATCTTCATGCTGTTCAACAGAGAGCTCTCCCTGGTCAACAAGGAGTTGAGCAAGCGGACCCCTTTCCTGCCGCCACACATGTGCCATTACTCGGGCCTGGTGCACTGGATGCGTGCTCTGCGACGGCGCATTGAGAAACCCATGAATGTAAGGCTCTTGCTCTAAGGACTGCAATAGACCCCGGTGGCCGGCAGGGCTGGTCCCACCATTAGGCAGAGTGAAACGTCCGCCTCGGGCGTCAGCTGCTGAGGAGCATGTAGTGGACTTGGCTTTGCGTGCTATGCAGCCTGTTCTGTTTCGTGTGAGCAGGGGTCAGGGGGACAGGAGTGGATTAGCATTCTGTCTCCAGGCCCACCAGGATTGCATCAGACATGCTGGTCGCTTCCTTTTCCTGCTCCGCCTGTTTACATAGAACTACATGGTTCGAAGGGACCCACAGGGCCTTGCAGTGCAGGAATCGCAGCTTTTGCTCCCACGGTTGTGAGTCATTCTCCTGTTCCTGTTAGGTTAGCTTTGCTCGTTTTCCTCTACCATTTCACTCCTTTCCCCTGGCCAAGGTACCAGGCAAGGTTCAGACCTGGCAGAGGCTAGCTCTCCCCCCGATCCTGGCTCTTGGCTTTGTTGGGTGGAGCCAAGGCATACAATATCTGCAGGATATCCACCTTGGTATTCTGTCCTGCACTAGTGAAACAATGCTCAGTGATTTAGAGACTGCCCTGTCCTACAGTAATGCACGTCTCCTTCGCATTAGTCTTGTTTTGCTTGGGCAGAGGGTGGGAAGGTATTCCTCTCCAGCCCTTCTAAGATTATTTTTTGGCGGGGGCAGCTATCTGCAGGTCAGCAAAACAACGGGCCCTTGGCATGGTCGCGGCGGCTGTTCTTTATTCATCAAGCAACCTCATCAATTTTTTTTGTCTATTTCTCAGCTATTTACCTCAATAACATCCTCCGTCTCTGAGTTCCATCTGACAGGTTTAATTATACGTTGGGTAGAAACAAAACGGCTTTTCCACCATCAATCAAACCTCCCCCCACCCGGCTCTTCGCTCTGTGCACACTTGAAAATTGAAATTGCCAAAATCCGCGTTAGGATGTAAAGGAAAGCTGCCTGTAGATCAGCTCCCTTCTGAACCTCCCTGTCCAAAACTGGCTTCTCCCCTGCCAGGAGCCTTCCCTTTATGTTGATATTAGCTGGCAAACGCCTGGACCCCAGCGCTCCCCTGCCCTGCTTCTGATGTTTGTTGTGTAATGGCGAGGTGTGCCAGTCCCTGAACGCTGCTCTTGGCAAGCAGAGGAAACAGGCACTTTCATATTCTCTCTCTCTCTCTCTCTCTCTCTCTCTCTCTCTCTCTCTCTCTCTTTCTCTCTTTCTCAGCGTTTCTCAGGCCCAGGGTGTGTGGGATGCAAACGGTTTTGCTATGCTGTGTGGCAAGAAGCCTGCGGACGGCCAGGGCTCAAGGCTTCCCACTGGGATTGCCTGATTTCTCAAGTGCTGCCGGCCAAGTTGCAAGCTGAGATGGGGGTCATCAGGCAACTGGGCACGAAGACAAAGGCACACGGGTGGGGGCGTTTGTGGCCTGGGTGGGAGGGAAGAAGCCCAGCGGGACGGGTGAATAACCAGTAAGTCTGGCGGCAGAATACGGGAGGTCTAGCAAGGCTGGGAAGCAGAGTTGCTTACTGATTTCTGTCTCTCTTTCTCTTTCACTCGGTTCTAGAGCAGCTCTCCCCAGCCAGCTGCCCTCCAGATGTTTTGGACCACAACCCCTGTCAGCCCCAGCCAACACAGGTTGTGTGATGGAAGTTGTAGTCCAAAACTACAACTGGCGAAGGCTGTCTAGAAACCTGCTGAGGTCAAGCAAGGAAAAAGTGAAGCCACCTCTGGGGCTGCCATCTCCTGGGTGACGCGGATGCCATTACGCAGTGGAATGCACATGCCTACCCTTTCCGTTTCCCTCGCTCCCACTCCACCCTCCACGTGGCCCGCAGCTGGCAACCCACGCTACGTCACCGTTGTCACTGGACACATCAACTCATAACCTGATTTGCACCCCACAAAGGCTCGGGTTTCTTGCAGTCCTCTTTTCACAAAGTAAGTTTCCAGCCCTCCTGACTGGGTGCTTCAGAATTAGAACTCAGGACTGTCAGTGTGGAAGCAGAAACTTCAAGCAGCTGGGTCAGTCTGGAAGCTGAGCTCCTGCAGAACTCAGCCCACCTTCCCCTGCCATTTTGCAGGAAATCCTTGGCCCTGATAGGCTCTTGAATTGATTGATTGATTGATTGATTGGACTTGCAGGGCTGCATTCAACTAACTTTTGCTCAGGGTAGACCCACTGAAATTAATGCTCCATAGTTAGCCATGACCACTAATTTCAGTGGGCCTGCTCTGAGTAAAAACCAGTTGAATATAACCCATGATCCACTTTTTGAGAAAAGGTATCACAAAGCAGTTTACAATATATAAAATAGGATTTTAAAAACCTGTACAGGATACCACATAAAGCATACAAAATGTCCATTTCATGACTGTGCCAACACCTATAACAATGAACTCCATCCGACCCCAATATACCAGCCCTGATTTATGATCTATTATTATTAAATTTATTACCAGCAGATCCCAGGACAGGTTACAACAATTTGTAATTCAGAATTAGAAAACAGTCACAGGAGTAGGAATTCATAGTCTCCAACCGCCCTGAAAATTCCAGGACTGTCATGAAAGCCCATAACCCAAATTATCAAGGGGCTTTCCCTTCTGTAGGGACGCAGGTGGCGCTGTGGGTTAAACCACAGTGCCGAGGACTTGCTGATCAGAAGGTCGGTGGTTTGAATCCCCGTGACGGAGTGAGCTCCCGTTGCTCGGTCCCTGCTCCTGCCAACCTAGCAGTTCGAAAGCACGTCAAAGTAGATAAATAGGTACCACTCTGGCGGGAAGGTAAACAGCGTTTCCGTGCGCTGCTCTGGTTTGCCAGAAGTGGCTTAGTCATGCTGGCCACATGACCTGGAAGCTGTACACTGGCTCCCTCAGCCAATAAAGCAAGATGAGCGCCGCAACCCCAGAGTCGTCCATGACTGGACCTAATGGGCAGGGGTCCCTTTCCCTTTCCCTTTACCTTCTGTACAGTGTTTCAGTGTGTTACTGAAAGTTCAGATGAAGCCTGCTGAATCTCAGAAGGGATGAAGTTTCGCTGCTGCGGGGCCGCTGTTGAGAAGGCCCTATTATGGGTTTCCACCGGCCTCATTGTGTCCACTTGTGGTTGTCCAGAAAACACCTATAACCCTTTCCTCTTCTGATCTTGAACTTCCTCTGTGCTGCACTTTTTTTTTTACCTCTGCTGCTGCTACTGGAATTTACCCAGTCACTTGCGCCCGGGGAATACTTTCCTGGCTATGTACATTCAAAGGAAAAAGCAAAGTTCAGAAACGAGGGGTTTGGAACCTGCCTTTTGGTAGACAGCGTCCCGGGGGAAGAATGATACGTGCGTCAGCACATATGTTTTGGATCTGATTCCGTCTGATCACGCAGCTCCCCTTGCAGTATTATTTAGCATGGGATTTCCCAGCTGCTGACAGGTATGGATCTGTTCACACATGACTGGAACGCAGCTGCTGCTTTTGCGGTGAGGCTTGCCAAGTCTGGACAGAACGTTCTAGCTCAGAGAATGGGCCGCCTTTGATACAGGAGCCCCATTGTCCTTGGGTAGGGAGATGAGGGCAGTCTTGGGGTCACCTTGTTTCAAGGAAGTATGGGGAGAAGACGACACATTATTCCACAACAGGTTTTGTTCCTGCCAGGGGTGCCAATGTGGGTGCTCAGACCTGTGGGTGCCATGCAACGTGCTTGGCCCTGGCACTGAAATTTGTGGGTGCCCGGGCACTCAGGGCCCTAGGGAGTTGGCACTTATGGTTACCGTATTTATGCCAGGGGAGTAAGTAACTTTGGAGAACAGCCCAGTAGGGCATGGATTGAAACTTCACCCCATGCTGTGATCCTTTGGGGTCTGTTGCATGCGGGGAAAGCATTCAATACTTGCCACTTTGCTGCACTCCTAACCCCTACTCTGTTGCATTTTAGGAGTGGGGAGAAATAAAAAATGGATATAAAGCTAATGCTATTAGGGAAGGCTTAAAGTGATAGAGTTGATTCCTAGAGAACTGAGGCTATAGAGAAGGAAATGGCTACGGCAATCTATACAGCCAGAATAACAACACAGTAGGTCATCAACACCTGGGGAAATTGTGCAGCTGAGTTTAAAAAAATAAGTTGGATTTTATTAGCACCGAGCAGGGGAAAGGCAAGAGGGGGATTTTTGTTCGCAGCGCTGTGCAAGTGCCCTTTGAGTGAACAAAGTGTGGCTGTTCCACAGTCAGTGTCCAGTTTGGAAGCAGGCCAAGCCGTCCCTTCTCTGCTGGGTCCTTGTTGAAGGCCATCGGCGTTAACACCCTGGCCCACGGCATCGTTTCCTGAGCGTTGGCTGGGAGACCATCACGCTGGGGGAACCAACAAGTGGTGCCTGATTCAGCTTTGCTAATGACAAAAGCTTCTTAAAAGCTTTTTATATTTTTTATTTTGGCACTAATAATTGGCCCAATTTTTCTAGGTGACATATGTTGTTTTCTTTAGTACACCCACCGGAAAGAGTTTAATGGGCAACCAGGATTTTATTTTCCCATTTCGTTTGTGCCCACCGTTGACCCAAGTAGCGAACTAATGTTCTAGCTGAGCTCAAGACTGGGGGATGGATCCTGGGGGAGGGAGGAAAGAGGGGGGGCGGGCGTGAAAAGCAGGTGAGCCTCAAAATCATCAGCTGCTCCGCTAGCATTCCTTCCTTCCGACTTGCAAAGACTAGGGCGTGTGCTGTGATAATTAAGTTAATATTACCCCTTTTCCAGTTAGGCATAGTCACATGCACTCTTCCAGTGCAAGAGGGGAGCCTGACTACAGGTAGAGAACCAGGACGCTGCGTTTTACTATGGTGGGAAATGGTGGTTGCCAACTTACCGTATTTCTTTGCTTAGGAGAACATGGATCTGCCGGAACATTTTAAGTGAATAGGAGAGGCAGAGCATCAGTCCCTGACGGCCTCTCGGGTGATGGAAAGGACCCTGTGCCCCAGATGCTTCTTCGCATAGTGCACAGTTAAACTGTGGAACTCCCTGCCACAGGAGGCAGCGACGGCCACGAGCTAGAATGGCTTTAAAAGGGGGTTAGACAAATTCATGGAGCATAAGGCTATTGGTGACTACTAGCCAGGGTGGCTATGTCCTGTCTTTGTTGTCGGAGGCGATAGACCTCTGAATGCCAGTCAGTTGCTGGGGATTATATGTAGGGAGAGTGCTGTTGTGTCCTGGTCCCGCTTGCCAGCTTCCTACAGACACATTTTGGGGCCCCATGAGAACAGGATGCTGGACTAGGATGTTGGCCTGATTCAGCAGGGTTCTTCATACATTGGAGAGCCACTGCTGCTCAGAGTGGATGGGCAAATCCCTGGGCCTGCATCTTCAGCGTGTGAGAAGTTTAGCTGTCCCTATCCCTGCACACGGGTGGCGCTGTGGGTTAAACCACAGAGCCCAGGACTTGCTGATCAGAAGGTCGGCGGTTTGAATCCCCACGACGGGGTGAGCTCCCGTTGCTCGGTCCCTGCTCCTGCCAACTTAGCAGTTCGAAAGCACGTCAAAGTGCAAATAGATAAATAGGAACCGCTCCAGCGGGAAGGTAAACGGCATTTCCGTGCGCTGCTCTGGTTCGCCAGAAGCGGCTAAGTCCTGCTGTCTGCGGACAAACGCTGGCTCCCTCGGCCCATAGAGCGAGATGAGCGCCGCAACCCCAGAGTCGGCCATGACTGGACCTAATGGTCAGGGGTCCCTTTACCTTTACTTTAACCCTGCACACCTGGCTGGCCATCTTTGCGAGGACGAGAGGTGTGTGTCTGTTTCCTCCCGGGAGCTGCCTCGCGTGGCTCATGAGCAGGGCCCTCTCCTCTCCTCCTTGGCAGTGCCTCACCAAGGCCCACTTCATCCCCCACATTGGGACCGGAGAAGAGAGCTTCCAGACCTACCAGCTGCTCATCCAGGCCATGGACGAGATTGAGCGGAAGACCTTCCACGAATGGACCCAGACCCTGGACAAGGACAGCCTGAAGCGCCTGGACACCCCTCTCCTCATTTTGAGCACGGAGAAATCCGGGATGCTGGACATCAATTTTGACAAGTGAGCGAGCTGATTGGTGGCGGTGGGAGGCGGTGGGGAAACCTTGCACCGTGGAGCCTGGGCAGGTGCTGGGAGGCCAGACATCCCTCCCACCCCCTTGTGCCTCTGTCCCTTCTCTTTCCAGGCATTTGCTGAAATTATTTGTGGAAATCCACTACTGGGAAAGGGTGCTCTTTGAGATCCCCCACTACGTGGTCGAGGTTTACGAAAGGAAAGAGGACCTGCGCAACCTGAGAGAGAACCTGCTGCTGGTGGCACGAGACTATAACAGGTACGCTGGCCATTTCGGGAGGGTGATTGCTCTCTTCCGCTCTCGTCATTTGCAGATTCTTTAGCTGCGATTCCTGCATTTTGGGGGGGTTGGACTAAATGACCCCTTGCCGCCCCTTCCAGTTCTACAGTTCTGTGGAACAGAACAAGTGAATTTCACAAACGCTGGTGCCTCTCACCTTACAGCCAGCCAAGGCTAATTTGTCCTCCCTGCCTGCTGCAATCAGTGGCCTGCGTTATGCCACTTAGGACAGAAGGCAGCTGCTTTTTTGAATCTCTGGTTAACACGTGTCTGGATGGCAGTTAACAAGCAGAGGCACCTTTTAGCCACTCCTCCCACGCTCATCTGAATGCCCCCCCCCCCCCATTGCTTTGGAAAGGATTTGAATGTTATGATTTGTAAAGGGTCTGGCACTGTGCAAAGATGGCGGCGTTCCTTTGTTTCGTGGAAATGTTTCCAGGTGTCTGGATTGCAGGGCGGGGGAGAGGGGGCTCTGGGCCCTAAAAGCTTTGACTTCAAAGGCCAGGGCTGATCCTGTGGTCCATTCGTAGCACCTCCTCTTGTCTCACTAAACGAATTCTCCTTCAGTGGAGGGTGGTATCCGTATACAGTGGTACCTCGGGTTACATACGCTTCAGGTTACATACGCTTCAGGTTACAGACTCCGCTAACCCAGAAATAGTGCTTCAGGTTAAGAACTTTGCTTCAGGATGAGGACAGAAATCGCGCGGCAGCAGCAGGAGGCCCCATTAGCTAAAGTGGTGCTTCAGGTTAAGAACAGTTTCAGGTTAAGAACGGACCTCTGGAATGAATTAAGTACTTAACCTGAGGTACCACTGTATGTGTTTTAGATTCCACTTGATTTTGTAGACAGGGCTATGCAAAACAGACTTGGGGGCTTCATCCTTCCCCCCCCCCCGCCACCAGTTCATGCTCCCTCTGAAGCCCTCAGTCTGCAACAGCGGCCTGGCTGGACCATTCTCTTCAGGGAGGAACGGGGCTAAAACAAACATGAGGCACACAGAAAAGTCATTTGGGAGGCCTGGGGTGAGCTTTCGCACCTGGGCAATGGAAAACTCCCAGTTCTTCCTGCTTCTGTTTCCTTGGAGGGAGGACATCCCACCGTCCTTCTCCTCCTTGCATGGTTCATGATGGTCCAAGGGATGCTGTGTTGGCAACGTACAGAAGCAATGCCTGCAGCCCCCCATCCCGAACCCAAGTGTTGCTACTGTCGCCTCTCCTGCCGCAGGAGGGTTCAGTTCCTCCCGCCACCCCAACTCCCACATGCTCTGATGGGTGGTTGGGGGGTGGGGTTGATCAGGAGGTTCCTGCGGCATCAGCCTCGCTTCCATATTATGGCGTCGCCGCGTTCATAAGGCGATCAGAAGAGCGGTTTGCTTCCTGACTAAGATTTCCGAAGGTGTGGTGGGCAAGGAGGGGGCTTTCTCTCCCTCCCCCCTTTTGCTTTGCCACAGTCTCCTTTTTGAAGTGTGACACGGAGGCGTTTCTCTGCAGAGAAAGTGTTGTTTGAAACGAGCTTTGTCTTGGCAGCTGTATTTTTATCATGACACAAGTGTAAGCATTTCTTTTGTGCTAGCTTTTTTTCCACTTGGGAATTAATTGGAGACCAAGCTGGTGCGGCGGGAGAGAAACGGGCAGCAGCATTCAATCCCTCTTTCTCATCAAACTCTCCCGGTTAGCTCAGGGAAGGCTGCCTGAGACCATCCTGTGTGCTGGGCTTTTATTTGGTTCAGCATTCAGACGCAAGAGGCTTTTAAGATACACACAGGGGAGAATCGCGCCCGCGAATCCCCCAGGTTAATTAGTCTGGGATAAAGACCACCTCCTCATTCTCTATTAACAATCACCAATGCAGACAAGAATAAATGACAGTTTGCCCTAAATAGGGACTGAAACTGTGCGTGCAATTCTACTTAGCGAAGACTATGAGTAAAAGGTAAAGGAAAGGTTTAGATTGCCAGTTCTCATTATGTAGCGATGGCCACCAGGTTAGACGGTTTTAAAAAGGAATTAGATGAATTCAAGGAGCAGTCAAAGCACTGTTAGGCGTGATGGCTATGTGGAACACCCATGTTCAAGGGCAGTCTATATCTGAATAGCATTGGTTCTGAGGAGCAACAGTTGGGAAGGTCTGCTATCTTCATGCTCCTGCTTGTGGGTTGGCTGTAGTGGGAAATGGGAAGCTGGACTAGGTGGTCCATTGGTCTGATCCAGCAGCCGGGCTCTCTGACAGCATTCTTTTTTTATATATATAAAATATTTTTTATTAATTTTTAGCATACAAAAATTTTAAAGACGTACCACACAAATTATTATACATATGTCCTTGTTTGGACTTCCTTCAGCATCTCTGATAGCCTTCCGTCTTGATTATTTCTCCTTCAATTCTTAACTTAATATTGCCTTTACATTTTCTAGCAAATCATTTCTCCCTTTCTATTTTTACAATATTTCTTAAATTACTCCTCACAGAACTTCTTGTAGTCCTACAAACGTAATCTGATCATCACAAATACTTTTCAGATACTCAGTAAATTTACTCCAGTCTTCGGTAAACCTCTGGTCTCGCCGGTCTCGGATCCTTCCTGTTAGCTTGTCTAATTCTGCGTAGTCCATCAATTTCATCCTCCATTCTTCTAATGTTGGTAGTTCTTCTTGCTTCCATTTTTGGGCCAATAATATTCTTGCTGACAGCATTCTTAAGGGAACATGAATATATGTCCATAGAGATTTGCGCCAGTCCCGCCTCAGAGACCTGCAATCACAATGATTTAGGGCAAATCAGGTTCACCTGGAAGGATCCATCATGATGCGAATGATTGATTACCTGCCATTCACCCTCAGAAGGTCCCAGGGTGGGTTGCAGTAACACAAACAGCATAGTCCAGAACCACATAAAACCAACCCCAGATGCAAAGACAATTATGCACTAACGAAGAGCGTTCAGGTAGATCGCAGAAATACTTTTTGGCCGTCAGGGGCTAGGGCCGTGTATTTTGGCTGCAAGACTTCGGTCTTTGCAACCTTTTGGCCGGTTTGGTGGGGAAGGAAGGGCTGCTTCTGTGGCTGGGTCTCATCCATCTCCCCCTGCCGCCCCTGGTGCTCAGGATCATCAGCATGCTGTCTGCAGAGGAGAGGGGCCTCTTCCGGGAACGCATCCGCTACCTGGACAGGAAGATCCAGCCTGGCCTGAAGAAGCTGCTCTGGTCCCTCAAAGGAGCAAGCACCGTCTTTATATCGGAATGCCGGCTGCACGCCAGCAAGGTCAGCCTCAGGGGCGTCTTACCCACAGACAGATTTTGGAGGGCGCCCCAGGCTGAGTGTCCGGGAAGGAGAGTCAGGGTGTGCTCCCTTCCCCGCTCTGGGGCAGCCCGTTCCTCTCCTCTCAACCACCCATCGGAGCGTGCTGCATCCGGCTCAGGGAAGCCCCTTTGCGTCCCCTCCTGCTGGGGCTGCCTGGGCGCCTGGCGGGTGCAATCGGGGAGGGCGCAGGGTGAGGCAGGTGTGTCTCTCCCACCCCTCTCTGGCTGCGTCGCTGCTTGCGCGCCTCCCTGCAGAGTTTGTGAGCAGAGCAGGGAAGCGCCCTGTGCAATCCTGGCACCGAGTGAGGATGGGACAGCTGTTGAGCCACCTGATCTGCTTGCTGGCCCTTTCCCAGACGGGGGCAGGTAAGGGGGGCTGGGCACCTAGAGGGAGGCTTCACGGGAGGCCGTCTGGGCTGCGATCCGGGCGCCTCTTACTTACATGCAGCACTGAGCGCGCATCGGACCATGCGATGTAAACTAGCCGGACCAAAGTCCCCCCTCCCTTAAAAAAGGCTGACAACTCTGGGAAACGGGGGGGGGGGCAGTGAGATATTTGCACCACGGCACTGGATATGCTTAAGACAGCCCTGGTCAGGCTGCTTTCTGCCCTGGGGTGCGGGGGACCTTGCAGGCCGTGGGAGGTCTTCCCTTCCCAGACCTCTGAGGGACAAGGTGGGCGGGCAATTCTAGGTATGTTCTGGGCAGGCTTTCCTTTCTCCAAAATATCTATTCTGCCTGAGGACTTGTCTGCTCTCCACACCACTTACTGTGCCATGCAAACACTTACTTTTCCAACGGGGGCTTATCTACACGTCCTCTTGTTCCACTGCTTTCCTCCGGGGAAAACTGCTCTTCACTGCTCAGTTGGAGCAAATGGCAATTTGAGTTTCCCCCACATTGCCATTTGTTCCGATCTATAGCTAAAGAACAGGGTTTCCTTTGGAAAGGAGCAGAGCAAGGGGTTAAGACCCATGCTTTCTAGGCAGGGCACAAGTGAAGTTTGGAGGAGCTCCTGGTTGGGAGGCAGTTCCCTGGGCTTCCTCTCTGCCGCAAAGAGAACTTCTAAAAAGGAGCCAAAGCCCCTCCCCCCCACTTGGCCAGCCCCTCTTGTTGCTGTGCCCCCTTGTCTGAAGTCTTTTCCCACCCCCACAGTTATCCTCTGGTTGGCACCCCTCCTGTCCTCTACCTCCAGTGACTGTGGCTTCCTGTGGTGTTATCAAAGTGGCGTGGACATCTGGGGCTATTGGGTTGTTTTTTTAATTTTAATTATGTATTTTGTGGTTTTGGATATTGATTTTATTCTGTGAACTGCCCTGAAACCCCTGGGTATAGGGTGGTATATAAATTCAATTAATCATCATCATCTGCCGGCAGGGGATGATGACAAAGGGGGACAAGTCCTCTCTCCCCAGATGAGCCACAGCCCCCAGATACCCACCTTTCCATCTTCCTACTGTTAATATTATTATTACTATTATTTTAAATGCATGTTTAGCATCTGTAGAACCTAGGTGATATGAGGCCAAATGTACAGGCACTATTCTTGTGAGAAAAAAGCCTTCAAATGTTTTAATTTCTCCCCCTCTCGGCAAAATCCCTGCGGAAGCTCCTACCTGGCAGTGCTGCGATGTGCGGCCGCCCATTTCCCTTCTGCTCTTTTCCTGGTGGCTCCAGGGCTGCTCTGCAGGATTTCCCCAGGCCTCTCTTAATGCAGCAAGGAGGCTGGTCTCCGCACGAGGCTTATGGGTTTGGTGCCTCTTCCAGCGCTAAGTCTGCCCCGCTTTCCCCTCCTGAACCTACTTAAGTCTCTTCCTCCCCCCTTCCCTTTGGCTTTCCCACACAGGTGCAGAACATTGTGAATGAATACAAGGCCTCCACCTTGGCCATCGCCCGCAAGGCCCAGCAGATAAGCGAGGCTTTTCTGGTGCGCATCACTGGCAAAAGGGTCTACAACGACCTGGAGTTTGAGGAGGACCAGGAGGACCACCGGGACTTGGTGCAGAAGAAACTGGTCGCCATCCACGAAGAGTGCATTGATATCATGCGGCAGACATACGAAGTCTTTAAGAACGATGGGCCAGAGGTGAGGAGGCCGGGAAGGCCAGTCTTCCTGCTTTGCGCAGCCTCGTTCGGAGTGCTTTGGAAAGAGCTGAACGACGCTGAAGGGAAGTGAAGCACACTGCGTGTTTGATTCCTGTATCTGCCAGCAGGTGGTGCTGTGGCTCCCCTTAGCTTTGTTGTGGAATGACAGTCCCAGCAGAGGCCGTGACATTTCGCTGAAGTGCTGAGCGTGCATATGGAGGAAGGTGGGGCTGCCTGGGCATCGGGCCAGCTGTTCCCTCATTAACAGGCTCCGCTTGTCCTTGGCATCCCTGGGCAAAGTTGCTTCCAGAGGGATTCAGGGGCACAACGGACATGCTTGATCCTAGAAAGAGTCAACATTTCCCCACTTGTCCCTCCTCCCCCTCCTCCCGCCCCCCCAGGTCCATCAGCACTGGTACAACTACACCACGAAGATGGACAGGATGATGGAAGATGCCCTGCGCCTCAATGTCAAGTGGTCCCTGATGGAGCTCTCCAAAGCCATCAATGGCGACGGCAAGAGCAGCCCCAACCCCCTCTTCAGGGTCAAGGTGATTCTGCAGGACAACTATCCAGGCCAGACCCCTCAGGTGAGCCTCTTGCCGCCTCCCACCTCGGCCTGAGCTCTTCAGGGAAGCTGCTCCGAAGCCCCACATCTCGCCATTCACCCATTTTAATTTTGAAATGCAGAACCCCAGTGTCATGTCGGAAAATAATTGCAGGGTGGGAAGAATGTGTGTGGATGCCGCTGCATCACATTTTGCAATAGCACATGATGATTGTGGTGAAATAAGCATTTTAAAAATATTACCAGGAGATTTTCTTTCTGCTCAGGTCCCAACCCCAGCCTGGGGCTCTGGGGTGGAGAGTGATGCTCAGCGCTTCTTCTCTAGGGAGTTTGCTTTGGGCTTCTTCCCCCTTCCTGCTGACCCGTTCCCTTTGGCTTCTGCAGGTGGAGTTTTCCCCAACGCTCGCCCAACTGGCCAGCATGGTCAATGACATCAGCACCCACCTGATCACCAGCATCTCCGTCTTCCGCCACCTCCCAGAGATCCTCGTCAGGCGCAAGTTTCCCCGGGACCCCATCTACCTCCTCGTGGGTAAGGAGTCTGCTTTGGCTTGAAGGCGTTGTCCAGGCAGCTCAAACTGTCGGTTCTTCACAGACAGGTCTTCTTTGTGGCTTCTGTCCCTCTCCCATGCCAGATCTGAGGGCACTGGGCCACCTCCTCTCACATTCAAAGCTTGCATCAAACAAAGCCCACCAGGACTGGGCCCTTCCGAGCCCAGCCAGGAATGACAGTCAATTCCAAAGTCTTATTCAGTTACTTATTTCATACTTTATTTCAGGAATTCTTAACCCCACCCTTCGGCCAGGTTGCTGAGATGGTTTAAAAAACAGAATAAAAACAATGGGTTATATCCAATGTGATGCCAAGTAACGTGTTTAGTCGGCACAAGGATTTACGCTTGTTCAATGGAACTTGCCCCTCCTTCATGCCCCTAAATCTGTTCCAGGGGTTCTGCGATTCCTCTGGGGGTGGGGATTTCAAAGAGGAGGGTTGCATAAATGTAAATCCTTGCACTGATGAGACGCCTTAGTTGGAGACTGCCCAATAAAAGCAGATAAAGGCATGCTAAAGGCAGGAGAATTGTATAAGACCTGAATAAGCCGATGAGCAGGGCAAAAACTATCTAAAAGCCTGGGAGAAAGCCTTTTAGGGGAAAAACCCCCAATGGTTCAGTCTCGCCTTGGGTGTTGGATGTCTCCAAGTGGCTTTAACTCCCCCATCACACTTGGAGACATTCGTACAGACAAGGAGAAACACCTTTCGGATAAAGCCAACTGTTTTGCCTGTGATTGGTGCTGAAATGACATCGGAGGGAGCACCGGGTGAGCCACTTTGAGGGCAGCATTCAGTCATAATCATCAGGAAATGACATGCTTCTTACCCTCTCTATAGAGAACATTTGCATAAACATGGTAGATGCCAGGCCCAAGAGCTGATGGGCCTGGAGATGCAAAATGGGTGACAGTTCCTGGGATTCGAACCCCAGTCTCCAAGGTCCTAGGCCATGGGTAGGCAAACTAAGGCCCATGGGCTGGATCTGGCCCAATTGCCTTCTATATCCAGCCCGCAGACGGTCCGGGAATCAGTGTGTTTTTACATGAGTAGAATGTGCGCTTTTATTTAAAATGCATCTCTGGGTGATTTGTGGGGCATAGGAATTTGTTCATTGTCCCCCCAAAATACAGTCTGGCCTCCCACAAGATCTCCACCACACCCCCTCCACCAATCCTCTTGCCTCTTGGTCTATGCCTAAAATTGGGGGGGGGGCATCAGAAGCCCTATTGGGGAGGGAGGAATGGTGTGCAAATGGCATTAAACGGAAGGACAGTATAAGGGGTTAGGGGACGCCCAGAGCATTATTAAACAAAGCAGTGATTTGTGGAGTGCATTTTGTGGGGCGACGGGATGGTTTTTTAGTAGCTGCGGAGTTTGTTAGTTTTGAGCTGGGAAGGCGGCTGAGCCAAGCTGGCCTCCCTGTTAGCTCGGGAGTCATTACATGGTCTTTAGCAGTCCTTGCGTAGTGCAGCTGGCAAGCTAAGGAGAGCTGTGGAATTTGCAAGGGGTTGCAGTCAAGGAGAGAGCGAGGGCGAGAGGTGCACTCTGAACTCCAGCCACGTATGAACCGACTGCGCACACAAGCTTTCGGCTCACCTCCTCCTGGCTTTTGTCTCCTTCTCCTCTTCTCCCCCTCCTTCCCCGCCGCTTCCTTCAGCCTCTTTTCTGGGCTGAGTCCCAGGAAGACTTGGGTGTTATTCTGCCGCTGCTGCTTTCCCTTACCTCCCCCCCCCCCGCTCCTTCCTCGCAGATGCTCGCACATTAGGCTTGTTTGTGTCGCCATGTGTGATTCATGGTGCTGGTTTTGCATCTCCTGGAAGCTCTGCGGGAAGTCTGGGTAGTTAGGTGACGCTTGAGTAATAGAAGACCTGTGCGGGGAGGTTCAGGCTGAGCTGGGCGCCTTCCCCCGTATGCCGGAAAAGGGGTCAGGGAAAGAAGGTGCCTTTGGCTCGCACCTGATAATTGTTCCCGGCTTCTGCTAAAACAGACTTTGCCAAGCTGGTGCCCCCTGGACGTCTTGTATCGCAACTGCCATCAGTTCCCCAGCAACAGAGGGCACCAGCTCTGCAAAGGATGCTGTAAAAGAAAGCCTGTTGGGCTTGTTTTCCTGGTGGTTTGTGAAGCTTGGAGGGGAGATGATGATAGCCAGATACCAGAAGGGCTGTCACATGGAAAAAGCTCGTTTTCTTCTGCTCTGGAGAGTAGGACCCGAACAATTTCAGGGGGTTGGACTAGATGGCCCTTGGGTCCCCTCCAACTCCAAAGATTCTATGATTCAACGGATTCAAATCCCAAGAAATGACACTGCGATTACCGTATTTTTCGCCCCATAGGATGCACTTTTTCCCCTCCAAAAATGAAGGGGAAATGTGTGTGCGTCCTATGGGGCGAATGCAGGCTTTCGCTGAAGCCTGGAGAGCGAGAGGCATCGGTGCGCACCGACCCCTCTCGCTCTCCAGGCTTCAGGAAGCTATCCGCAAGCCTTGCAAGCCTGGTGGGAGTTCCCGCGGGCTCACAAGGCTTGCGGACAGCAGCCTGCAGCCCCGGCGAGTGTCCGCAAGCCTTGCGTGCCCAGCAGGAGGTCCCGCCGAGCGCGCGAGGCTTGGGGCGGCAGCCTGTCGCCCGAAGCACGCGGAGCCCTCCGGAGGGTGCCCCGTGCTTTGGGCAGGTGTGCACAAGGCTTGGGGCGGCAGCCGCGGCGGGGGGGGAGAATAAATTTTTTAAAATTCATTTCCCCCCCCCAAAAAAAAACGAGGTGCGTCCTATGGGCCGGTGCGCCCTATAGGACGAAAAATATGGTAAATGTTAGGAAGAACTTTGACGTAAGAGCTGTTTAACAGTGGAATGGACTCCTTCCTTTATTGGAGGTTTTTAAGCAGAGATTGGATGGCCACCTGCCAGGGATTCTTGAGCTGTGTTTCCTGCATTGCAGGGGGTTGGACTCGGTGGTCCTTGGGGTCCCTTCCACCTCTACGATTCTATGAGCCCTTGGAAGACACCAGAGCACTGTATCACGGAAGGCGAGGATGATTCGGGAAACGGTGCAGAGCTGGTGTCTCATCACCCCCTTTGCCACTGGACAGAGTGCCCTACCAGTTGTGCAGCTTCTGTCCTCCTGGGGCAGCTGGGAGACAGGGGGGGGCCACAGTGCAGAAGGAAGGGGTTAAACTGCCACCTCTGCTGCCACCAGGGCCCTGATCCAGATTAGGCTCCTCCCTTGTGTTGCATGGAGGAGGCCCGTCCTATTGCCTGCCCTGAATCTGCTGCCCATCCATGTTGGTTCCAGTATTCTCAGAGTGGGGGGGGGGGACGTTCCCTCCACCCATGCTCCCTCCCGCTGCCTTGTTCCTTCTGCCCACCGTTTTTATTTAAACAAAAAAACCCCAAACCTATTTTAAGGCATTGCTACTTTTGTCATTTTTAAAAAACTTTTCAGTATATGAATCATATCATAACATATTGTCCTTTCTTTTTTTTAGCTGTATGGTTTGCTGTCTTGTGTGGATATAGTTCAGAAAGGCAGTTTGTAAATATTTTAAATAAATAAACATATTTGATCATGCTTTCTACTAGTTTACCCAATAAATCCTGAATCGCTGCTGCTTCTTCTTCTTCTTCTTCTTCTTCTTCTTCTTCTTCTTCTTCTTCTTTTTTAAAAAGGAGCCTACTTTGGCTACTTTCAAAGCCTCTTGTTTGGAGGCCAATTTTAGTTAGAAGTTGTACATTTCGTGAGAGGTTCAGCAGTGTCGCCTTTGAGTTCCTTAAGAAGTCCTGGGGGGGGTGCTACTGGGGCCTGTTGCATGGCTAATTTTGATGGCATGGGCCCTCCTGCTCATCTCCATTCTGCCTGAGGTTGAACGGAAAATAACATAGCGAAAATGACTTGCGAGGTGGTGTGTTGTTCGATAAGAGATTGAGTGGTTGGGGGGGGGAGGCTTGTTTAATTTCATTGTACACAGGTTGTACAATGACAGTAAAGGTATTATTCTTATTAGATGCCTGGAAAGCATGAGCTTAGTCCAGGAGGACTGGTTGCTTGACTGCCAGGAGCTGATGGCCTCGGCTTGGAGTTTGCTGGTGTCGCTGCCATGACAGCATCACAAATTTCTTCTTTATCCTCCCCCAGAGCGCGACGAGGACATAAAGAAAATCCAGTTGCAGATCAGCGCCGGCATGCAGTCCAACGCGACACACCTCCAGGCGTACCTGAAGACCTGGGATGTGTACCGCGAGATTTGGGAGGTCAACAAGGATGCCTTCATCAACCGCTACCGGCACCTCAACCCCCTGGTTTCGTCTTTCGATGCAGACACTGCTAGGTAAGATGGTTTGAGGATAAACCTATAAGGGGCTCTTTGGAACGCCCCACGTTCAGAGGTGAGGGGGTCAACAACGATGCTCGCAGCCCAACAAGAGGAGAGGGTTGTTCCCTTCATGCCCTGCGTGAGCCACTAAGATTGCGCCATCAGTTTTCCACCTGGAAAGTCCAGCCGGATCTCGTTCTCGGCTCTTGAGCCTGCAGACTGCAAGGCAGGATCAATACAATAGAAGTTGGCATTTGGGCAAATCCATAAGCACAGCAGGTGCAAATGTGGTTGCTCCAGAGAACTTTGCGAATGAAAGACCGTATGGAAGAAAGGCAGGGCTGTGCTTTGAAGGAGAAATGAAAGGGACCAGAAGGCAGGGTGGGGAAGGGGGGTGCGATTCAGGAGGCAAAGATTTGAGAGCTCCACTGAGAGGGCTGTGTAACTAACAGGGGCCAGTCACCTTCTGGAAAGGTGGAATCTGCCCTTGCAGGCACATGGGGCCAAGGTTTCTCGTGCAGGGCCTGCTATCTCTCAGTTGCCAGTAGTACACCTGGCTTGACAGCAGTGCATATGAAAAGGATCTTGGGGTCTTAGTAGAAGACAAGCTGAACATGAGTCAACAATGTGATGCATCAGCAAAAAAAGCTAATGCTATTCTAGGCTAGTATCCAGGTCAAGGGAAGTAATAGGTAAAGGGACCCCTGACCATTAGGTCCAGTCGTGGCCGACTCTGGGGTTGTGGCGCTCATCTCGCTTTCAGGCCGAGGGAGCTGGCGTACAGCTTCCGGGTCATGTGGCCAGCATGACTAAGCCGCTTCTGGTGAACCAGAGCAGCGCACGGAAACGTCGTTTACCTTCCCGACGGAGCGGTACCTATTTATCTACTTGCACTTTGACATGCTTTCAAACTGCTAGGTTGACAGGAGCTGGGACCTAGCAACGGGAGCTCACCCCATCGCGGGGATTCGAACCGCCGACCTTCTGATCGGCAAGCCCTAGGCTCTGTGGTTTAACCCACAGCGCCACCCGCATCCCAAGGGAAGTAATAGTACCGCTTTATTTGGTCTTGGTCAGATGCCACCTGGAATCCTGTGTCCAGTTCTGGGCACCACAATTTAAGAAGGATATTGATAAGCTAGAATGGGTACAGAAGAGAGCGACCAAGATGATCAGGGGACTGGAAACCAAGCCTTAAGGAAGAACAGTTGAGGGAACTGGGGGAGGTTAGCCCAGAGAAGAGAAGACTGAGAAGTGATATGAGAGCCGTCTTCAAACAGCTTAAGGGCTGCCAGCTTTTTTTCTGCTGCTCTGGAGGGCACTTGGGACTCGAACCAATGGCTCCAAGTTACAAGGAAGGAGAGTCCAACCAACCGTCAGGAAGAACTTTGTGGCAGTAAGATCTGTTTTGACAGTGGAACAGACTCCCTTGGGAGGCGGTGGACTCTCCTTCCTTGGAGGTTTTTAAGCAGAGGTTGGATGGCCGTCTGTCATGGATGCTTCAGTTGAGATTGCTCATTGCTGGTGGTTGGACCAGATGGACGTAGCACAAAGTTGCATGATGGGAACCTAGGAAGGTCCCTTATAGTGAGTCAAACCGCTGGCCTATCTTGCTCACTGTCTGCGCTGGCTGGCAGCAGTGCCTCTCCTGGGCTTCAGGCAGGACATTTCTCCCAGCTGTACCTGGGAACGTTGCTGGAATTGAACCTGGGACCTTCTGCATGCAAAGCAGAGGCTCTTCTCACTGAGCTACAGCCCTTCCCCATCAGCACAGGCTGACAAGACAGCGAGATAGGAAGCTGTCCTACAGGGTAGCTTTGGGCTTTGGCATTCGCGACTTTAACTTGTGGTGGGGCTGCCCCAAGTGAAGATAAGGCCGTTGCACCCTGGAGGCGCCGTTCAACCCTCTGTGTACACACAAAGGTTTGCGGATCAGACCCCCCCCCCCCGCAGTGTTTTCCCTGCTGCCCAAGCCGGGGAGGGCAGTCTGTTTCCCCTTTATGTTGCAAACTCTTGTCGAACACCGCTGTGTGCCGCTCAGAAACTGCCCTTCCCCTTCCCCAGAGGAGGCTGGAATTCAGTGCAGCTTGAGCGATGGCTTTTGGGGGAATGAGCAGCAGGAAGAAGAAAACCTGTTTCCATGCAAATGTCAAAAGTGATTTTAAGAAACCCAAACCGGGGAGAGAAATACAGAGAGTCTGAGTGCAAGTTGGATGTTTGTACAGCTCTCCCCCTGGAGACGTCACATTAAGAGCTTTGTAAACAAGATCCAGCTGCTGCAGGAGACTCGGCAAATAGGCTTGGAAGCCCAGGCCGCCCTCGGAGACGCTGCCCGGCGGGGCTGGCCTTGCGAGAGGAGCCAGACAGCTTGGCTCAGGGGCTGTAAAAAACCTCCTTGCTGGGGCGGACAGCCTCTGCCCTTGGTGGGTGCCCCCTCCTCGGGACGGGAGGCAGCCACAGTCCATCTGGTGCCCTTATTGGGGTGGGGGGGCGGTACGAAACTGAGTTTTCCATGATTCATTGTTCATCACTTTTATGTGTTATCTAGCACCATCCGTGAGCCTGGTGCTTTGCTGAATGGGGAAAAGGGTCCCTGCCCCAAAGAGCTTGCAGTCTAAAAATTGACATAGGAGAAACAAGAGGAGGAACAGTTAAGGGGGTTGGGTATATTTCGCTTCGAGAAGAAAAGATGGAGAGGTGACCTGAGAGCAATCTTCTAAAGGGCTCTCACGCAGAAGACAGAGCAAGGAAGGAGTCTGACTAAACATCAGGAAGACCTTTCTGATGGCAAGAGCTGTATGACACCTTGGCCAGGTGGTTGACCCTCCATCGGAGGTTTTTAAACAGAGGTTGGATGGCCACCTGTCAGGGAGTCTTCGATTGTGATTCCTGCATTGCAGGGGGTTGGACTAGATGTCCCTTAGGTTCCTTCCAGCTCTATAAATCTAGGAGGGAAGAGGTAAACAGATAAATAAGACGTGGCTTCAGCTTTGCACGCTCAGGCTTTGCTACAACAGAGCATGGGAACTAGGGGCTTTGTACCAAAGGATTAACGGGAATTGGCTTTGGGCAGAGAAATTAGGGTGTCGTGCTGGCGTTTCAGGAAGCAGCTGAAAGAATCAGCGAGAGAACTGGAGGGCTTTGGATGGTGGAGGCTGGTGGGACGGGGGTCACAAGCAAGGCGAGTTGGGATCTGAGAACAGAGAGGTGAGAAGAGCAAGGTCACAGAGGGGCTTGAAGGTCAGGGCTTGTGCTGATTTGGAGAGCGGGCAGGAAGCTGGTGTAGGAAGGACTGGTCCAAGACAAAGGATATGAAGATTCTACCTGCCCCCGCCACTTTCCATGTACATAAACCAACCAAACTAGAAGCTGAACCTTACAGGAGCAGTGGTGGTCTCCTACAACAGAGGCATCAGGCTAGCTGGGGTGAAGTGGGTACCATTCCACACCTCTCAGCAATTGCCGCCAGAGGTGCCTGCCTCACTCTGCCTATTGGGAGGGTCAGTCCTGGGTGTAGGGATTTCAGGAGGGTCATTGTCTGATCAGAGTAATGACAGAGACCAGTGGCTTTGGCTGCAGACCATTGGATGGAGGTGAGGGGATCAAGGGGAATGAGAGGAAGAACCGAGAGGAGAAGGTTGCTGTGTCCAGGTGAGAGATGGCCAGGGCGTGCTCCAGAGTTTCGCAGAGTGATCTGAGAGAGAGAGAGAGAGAGAGGACTGCATTTTCACAGATCTAAAGGGGGAAGCGACAGGACTTGGCTGTGGACCGAATGTGGAGGAGAAAGGAGAGAGATGCGTCCAAGATAAATCACCCAGAGGTCACATGCCTGCTCAGCAGGGTGGATGGGAACGTTGTCCGTGGAAGAGGGAAGAGGGCGGGCTTGGGAAGAAAGACGAGGGGTGGTCTGAGACATGTTGAGCTCATCAGACGGAGTTTGGACTATTTACTTAGCCCCCTGCCTTTGGTATGCATGCGGAGGCTTGCCTGCTCTCCACCACTTGGAGAAGTTCGATTTCCTTCCTGCCGCCTTCCTTTTCTTTTTTGCCTGATGGACACAGCAAGGCATCTCCTCCGGCCCCTCGCCTTCGGGTCCTTTCCCCAGCTCGGGCAGGGAAGCTGGCGAGACTCCCTCCCTCCCTGCCTCCCTCTTCCTCCTCCTCCGAACCCGGTCAAGGCCTTCTGAGATGAAGGCATCCTGGCCGAGAGCGATTCGTGTGTACACGCGAGAGGGATAAACGGAAGGATTCCATCCCTGATCCTTTAATCTTTTAATAATTTATTGAACAAGCATGTTGAGTGCTTTGGAGGGAGGCAGCGAGAGAGAGACTCGGCTTTCCTCCCACCCCGCCGGGGTTTGCCTCTCTCTCGAGAGGGAGATGGGAGGCTGGGAGAGGATGCCAGGCGGCCTCCGTCTCCTCCGTGGTTCGAGGCTTGCCGCAGTTCAAAAAAAGCAAGGAAGACGGAGCTAAAAAGCGGCGTCCTCCACTGGCCCGGTGTCACGGGCAGGTCAGGGGGGTCCCTGGGGCAGGCGGCTCTGGCGGAGGCCTCTTCAAAGCAGCTGCCGTTTGCCTTTTGAACTTTTTCGTTTACAGCATGTTTTACGAGCTTTTGATGCCTCCATGTTCTCCAGCGTACTTCAGTAGCCGAATTCCCAGATTAAAGGCAACACGCAAAAAAATAAAGAAAGCGACCCCCCCTAAAAAAAAACCCCAACCACCACACTTTTGATGGGAAGTTAGTACAGCAGCCCATGAGTCACTGTCAGGAGAGTCTCTTCTGCCATGTTTTATCCCCACAGATGGCAAAGCCAGGGGGCCGAGGCTGTGGAGATGTGGCAGCGGCTGAGGGGAGCCAGGCCTTGCGGCAGGATAAATCTCTCCCGTCTCTTTTCTCTCTCCCACCCCCCCAGCCCTCCCCTGCTGTGCTTTCCTGACTCAGCGCTTCTGACACGCCTAATTTACGGGCCCTGCGTGGGACGGAGGCGAATTTGGGCCCCGTAATGAGGGAGGCTCCCCTCCGCCCGATCCGTCTCTGCCAGGCCCCAAGCGCTGCCATTGCCCCCATTTGTCTCTTTGGAGGCCCCGATTGTGTTTGTTTCCTCCCTCTCCCTGTTAATAGAGTTTGGCTTTGTGTTCCCGGTGACCCGTTGACAGGGAATTAATAAATGAAACAGGAAGACTTAATAAGATCCCTTGGGGCCCGAAACAATTCTCCACCTGCTGGCCTTCCTTGCTTCGATGAGTCAGGAAGATAGGAAGGAAAGCTCTGTTTCAATTAACAAATCGCACGGAGGGAATCGGCTTCTCCCTCCCCAAAGTGGCTGTTCCCATTGCGCAGCCCAGGAACAAGGCTGGACGTGGTCCGAGGGCCACTTTGCACCTTGCAAGGTCTAGACAGTGGTCTGTCTTCCTTTCACAGTATATGCATCATGTGATTCTACGTGAATAGCCTTGCATGAGGGTGAATGCATGCTTTTGCCTAAAATCACCATTCCCCCCCCCCCCAGGCATATCCAGATATTCCATCCTGTCCCCCAGCCTCTTCCAACTAGCTAGCCGAGAACGAGAAGCAGCGAATTAATCTTGGGATATTTAGATCTGGGTCAAATGATACCCTATTTAGAGTCTAGGTGAGGTGAGATTGCAGATTAGATGGATGTGATGTATTAAAGAATCTGGCTATAATCTATGTAGGTTACGCCTAGGTAAGTTAGATTCATTACTGTGACACCAGAGCATCTGCTGTTCAGGAGTTCAGCAAACTTCATCGGAATGTCAAGCAGCTTTGCAAAAGCCCCTTTTTCCTGCAGCGCAGGCGGGCTTTTGAGTGCAGAGGCGGCGTGCCGACCTCCTCTGAATACCAGTTGCCGAGGTGCAACGGAAGGGGAGAGAGCTCCTGCCTGCAGGCCCCGCTTGCGGGCTTCCCAGCGGGGCCTCTGGTTGGCTGTGGGAGGGGGGGAAGCAGGAGGCTGAGCTTGGGGAAAGGGAGCCCATCTTTGCCTGCAGAAGGTCCCAGATCCCACCCCTGGCATCTCCAGGCAGGACTGGGAAAGAAGTCTGCCTGAAACCTGGGAGACGTGTAGACGATACTAAACTAGGTGGACCCCAACTGGCTCACTAGGGGTAAGGCACCTTCCTCCATTCCTATGTGGCTGCTTTGACCTTTCGGTCTGATCCATCTGCCTCTGACTGGGGTCCCGCCATCCACAGAAGGACAAAACATGTCTGCACAAAAGGCCCCACCCTTCTTTCCAGCTACCCTTGAGTTGTCAGCCCCTCTGTTGGAAACCTGTGGCACTACAGAATTACACCTTCCATCCAATTCAAAGTGCTGACCTTTAAAGCCCCAAACGGCCTCGGTCCAGTATACCTGAAGGAGCGTCTCCACCCCCATCGTTCTGCCCGGATACTGAAGTCCAGTGCCAAGGGCCTTCTGGTGGTTCCCTCGCTTCCAGAAGCCAAGTTACAGGGAACCAGGCAGAGGGCCTTCTCGGTGGTGGTGCCCGCCCTGTGGAATGCCCTCCCGTCAGATGTCAAGGAAATAAACAACTAGCTGCCTTTTAGAAGACATCTGAAGGCCGCCCTGTTTGGGGAAGTTTTTAATGTTTGATGTTTTAATGTGTTTTTAATATTCTGTTGGGAGCCGCCCAGAGTGGCTGGGGAAACCCAGCCAGATGGGTGGGGTATAAATAAATTGGTGGTGGTGGTGGTTCTTACGTCAAAGCTGCTGGGAATTGGGAATTACAGTTCAGCAGCATGCAGAGGGCTGCACTGCATGTCATTGTCTGACAGCGGTTCCTCTTTCACAAAGCTGGAGCCTCTGGAAGGAGCGGGGTGGGACAGGATGGGGCCGAGGTCTCCACGCACAGCCCTCCCGCCTTTCTTACTATGCTTGTATGGCCCCTGCAGGTACATGGAGGTGGCCAACAACGTCCAGAAGGAGGAGACGGTGCTCAGCATCCAGTTTGTGCTGCTGGACTGCTCCCACCTGAAGTCCGCCGTGGTCCAGCATTGCAACGAGTGGCAGCACAAGCTCACCAACCTACTGAATGAGATGGCCACCAGCCGCCTGCGGGAGCTGTATGCCTACCTTCAGGACAACGCCGCCGAGTGAGTACCGAGCCCCCCCCCCCGAAATGTTCCCTGCCCCGGCCTCTGGATCCTCCCTCTGACTGAACCCCCTTTGCCCCCCGCACAGCGTCAGCCGTCCTCCGCAGACCCTGGAGGAGCTCAGCCGGAGCCTGCAGCTGCACGAGACCCTCCAGAACGACCTGCCCAAGATCGAGGGGCAGATCCCCCCCATCCACGAGCAGTTTGCCATCCTCGAGAAGTACGAGGTTGCAGTGGAGGAAGAGGTGCGAGGGGCTTTCTGGCGGCGGCAGGAGCAGGGCGGCCTCCTCCTCCTCTTCCCTCTTTCCCTGCCAAAGTGATCCTGAGCATAATGTTCTCCTTTTCTGCTGAGGTAGACGCTCTCGGAATTAAGTTAGGCGCCCTGCTGAGGGCAAGAGGCAGCCACAAATCTGATTGATCTCTGGGATGAGGGTGGCGGGCGTGGTGGCGGGCAGGCAGAGCAAGGGAGCAGCTGTTTTTTTGGGGGGGGTGTCATGCTTCTCTCGAGTGCCTCCTTGCCTCCCCTTCCTCTGACCTCTGCGTTCTCTTCTTCTTCCTCCTCCTCTTCCTCCCCTCTCGCTTCCAGGTGCTGCAGCTTCTGGGGGAGCTGAACTCGGAGTGGCTGGCCTTCCAGCAGTGCATCCTGGACAGCGAAGCCATGCTGAAGAAGCACAAGGAGAAGTTCAAGACGGGCCTCATCCACTGCGCGGACGACTTCAAGAAGAAGGCCCAGACTCTCCTGCAAGACTTCGGCACCAATGGTGAATGGCTGCAGGGGGGAGCCCAGTCTCTCTCTCTGTCCCACCCACCCCCTTTCCCTCCTTGGTGGCCAGGTCTTTTTACAGCCAAGGGCACCTTTTCCTTTGCAAGGCAAAGAATCCCACCCCCTCCCCTTTGGTCGATTGTGTGAAACCTCAGCCTGGGCTTTGCTTGTTTTAAAGGCCTCGGAAGAATCTGTAAAGCAGCCCAGGCTCGATGGAAATCTGGCTCCTGCTGTTTTTACAGGCATCTTAAACTCTTAACTGGAGGTCTGCAGCCAGGGCTGCGTCTGGTAAATGTGCCTCCTGGCTCCCATCTGCGGGCGCCACAAGGGAGGCTTCTGGCCTGATCCTTTGTACATTTACTTGGAAGTAAACCCCCCTTGGGATTACTGTGCAGCAAGTGCATACTGTTCTCCAGGAAGGAGAAGCCACCGTCCTGCCCGCTGCCTGGTCCCCAGCCAGTGAAGCTGCCTTTGCAAGGAAGTCGCTTACCGTTGGCTGTGGCAGCAGCCATCTTGTGAGCCAATTGCAAAGGCAGCCACAGTAGCTAAGGACCAAACAGACCCAGGGGGTTGTGTTTGTATGTGAGATGCAGATTCTCCTCCTCCTGGAAGGAATCCGGAGAAGGAAGGTGCAAGTCTGCATGTAGTTACATGTGCAGTGAGAGCTACTAGACAATGGAAGGGGCTCCCTTGGAAGGTGGTGGGCTCTCCTTCCCTGGAGGTTTTTAAACAATGGTTGGGTGGCCATCTGTTTGGGATTCTTTAACACTGTTTCCTGCATTGCAAGGGATTGGACTAGATGACCCTTGGGGTCGCTTCCTGTTGGAGACTTGTGGAATTCAGTCGGTAGCTCACCACACCTCAACCCGTGGGATGTATGTGGAGCCCCAGCCAAGTCTTCAGAGAATTCCTGCTGCCAGCAGAAGGGCTTCTGCCTGAGTCTCCAGTTAAGGGGGAAACTTCTCTCCCGTACAGTTCTAAGTAACAAAGTCTTTATTGTCTCCAGACATAAGACAAAGCTAAACACTCCTATGGCCTTTATACGGTACTTCTGGTCTTTGAAGTAAAGATGCAGGTGTACGGAGAGATTCGCTAACATTATCGCCATGCTAGCTATCGCTGCTGTGTAAAACCCGCAGCCTCTTCCCTTGACTCTCGCACATTGAGAGTCAGACCCTGACAGCAAACAGGACGAGACATGGGCCTGCATCAGGACAGGACTTCGCATAACGAAAGCATTCCCGAAATGGGAAGGCAAATGAGTCATCAAGCCGCACACTCGACCTTGCTGGTGTTGCTGTGATAACCCAGTGCACCTGCTCTCTTATCTTGGAACATCCAGACGTAGGGGATGTGCTAACTCAAAACATGAGCCCAAGCACTGTGTCATTCAAACCATTGTTCACACTGCACCCACACTTCCAGCTGTACAATTCTATGGCGGGAGTAAGCCTCTGTCTTCAGTGGGACTGACGTTCTAGCACACCTGTAACCAGGTCTCTGTCCTTCTCATTCAGTGCCCTTCTCTGCCTCCGCCCTGGCCAGGCAGACTTAGTCTGCCCTTCATAGGGGACTTCACCACCGCTAGTGGCATTCAGGATAAGATTCATTGTGGCCTGTGTAGCTAGGGTTCCCCTGTAGCTGTGAAGTGGTTCATGGATCAGTACATTCACTGCGGTCAGCTTTTCATCGTTTTAAATCCAGGAATCAGAACCGCAACACTTGACTCCAGAACTGAGCGCTGCTGCCTTTGCCTATCATCGCCTTCCTCCAGACTCCTTATCCAACTGGACGGCCAACCAGAGAGGGCAGGGAGGAGGAAAAGGGCTTGGGGTTATTGACTTCTCTCTCTCCTCCCATGCTAGGTCCTTTCACCAGCGCCTTGTCGGCCGATGCTGCCCTGGAGCAGATCGCTGAAATGAGGCGGCTGCTGGCCCAGATGAAGGAGGAGGAGAACACCCTTCGTTCTAACCTGGGCATCTTTAAGATCGACCAGCCGGCCTCCAAGGACCTTCAGAAGCTGGAGAGGGTAGGATTGGGTCTGCAGGGAGGGAGCTTGTCTTGACCGGCCCGCCTGCCACTTTCTGCACCAGAAAGAAGGAAGCCAAATTCTGGGGTAGGCCTGCGGGGGAGCTTGCCGTCGCTGACCTCTCTTCTGCGCCCCCTGCAGGAGTTGGATTACATCCAGCAAGTGTGGGAGATCACCAAGGAGTGGGAGGTCCACTGGAACGAGTGGAAGGTAGTGAGTTTCAAGACCCTGAAGACGGAAGTGATGGAGAACATAGCATTCGCACTTTTCCGCAAGCTGAACAAGCTGAGCAAAGAGCTTAAGGTAAGGGGCAAAGCATGGGTCGTGTCCCTGCGACGATGCCCAACTGACCCTTCTTAGGGCCACTGGAGGTTATTTTCCGATTGGGGACTCAAAAGGGTATTTCGCAGGATTGGCTAATTTTCCTTCTGTGCTTCCGTCCTAAGAAAAGCAATGTCAGGCTTCGGGGAAGTGGCTTCCCCCCTCCCTTTGGCCATGGATAAGCAGCACAAAGCAAATATAGTCTCTTACCATTTAAAGAGATTTCAATGATCACAGCGGAAGAACAAAGAGTCCATTTTCGGAGTAAAGGTGCTCCCAATTAAGGTTTACACCCACTCCCCCCCCCCGAGTCACCCGAGTCACTTCCGTGTCTTTCAACCTGATCTCGCAACCACTGTGCATTCTGTGCAGCTACCTTATCTAATCTCCGTGACCTTGGACTGATCGGTTGGACCCTTTCCAGCGAACTGGTGTCTGTTAACTCTCTCTCTCTCTCTTCCAGTTCTTCTTCTCCTAGCTGTTCACCACCCCGTTCTTCCTAACTTTTGTCCTCTGAACTATGTCCCTCTGTGAACCAGTGGTTCAAATCTGTACTGCCCCACTGCTCCTGGGAAGATTCAGGATCCTGATCAGGACCAGGGGGAGAGGGGGGCTCCCACCATTCCTCATCTGTGCAGCCCTCCTTGGCACGGTCCCTGACAAGCAGTCTCCCAGGATTAAAGGTGGAGGCATCACTTCAATTGCTGCAGTGGGTGGCCCGGATTCTGTCTTCTTGGGAGAGGAGGCAGGCGCAGCAAGATGAGTGCTGACGGGCCCATTGGCAGTTGCCTGCAATCCCAATATTAGTTCTGATAATAATAATAATAATAATAATAATAATAATAATAATAATAACAACAACAACAACAACCCTTCCCATCTGACAGGGTTACGGCAGCAGATGTTTTTCAGCCCTCCACAGTGGTTATAATCTCCCGCTGACTGTTTTCTGACTTTAGGATCGGAACTGGGAGATCATTGAGACCTCCAAGTCGAAGATTGAGCAGTTTAAGAAGACCATGCCCTTAATCACAGACCTCAGGAACCCGGCCTTGCGAGAGAGGTAGGCAGTTCGCTTACTGGCTAGTCTGTTCCTTTTGGGGAGGGTCGATGAGGATCCTATGGAGCTGAAAAAGAATGGTGGACCATGGAGACCCCTCTGTGACATGACCAAGGCCACAATGAATGGTATACCTCCTGCAGTCATCGTCCAAGCTCCGAGCATAGATTTAGGATGTCGTTTGTGAGCTGAGAAGAGCCCTGCTTCCCATGAAGGCAATGTTACTCCACAGCACTGTGGAACAGGCCGTCCTGGATATATTTTAGGTCTTGCACACCTGGTGGTTGCAGGGGCTCCTGGCACCTACCCCATGATTTCTGATAATGATTTTCAGGTGTCCTTGGGCCTATCTTCTCATCAACAAAGCAACATGGGCAGAGACCAGGGCGGTGGGCGGTGGAGACGAGATGCTGGGAATTGTCTGGCCAAGAGGAGACGTTCCCCAGACTGCCAGGGTTCAAAGGCATAGGGAAGATTCTTCTTGGTGCTGAAGTGCTCAGCTCTTCACCCGGAAAAGAGAGAGACCCTCTGACTGGCCTGTTCTGGTTCCCCGCAGGCACTGGGAACAGGTGAAGGACCTGGTCCTCAGGGCATTTGACCAGGATGCCGAGGATTTCAGGCTGGAGAACATCATTGAGCTTGGTCTGGATAAACACGTGGAAAAGATTGGCGAGATCTCTTCCTCGGCCACCAAGGAGCTGGCCATTGAGCAGGTAGCGTCGGCGGCTCTGGGGCCCTGCCCCATATTTCCTCTGAAGGAAGGATGCTTTGAGCATCACTTGCAGGGGCCCTACTTCATCTCCAACTGGATCAGACCAGCTCCTGGCCTCCTTTACCACCCACCTGCCCGTCACCTGGTCGCCATTTCCCTTTGCTCAAAATGCCTGTAAATGGCAGGGAGTCACATTTTTTTACTGTATCCCACCTGACATCATACATAACCTCAGGTGGGCGTGGCTTGGGGAAGTGGTCCTGCTTCTTTAGCCACCGGGTGCCCAGCCTCCAGTCTCTCTCTCTCTCTCAGCATTGGCAATTGACCTTCATTGCCTTCCCTGCAGGCTCTTGCAAACATTGCCAAGACGTGGGACGCTACCACTTTGGACATTGTGCCATACAAGGACAAGGGACACCACCGTGTCAGGTAGGCCCAGTGCAGGGGGTGTAAAAAAAGGGTGGCCCCTTCACCCAGGATGGCGGCACATGCCATAGCAGGACCCAGGTTGCACTTCTGTCATGGGCTCTGGCTAGCATCTCTCCAGTTGGACTGAATAGCTTTAAACATCTGGTCCCCTCTTTTTTAGGTTTTTGTCTGCTGTCCATATCCCTGATTTTAAAATTTTGTGGTTGCCTTATTTTTGTTAATTTTTTTAATGCTCTCATTAATACTTTTATTGTTGCAAGCTTCCACAATCATTGCTACTGCAGTGGAAGGGCAGAGCACAGTTTTTCTGAAGGATAAATAAATAAAACGACCCGGGAGATTTAGGAGCTTGTGGTCCAGACACTGTCTAAAGTGGGGTTTGTCAGTCTAGTTATGTTGGTGTACATTCCAGCCCAGCCAGAAGCCAGAGAGGGATTCTGATCTTGCATGCGTGCTCTGACCTTACAAGGGTTCCAGGCTTTGGGCCCTGCCCAGAAAGGCCTGTGCTCACGTGCTCCCCATTTCTGCAGAGGAACCGAAGACGTCTTCCAGGCTCTGGATGACAATCAGGTGGCCTTGTCCACCATGAAGGCCTCGCGCTTTGTGAAGCCCTTTGAGAAGGATGTGGACCGCTGGGAGCGCTGCCTCTCGCTCATCCTGGAGGTGATTGAGATGCTGCTGACGGTCCAGCGACAGTGGATGTACTTGGAGGTGAGGCTTGCTTTCTCCAGAAGGTGGTAGCAACAGCAGCGGCGGAGGAAGCCACTTGGGCACTTGGGGCAGTGTGCCAAGGATTCGGACGAGCTGCCCATAGGAGCAGGGCGCACCACGGGGCCTCCGAAGTCTGCCTGCCTCCTCCCACTCAGCCACTCTAAAGCTGGGGAGGAGGCAGCAGGCAGACCGTTTGGGCAGCGCGGAGCCTGAGTGCTCCCAAGCCACCGCATGAGTGCTGCCCGGCATTTTGTCACCCCCCTCAGTGGTGACACCCGGGGCAGACCGCCCCCACCGCATCCCCCTTCCTCCGCCCCTGAGCAACAGGCACTTGGGGGCTTCACTGTTGGAAATGAGAAACTGTGTGTCTCTCTCTCTCTCTTCGGGCAACAAGTCGCCGTTCTGTCTTGGTGCTCTCAGACAGGCCTCTGAGCTAGCATTAAGTGTGAGCATTAGAGGGTTTCAGTGATGACTATTCTGCATCTTCCACAGAAAGAGAAAGGAAAGAAGCAGGTCCTTCCTTTGTGCTGCTATGGGCAGTCTCTCTTTCAGTCAGAAAGCAAGGGTAACATTTTAAACAGAATCTGAGAGAGGGGGAAATTACCCACAATCCTCAGGACATGTTGCACTGGATCCTGCTGCACAGAAAATGTGGCACCCTTTTGAAGGAGGCCCAGCCAGCTCTGTAAATTCACATAACACCTCCATTGGTCCAGAGGACTCCGGGTGACTTAATATCTTCTTGTCTTCCTGGTCATTTTCTGGATCTTCTTCCTCCTTGAGTAGACTCCAGCTCCCAAGGAGACTCCTGGCAACCCAACAAGCCCTCCTACACCGACTCTGAGCTTCCTAGGGTACCCTGCAGCCTTTGCAGGGGTGAAGGGAGAGAGTTCAGGATCAAGGCAGGGCTCTGGAGGTGGTGGGAGGGGTTGTTGCAGGGGCCTGCCAGATGAAACTTCCACAAGCCAAGGCACTTCTGGTTGCCTTGGGACCTTTGCGGAAGAATTTACTGTAACTCAGTATGGAGGAATGGTGGTGGCAATTAATGGAAGTAAAGTTGATATTGAAGAAAAAACATGGTTGACATTTCCCAATAGTAATAACAATTCGAGAACCCCGCTTGGACTTTTCACGGGGAAAAGAAATGAATGATTTTGAGACACTTTGACTTAAAAGAGATAATGTTTAACAGGAAGTGGAAAGGATTGATGGTTATCATAGACTGAATGTCTTGTTTTCTTCTTTTTGTAATATAACCAGCAGATGGAAAATCAGAAGCCCTTTTTATCTTTATTGTTTCTCTTCCTTTTTCTGTTTTTCTCCACTTTTCTCTCTCTCTCTTTCCTTTCTTCTTCATGCTTCTTTCTCTTTCCTTTACTCTTTCCCTTCCTCTCCATTTGTTGTTCTTGTCTCTCTTTGTTTTCTTCTCTTTTTTCTTTGGTGTCCTCCACTCGGGGCCTTTATTGGGGTCCAGAGATTGCATACTCATGGGGGCGGTAGATGATTGATGGAGGACCCTGGGTGGGAGGCAGGGAAATGTTGGTCTTCCAGGGTGAGAGGCTGGGAGGAGAAAGGAAAGATTCCAGGAGAGATCTGAAAGAAGAAAGGAATATCTGGGGTCAGAGCCAGGAGGAGCTCTCTGTGGGTGCTAAGGGTTAAGAACCACCGTTAAGATGGAACTCTGTGTTCTGCTTATTCTATTTTATACTTCTTGGAGCTGTTTTTTAAAATTTATATTAGTTTACTGTACCTTAAAGGTAAAGGGACCCCAACCATTAGGTCCAGTTGTGGCCGACTCTGAGGTTGCGGCGCTCATCTCGCTTTATTAGCCGAGGGAGCCGGCGTACAGCTTCTGAGTCATGTGGCCAGCATGACTAAGCCACTTCTGGCAAACCAGAGCAGCGCACGGAAACACCGTTTACCTTCCCGCTGGAGTGATACCTATTTATCTACTTGCACTTTGACGTGCTTTCCTACTGCTAGGTTGGCAGGAGCAGGGACCGAGCAACAGGAGCTCACCCCGTCGCGGGGATTCGAACTGCCGACCTTCTGATCGGCAAGTCCTAGGCTCTGTGGTTTAACCCACAGTGCCACCTGTGTCCCTGTACCTTACTGTATTCCCAAAAAACTTACATGATAAAAAAGAGACCTTTGCAACTTCTTCCAAGTCCTCGACTGCCCTGGGGTCCCAGGCCTCTTCCTCCGAGGAGGTCTCCCCAAGAGCCTCTCAGATCCTCTGTGCTGTTACTGTGGGCAAGGCGGGCAGTGCCTGGTGACCTCCACCCCCAAAAGTGCAGGTGATCCCAGCGATTTGTGCCTCACCCTCTTCCTCCTCCCGCCTCCCTATCCCAGAACATCTTCTTGGGGGAAGACATCCGCAAGCAGCTGCCCGGTGAGTCGTCCTCCTTTGACCGCATCAACAGCAGCTGGAAGACCATCATGGACCGCTTTGTGAAGGACAACAATGCTCTCCGTGCCACACATTACCCAGGTGCTGCTGCTGCTGCTTTGCGGGAGGGGATGCAAGGAGAAGCAAGGGGGAAGGTGACAAAAACTCAGGGGCAGGGCTGTGCCCTCCCGATTTGCAGGAAGGAGGCCTCAGGTTCAGCCCAACACAATAGCCTCAGGTGACAGGTGATGGGAGAAGTCTCTCTCACTGCCGGAGACCTGAGAGAACAGCTGCCAGCCAGAGGCAGCAACACTGGACTAGATGGGCCCAGGTGGTTTAAGGCAGCTTCCTATGAAACATTAGGAAGAGCTTTCTGGCAGCAAGAGCCATTCAACAGCAGAATGGACTGCCTCATAAGGGGATGGGCTCTCCTTTGCTGGAGGTGCTTCATCTGTCAGGGATTTAGTTGTGATTCCTGTATTTCAAGGACTTTATGACCCTTGGGGGTCCTTTCGAACTCTGTAATTCTATGATATGTTTGTAAGTTGCTGGTTGTTTCCTGGACGGGCAGCATAGCTGTCAACTTTCAGATTTGAAAATAAGGAATCAGCAGCCTCGAAAATAAGGGATCAGCAGCCTCACCTGTCCCGGTGACAGTCTACGGGCTATCTAACAATCCGGGATAGCAGCGGGAAGCAGGGGGAAACAGCGCTGGAATAAGGGAATTTCCCCCCCAAAAAATTGAAGGTTGACAGCTATGACAGGCAGTCCTGTTTGGTGCAGTGCGATTAACTGTGACAAGGGTAAGGGAAGTAGGGGGCAGGCCATACAGGACCTTGCTAGTTCTCTCCCGCTTGGACTACTGCAATGTGCTCTATGTGGGGCTACCTTTGAAGGTGACCCGGAAACTACAACTAATCTAGAATGTGGCAGCTGGACTGGTGACTGGGATCGGCCGCTGAGACTGCTTACAGTGAAAGACCTACAGTGGCTCCTACATTCAAAGTGTTGGTGCTGACCTTTAAAGCCCTAAATGGCCTCAGCCCATTATACCTGAAGGAGCGTCTCCATCCCCATCGTTCTGCCCGGACACTGAGGTCCAGCTCCGAGGGCCTTCGGGCGGTTCCCTCCCTGCGAGAAGTGAGGTTACGGGGAACCAGGCAGTGGGCCTTCTCGGTAGTGGCGCCTGCCCTGTGGAATGCCCTCCCTTCAGATGTCAAGGAAATAACTCTCTGACTTTTAGAAGACATCTGAAGGCAGCCATGTTTAGGGAAGTTTTTAATGTTTGATGTTTTAACGTGTTTTTAATATTGTGTTGGGAGCCACCCAGAGTGGCGGGGGAAACCTAGCCAGATGGGTGGGGTATAAATAATATATTATTATTATTATTATTATTATTATTATTATTATTATTATTGCTGCAGCATGGGCACTTCAGCACTTGCAGAAGATCTGCGGATAGGCCAAAGGGGGTGGGTTTCTTTTCCAGCGGCAGTGGGGCCATTAGTGACTGTTTCGTGATGCTCCCCCCCCCCCCGTCACAGGACTGTTGGACAAGCTGGTGGAAATGAACAGCGCTCTGGAAGAGATCCAAAAGTCCCTCGACATGTACCTGGAGACCAAGCGCCACGTCTTCCCCCGCTTCTACTTCCTCTCCAACGACGACCTGCTGGAGATCTTGGGCCAGTCGCGCAACCCGGAAGCCGTCCAGCCCCACCTCAAGAAGTGCTTCGACAACATCAAGTGCCTCAAGATGCAGAAGGCAGGGACACGCCCCGCCCCCCCACATACCAGCCCCCTTGACTGCCAGCAACTGCCCCCATCCTTACAGCAAGCCCCACTTTGCTTCTTCCCCAGTGCCTTTTCTTCTTTCCGCTAAATATTGTGGCTAATGGGCAGCTGGCGTTCTCCTCATCCTGGGCTCTTTCTTGGTGGGAAAGTGAGCCAGCAAGGGCCCCTTTCTTCTCCCCACCCCCCACCAGTGACTGGGACGAAAACCTTAGCTCTTTCTTTTCCCCTTAGATTGGCAATACCAACCGATCCGAAGCCTTGGGCATGTTCTCTCTGGATGGCGAGTACATAGATTTCACGCACTCAGTGATGCTGGAGGGACCCGTCGAGGTGAGTCCTTTCTGGCCTTCTGCTCAGCACCATCCTAGCTCTCCCTGACTGTGGAAAGGAACTGCAGTGCCATGCTGGGGAAACCCAGCCAGATGGGCGGGGTATAAATAATAAATTATTATTATTATTATTAAGCGCTGCAGGCATCAGGAACCCAGTACTGATGGGCAGGTGCTAAATGAGGCCTCGCTACGCCTGGTCTCTCTCCCGAGACTGCTCACACTCCCTGAGTTGGGGTTAGTTGAGCAGTGTCTAGCTCAGGGGTCCCCTTCCTGGTCCTCTGCTGCTATGTCTCAATAGAGGCCATCTCTAGCCTCTCCAAGTAGCCCTCTGAACCCCTGCCTCTCCCACTCCCTCTGCTGCCACCCTTGCGGCTTTCTCTGCTTTCTGAGACCCTGTGTCAGGTTCAGCGCGACGAGGGTGGAATAATGTGTCGAGAGAGCCATTGCTACCTTTTCGGGAGCCAGGGATCCCTCCGACGTTTCTCCCCATGTGCCTTTGTGCAATAAAGTTGTGATGCTCGCACGCAGCAAGCCTTGACGCCAGCCCTGCTAGTCTGCCCTCAGAACGGACTAGCTGGGGATCGTTGACCTTGCAGGAGTGGCTGTGTGACGTGGAACGGGCCATGCGCTGGACCCTGCGGGAGGTGCTGAGGAACTGTCGTCTCGCTTTGAAGAAGATGCTGACCAAGAGGGACAAGTGGGTGAAGGAGTGGCCTGGACAGGTGATGGACAAGGCCAGGGCCGTCTTTAGCAGATGCGGCGCTGGGGTGCAAATATCCGCTCAGCACCCCCAAATTACCATGGATAGTGGGGGGGGTAGCGAAGCTGCGCACTGCCAGCCATGGGGGTGTGTGCGCAACTCTCGCCCATGCCGCTGCAGGAGAGCAATCCCTGCAGAGGCTTCGGAGGGAAGCTGCACACTCACCAGCCATATGTTTGATGGGGAGCAGCCGGCGGGCGTGCAGGGAAAGGGGAGGCCGCTGGCAAAGCCGCACAGCTCCCCCACTCGCTGGGGCACCCCTGAGAGGCCGGCGCCCTGGCACAACGAACCACTAAGCTGTTTGGGAAAGACGGCTCTGGACAAGGCCAGAATATGGAGAGGGATGGGGTGGTCACGCTGAGGACTTAGCCGGCACCAAAGCAATAGTGGAACAGACAACCTTGGAAGGGGGTGGACTCTCCTATATTGCAGGTTTTTCCACAGAGGATGCCTGGCTGTTGGGGAATCTGTGACTCCTGCAGTCTAGGGGTTTGGACCAGATGACCTTTCCAAGTGCACAGTTCCATGTCTATGACTCTATTAGACTGTGCCTTGGGCACAGATTCTGGCCTGGCCTTTGACGCCTAAGGGGTGTGTGCTTTTAGGGCACACCCTTATTCTTGGAACTGTCATTCATGCTAATTGTTTTTAATACTGAATTTTAAATTGATATCACCAGCCCTGGGACCTGCTGATGAACGGTGGGCAGTAGATTTAATAACAGTAATCATACTCAGTACTACTCCATGCTAATTAGTGACCCCAGGAACTCTTTCTCTCCCCCTTCTAAGTTGTACTGACAAGCAGGACGTTTTCCCCCTGCCCCTTTAAATGCACGTTTGCGGGTGAATCGGAGATTCCAGTTGCCTGTGATGATGAGTGAACCAACCCAGAAGTATAAGCACCCACTCTTGAGTGTCTAGCGAAAGTTCTGAAAGTTCTGAAAAAATTGGGGCCAGGCTTCGCTTGCAGATGCTTTCTCCCCCAAACTGGCAGCCCCTCCATGCTTACCCAGAACCCTCTCCTTGCAGATGGTGATCACCGCTAGCCAGATCCAGTGGACGGCGGACGTTAGCAAGTGCTTGGCCACCTGCAAGGACCGAGGGGACAAGAAATACCTCAAAGCCATGAAAAAGAAGCAGGTGAGACAGGGGCTGGCAGATCCACCCCATTCCTGCATGTGGGTCAAGGTGCCCACAGATGAGCACATGTGGGCACCTGTGTCCCCTCGGTTGAGAGCCTGACAAGATCTGCTTCTCTCTGGGATGTGTGCCTAGGGAACCCAAGTCCGAGGGACGTGCTGTCTTTTGCTCTCTGGCTATCCAGTGCTTTGGACGGGGTGGCCCTGCGAGGGACCCTCTAGGTGATGCTGCCAGACTGCATCTCCCATCAGTCACTCCTGAGCATTGGCCACGCTGGCTGGCGCTAGTAGGAGTTAGGGGGCACAACAGCACCTGGGGGGGTCACAGAGTTACCCTAGAGAGCTGTCAGGTGACGACGAGGAGTTCAGAGTGTTGGAGGTGTCCAATTCAGGGGAAGTTCCTAGTGGATTGAGGTATGGGAATCTGGGACCCTGAGAGGAGTGGCTCAGGAGGTGGAGACGCCCTGAAAATTCCAGGTTCATTACGAAAGCCTTTAAGCCATCACGGCTTCTTGCTTTTTCACACAGAGTCCCGAATTCCCAAGGGGCCTTCCCTTCAGTACAGCATGTAATGTGTTATTGGAAGTTCATATCCGGGTGTCCCTCTAGCGCATTTCTTAGATCTGTGCCTCCCACTCCCCCACCCCCAACTCAATATGACATCCCTTCCCATTTTTATGAAAACAAGAGCCAGATCACTTTAATGCACCTAAGAAAGTTTTCCACCATTTCCCTGCTGCTTGGTCCGTCTCCCATAAAGAAGGTGGGGGGGGGAGCAAAGGGGGGGGGGCTGCCCATGAGGCTGCTGCCATGGCTGCGAAGGGTCTCAGGGTTGCAGAGTGGCCATTACACTTGCTTCTCTTGGCTGCTGCGTCTGCATCCCTGCCCCAGCCTCTGAGGAGGAGACATTTGGGGCATGATGACACCAATGTGGAATATGTCTCCATTTCCATCTGAGGGATGTTGGAGGGTGTGGGGGCCTTTGGGCTCCCACGTTTGGGCCCCTGCCTCCATCTCCAGCCGGCCAGATCCTTCTGGAAAGGATCACGGGCAGGGCACAGAGACAGCAACTCTCCTCCATGGTTTCCTGGCCCAACCGAAGCTCCATTTTGCCCGCCACGATCAGGCCCTTGCTCCCCGCGCAGGTGTCCATGCTGAACAAGTACTCGGAGGCCATTCGAGGCAACCTGACGAAGATCATGCGCCTGAAGATTGTGGCGCTGGTGACGGTGGAGGTCCACGCCCGGGATGTCATTGAGAGGCTCTACAAGAGTGGCCTGATTGATGTGACGTCCTTTGAGTGGCTGAGCCAGCTTCGCCTCTACTGGGAGAAGGTGAGGAGGGCAGCTGACACAGGCTGGGGGGAGGCTGGGTGGTGCAGTGGGTGAGCAGGGACAGAGAGAGATGCATATTTACCGTGTGCCAGTGGTGAGCCGCTGCTGCCGCCCTCTCTGGACAGCTAACAATTCCCAGCCAGGTTAGCTCTGCGCCCATCCTTGAGTGCCGTTTCCCTCTGCTGTTTGTGGTGCGGAAGCGCAGGAGACTCTGCTCTTGGGGAGGGTCTGAGCCTAGGCTGGAGCCTGCGTGTGTGTCTCTCGCCTCTTTTCTCACCCAGCGGGTGGCAGCCAGATCGCTTGGATTGGTTTGGAGCTCAAATGGAAGCAGCAGACTTTTGGTCTGCATCCTCTGCACGTTCAGGCCTCCACACCTAAGTGGCACGGCGTCTAGGAGGCAGGTGGGGAGGCTGCTGGGGGCTGCCCTACACTGATCCTGGCTACCAATATGGCCTTGGGCGGCCTCCCTTGCTTTTGTGCTTGCCATCAGGAGAAGCCGGGTCCTCACAGAGTTCCAGGAGCTGGTGTGTGTGTGTGTGTGTGTGTGTGAGGAGGAGAGAGATGGCTGCCAGTCCAAGTTGAGACCACAGGAAGTGCCTGGGTCCAAAACACAGCAGGGGTCAAGTCCAGAGCAAGGCAGCCAGCACTAGAGGAGCTGGAGGCAATGGTGGAGGGCCTGGCGTGCCAGAAGAAGCAGGATTGGATAAGTTCATAGAGGAGAGGGCTATTGATGCCTACTAACCATGATGGCAGGGACGCGGGTGGCGCTGTGGGTTAAACCACAGAGCCTAGGACTTGCCGATCAGAAGGTCGGTGGTTCGAATCCCCACGACGGGGTGAGCTCCCATTGCTCGGTCCCTGCTCCTGCCCACCTAGCAGTTCAAAAGCCCATCAAAGTGCAAGTAGATAAATAGGTATCGCTCTGGCGGGAAGGTAAACGGCGTTTCCATGCACTGCTCTGGTTCGCCAGAAGCGGCTTAGTCATGCTGGCCACATGACCCGGAAGCTGTACGCTGGCTTCCTCGGGCAGTAAAGCAAGATGAGCGCCACAATCCCAGAGTCGGTCACGACTGGACCTAATGGTCAGGGGTCCCTTTACCTTTACCTTACCATGATGGCTTTGCTCCTGGTGCCCTCCAGATGTTTTGAGCTACCATCTCTTTATCTGCCATAGCCAGCATGACCATGGGCTCACCCATACTTCTGGTTGCCCCATAATTTCTAGTCACGGGTCAAAGAGGTTCTTCGTCTTTTTCCGCCGCTTTTCCTTGGAACACCCGTTGCTTACCGCTGAATCGGAACAAATGTCAATCCGCAGAGAACCTGATTGACATTTGTTCCGATTCAACAGCGGGACAAAAAAAGGAGCCTTTCAGACCTATGACTTGAAATCACCGGACAAATGGAAGTGTGAGTAAACCCCATTGATGCTGGGGTTGATGGGAGCTGAAGTCCAAAACATCTGGAGGACACCGGGATTGGGAAGGAAGGACAGTTTTTAGCAATGTGGGTCCTGGGGGGGGGGGGAAACATGGGGCATCATGTGACTGCAAGTGACCGCTCTGTGTTGGTGCAATGTGAACAATGGTTTAAATGGCACAGTGGTTGGTCTCATGTCTTGAGTTAGCACATCTGGATGTTCTGGGATAAGGGTGCCAGGTGCACTGGGGTTACCGTAGCAACACCAGCAAGGTCGTGTGCATGACTGGCATGTGCATCACCTTCCCATTGGTTCAGGAATGTAGAGACAGGTATAATAGTCTCTAGGGCATTGCTTTCATTATGTGAAGTCCTGTCCTGATGCTATCCTGCTTTGCTGTCAGGGTCTAACTCTGAATCTGTGAGGGAAGAGGCTGTGGGTTTTACACAACAGTGTCAGCTAGCATGGTGATAGCATTAGCGGATCTCTCCGTAAATAAGCATCTTTAATTCAAAGACCAGAAGAACTGTATAAAGTCCATAGTGCTGTTTAGCATTGTCTTCCGTCTGGAGATGATAAGCGCTTTGTTACTTTGAGCTGTGTGGCAGAAGAGTTTTCCCCTTAACTGGGGATTCTGGAAGAAGCCATTCTGTTGTGGTAAGGAAATCTCTGAAAACTCTGCTGGGACTCCACATACTTCTGATGCGTCACACGGGCTGAGATGTGGTGAGCTACCAGCCGACTTCCACAAGTTCCCAACACCCCGCCACCCCTCTCCTATGGAAAATCTCTTTTTCAGGAGCTGGACGATTGCGTCATCCGGCAGACCAACACCCAGTTTGCCTATGGCTACGAGTATCTGGGGAACTCCGGGCGGCTGGTCATCACCCCACTCACCGACAGGTATCCCACGAGGGCTTTGAGCCCGACCAGGAGAAGCCTAGTGGTTTCGGGCCATGGAAGTTGGCATGCCGTGAAGGGCTTGGTGCCAGCGCTGAAAGGCTACAGCCTGGGTCTGTCTGGGTCGGAAGACTGGGGAAATCTGCTGGGGGCAGCAGGAGGGAGCCTGGGAGGGAGAAGAGGCAACTAATAATGTTTGGGGAGGGGTGAAAAAGAAACGAGGCAAGGAGATGGGCCCAGATGGCCAGTGGGGAAGTGGGAAGCCAGTCATGGGAACCCCTAGCCATCCTGCTCTACAAGAAGAACCTGAGATATTTGGGTTCCTTTGGCATCTCTTCCGCAGGTGCTACATGACTCTGACCACAGCCCTCCACCTCCACCGGGGAGGGTCCCCCAAGGGCCCTGCAGGCACTGGCAAGACGGAGACGGTGAAGGACCTGGGCAAGGCTCTGGGCATGTACGTCATTGTGGTCAACTGCTCCGAAGGCCTGGACTACAAGTCGATGGGGCGCATGTACTCCGGCCTAGCGCAGGTAAGGGGAAGAGTCAGGTGCTGGCCCTGCTCCAAGGGCTCCCCATGCCTGCCCTGGCCCTCCTCAAGCTCTCCACTTTGCACTTTGCCAACAGACCGGGGCCTGGGGCTGCTTTGACGAGTTCAACCGCATCAACATTGAGGTCCTGTCCGTCGTGGCCCAGCAGATCCTCTCCATCCTCTCGGCTTTGGCCGCCAACCTGACGCGCTTCACCTTTGAGGGCCACGAGATCAACTTGGTGTGGTCTTGCGGCATCTTCATCACCATGAACCCAGGTGGGGAGGCTGGGAGGATCGTTCTGGGCAGGGGTGGTGTCAGGCTTCGGGGAATTCTGTCCCTCCCTCGGTGGCAGCAAGAAGCAGAGAAAAACAAAGAAGAGTGCTTACTAATGAGTTTATTCAATCATCACAGCAAGAGACAAAGGAATGCAGTCTGTCTTCCATTAATGGTGTTGCTCCAACTGAGCTCCTCCCCCCTCCCTTCCTAGCAATAGCACTCCCCCTTACGGTGGCCACCAGGGGCCAATTGTCTCTGAATCCTTTGCTCTTGCAATCTCAACGAACACTGTGTTCTGGGAGAAGGGGGATCAGAAATACTATCCAGTGATAGTGTGTCAGCTGGCTGCTCTCTGTCTCTTCCTCCTCTTCTCCCAACACCTCCCATCTCTTCTGTTCGCCTGTCTCTGAGCTGTGACCTTCCTCAAACCACTGCTGTAATTCAGTACTGCCTGCCTCTCCCCTGGAAGCTTCAGGAAGAGAAGGGGTGGGGCGATCTCCACCAGTCCTCCTCAATCTCGTCCCCTTCGGTCCAGTCCCTGACAGGTGGGCTCAACTGGGGTGTGTGTGCCTCCACCCATGGACATTTGCCAGTGCTTCTGTGTTCCTTGTGGCAGGTTACGCCGGACGCACAGAGCTGCCCGACAACCTCAAGTCGATGTTCCGCCCCATCTCCATGGTGGTGCCTGACTCCACGCTCATTGCCGAGATCATCCTCTTTGGGGAAGGCTTCAATAACTGCAAGGTACTGTTGGGATATAAGGGACGCGGGTGGCGCTGTGGGTTAAACCACAGAGCCTAGGACTTGCCAATCAGAAGGTCGGCGGTTTGAATCCCTGTGACGGGGTGAGCTCCCATTGCTCGGTCCCTGCTCCTGCCAACCTAGCAGTTTGGAAGCACGTCAAAGTGCAAGTAGATAAATAGGTACCACTCCAGCGGAAAGGTAAACAGCGTTTCCGTGATCTGCTCTGGTTCACCAGAAGCGGCTTAGTCATGCTGGCCACATGACCCGGAAGCTGTACGCCGGCTCCCTCGGCCAATAAAGCGAGATGAGCGCCGCAACCCCAGAGTCGGCCACGACTGGGCCTAATGGTCAGGGGTCCCTTTACCTTTACTTTACTGTTGGGATGGTTCGGGGAGGGGGCGGGAGCGCTTTGCTTGGGCAGAGTGGGTGAGCGGAAAAAGAGCGCTCCCGATGAGGTTTGCCAAACTGTCTCCTCCCCTTCCCAGATCCTGGCCAAGAAGGTTTACACCCTCTACTCGCTGGCTGTCCAGCAGCTCTCCAAGCAAGACCACTACGACTTTGGCCTCCGGGCGCTCACGTCCCTGCTCCGCTACGCCGGGAAGAAGCGCAGGGTGCGGCCCGACCTTACTGATGAGGAGGTGAGGAGCCCCCTGCCTTCTGCAGCTGTGCTGCAAAACGTGGCCAGCACAGAAGGGCCGTCACTCAGCAGCAAAGAGCCCGTCTTGCGAGCAGAAGGTCCTGCGGTCAATCTGTAGCAGCATCTCCAGGAGAATCTCCAGCCTGAAATCCGGGAGAGCCGCTGCTGCCGGTCCGTGTAGACAATACTAAGCCACGTGGACCACTGGTTTGGCTCCTTTTAAAGCAGCTTCCTCTGTTCCTGCCAAGAACTCTGGGGTTGGAATGAAGAGGAAATCACTTGTAACGTTGCTGTTGTGTGTGCAGGTCTGGGAGGGGAAATGACCTTTGGCTCTCCATATCTGCCTCTGGTGGCTTTATCAGTCACGCAGCAGCTCCTTTATGCCACGGGGTTCTCCCTGGGGTGCCTCATGGAGCACTTGGCACCCTTTTTTTGCCCCCACATACCTTCTGACCAGCTCTTCCGCACTCTTTGCTTGCAGGTCCTCCTCATGGCCATGAAAGACATGAACATAGCCAAGCTGACGTCCGGCGACGTGCCTCTTTTCAACGCCATCACTCAGGACCTCTTCCCAGGCATTGAGTGCCCCGTCATCGACTATGGGAAGGTCAGCCATCCCGTCCCCTCCCTGCCCCACAGGCATTGCCTCTTCTTCTCGGGAAATCTGGCAAGAGCCTTACCCAGTGCTGAGCTGCTGCTCTCCAATGGAAGCCCCCCGCGAACCAACCCACTGGAATTCTTGATGGTAGTGGTGGGAAAAGCAGGGACTTTATTGGGAGAGAGGATCATAGAATTGTGGAGTTGGAAGAGGGCACGAGGGTCATCTAGTCCAACCCCCTGCAAGGCAGGAATCTTTCATCCACTGTGGGGCTTGAACCCACAGCCCTGGGATTGAGAGTCTCATGCTCTACCGACTGATCTAAGATGTGGCATGAAAAACAAGGTGTTGCCTATGCAGCCTTCCAATCTGGGCACTTCTTTCTTTCTTTCTTTCTTTCTTTCTTTCTTTCTTTCTTTCTTTCTTTCCCCCTCCAGCTCAAGGAAGTGCTTGAGGGGGAGCTGAGAGAAATGGGACTGCAGGTGATCCCCTTCACCATCACCAAGGTGATCCAGCTGTACGAGACCAAGAACTCTCGCCATTCCTCCATGATCGTGGGCAACACGGGCAGCGGCAAGACCGTCACCTGGCGTGCCCTGCAGGCCACCCTCTGCACCCTCTGCAAGAGCGGAGACACGACGGCCAACATAGTCCGGGTCAGTGGGAAGCTCCTGCGCCTAACCGGTGCCTGGCTCTGTGACACAGGCACTTGCCTCTGCCAAGTCTGGCTGCCTCTTCCTCTTCCTCCACCTCCTCCGGGGCCCATCCCAGACTTCTTCTGGGACTTGCTGGGCTGGGTGGGGCTTCTTCCCCAATGTCCACTTTTCCTGTGGCCCCCCTTGCTGGCTGGCTTCTCCGCTGCATTCTTTCCTTGGGACGGGAAGCAAGTTGATCGCCCTTGATATAAAAACGGGAGCAGGATTACCCTCCAACCCTCTAGCTTCCGTTTTCTTCTTCCCAACTGGATAGCCATAAAAAAATGAATAAAGTGCAAAGGACTCTCCGGGTCTTAGCTAGAAAAACGCACCTTGCTTCCTCCTGACTTTGTCTCCCCCGCCCCTCTCTTCCTCCCACCTTCCCGCTCTCTTTCCTTGCTGGGCCTGCCTGCTTCCAGGAGTACCCCCTGAACCCGAAGGCAGTTTCCCTGGGCGAACTGTATGGAGAGTACAACCTCAGCACCAATGAGTGGACGGATGGCATTCTGTCCAGCGTCATGCGATTGGCATGTGCAGGTACACCAGGGCCCCTTCCTTCACTCCTGCCATGTTGCTAAGATAGAGAGAGGATAAGAGAGAGAGAGAGAGAGGTATCAGAGTGCCTTCCTGCCTAGAAGCCACACTGTCTCAGACCCATAGGGATGCATCTTCTTCCCTGGGGGCAACTGAGTCCTGCTGCCCTGCAGGCCAGGCTGAGTCCGGGATACTCAGAGGCCCCAAATGTATAACAGAGCAGGCAAAGGGCAGGTGGGTTGGACGGTGACACCCACAGGGAACATAAGCAGAGCCCTGCTGGGTTAAACCAGGCGCCTCTCTAACCCATCATCCTGTTCCTTCAGGAAACCCAAGAAGCAGGGCAGAAAGGCAGCCACTCTCCCCTCCTGCCTGCCCCCACTATCTCATATTAAGAGCTACAGTGCCTCTGAACCTGGAGGCTCCATTTTGCTATCCGTAGCTAGTGACAATACTGCTCCCTTTTATGAGTTTGTCTCCATTCCCCATTCAAGCCAGTGGCCGCTGCTGCCCCATCTTGTGGCAGCCAGTTCCACAGGAGATGCTGCTGCCCCCACGATGATCAGGAGCCGAAGTGTGTGTGTGCTGGTGGGGGAGCTGAGCCCCTCCTGTTCTCCTTGTGCTTGTGGCCACTGAGTCTGAGCCATAGAGAGGCTGTGCAAAGCATCCTGGCGGATGGCCCATATATTTGGGGCAATTTCCCTTCTCTCGAGGCCAGCTGTGAGCTTTAGCCGGCTAAAGTTGGAGCCCATGGCACGCTAGTCGCTGTACAGGCACCCAGGGAGATTAGGGCGCAAAGGAGAAGTCTTGCTTGGGCAGAGGCCTCAAACTACAGACCGCTCTGGCTGAGCTCTGCCACAACTCCTGCTTTCTCGTCTCCAGCCCTCGCTAGTGGTCCCTCATCTTGGTTTCACCTTTGCTGTGGCCTGGCCAGCCTTCCCCCTGCCTGCCTGCTTACCTCTCAAAGACCATTTCCTGCCCCCCACCCAGCAAGGGGGGGCGCCACACCCCAAGGAGCTACTGGATGTAGCCAGGAGGCACCAGGTGCATGCTTTGTGTGGGATTTCCTCTTGAGGGCTGGGGGCACTGAGCCCCAGGCCCAGGGTAGGGGGAAATCTGTGCTGAGCCTGGGACACTGTCGCCTGCCTCTCCTCAGCCCCCCCAACACCCCCAGCTCATGCCGCTTTGCCTGATAGCCTCACCCTGAGGGGGCACCGGTGATTATCTCCGAGTGCCGGCAGGAGGCCTCCTGCGGGCATTTGCTTTTTCTCATGCCAGCGGGGCGATGGCACTGCTGTTTCTAGGAAACGGTGGGAGAAGGAGCGGGGGAAGGCCTTCCTCTGACCCCAATCTCTATGATAATTGAGGATGGGAACCTGTTGGCATGCATGTTGATTTTGGGTGGGTGAAGGTGACCCACTGTCTTTTCCTCTCGGGGGATCCCTGCTCTGTGCTGGAGGGCTGGCTGCTTTGCAGGAGGAGGGGCACAGGGAACAGAGGATCGAAAGGCAAGGAAGAGGGCAAAATATTGGTCCAGGCTGGGGCATTGGGCTGCTTCAGAGAGACCCTTGTCGCTTATGGATTTCTTAATCAGCTTCTGACCCCTTTCTTTCCACCCCCCTGCCAGTACAGTGTCTGACTCTCTTGTGAAGCAGATTGGAAGACTTCTGGGGTTCTGTTTGTGCTGCTGGGGCTGCAGTGTTGCGTGTGGCTAGCTACCTCACCCCTCACCCCCCCCCCCCACTGTTTGGATTACGCTGAGCAAGATGGTAACAGGGGTGGCTTGACTCATGTGCCATGGCTCAGTGCCGGACTCGGTTCCGCTTGCCCTCGTAAACCTTCCGAATGCTGGTGGGGGGACGGCGACCCCGATTTGCACTTGAGTCAAATGATTCCAACTGCCTGCTTGAAAGATAGCCCCCGTGAGTGAAATAATCAATGTGAGCAGTGGTGGGAACTGGCCTTTGGAACGACTCCCTTGTAAGCTGCGTGTTGGTTCTTGCTGGGCTGCTCCAGCTCTGTGGTCTGTTTCCCACCTTTGGGCATCTGAGGCCCAGACCTTTGCTTGCCCAGCCAGGCCTTGCTTCCCCCCGCCCGTGGATGGTAGCTCCTAACTCTCTAACCTAGACTCCTGTCCCCATCTGACCCCCCCACTGCAGGACTTCTCCCTCAACCCCAAAGCCCTGAGCCTCGGGGAGTTGTTTGGGAGGTATGACCTTGCCACCAGCGAATGGCACGATGGCGTTCTGGCTTCCATCATGCGTGAGGTCTGCACAGGTATTTACCCTCCGGGAGGCCCACCTTGGCCGTGCCAGCTGCCTGCCTTGGCTGCCAATCACTCTTCCTTTCTGAGCAACCTGGCACCTCTCTCTGTCTCAGACAATCAATCTCTTCAAACAAGACCTTGGAAGAAATTCTCTGCTCTGCTTTGGAAATTTCTGTGTGTTTCCATTCATTCTGTGTGTTTCAGTCCTTGTCCCTGGTGCCCCACCCATTGCCCCTTGTTTGTTGACCAGATGCTGTTCTGTTCCCCTGAATTACAGAATCTGCCCTCATTTTTTTAAAGGGCATGTTTCTAGCTCTCCTTGATGTAGGAACGTGAATAAGATGACTGACGAGTCTGCTAAAGGCTCTATCCGGTATGTCTTCCCAAATACATTTAAGGATCCAACAAAGATCTGAGCACAAGAGCACTCTCTTCTCTGGTGGCTTCCAGCAGCTGGTACTCAGAAATGTTGCTGCCTCAGACCATGGAGGTACAGCATAGCCCCTGTGGCTAGTAGCCACTGACAGCCTTTCTCCTCCATGAATTTGCCTAACCCCTTTTTTCAAGCCCCTTAAGCTGATAGCCACCCAGTCGAACTCTGACTGTGGCTCTGCCAAGACTCAAGGAGAGGCAATTTTTCCTCAGCCCTTAGTTATATATTGTGGCTTCCATGTAAGGTATACAAAGGAGGGCAGCGAATTCACTGTCCTGAGATCCTTCCTGCTGCAGCCCGGGAGACAGGAGTCCGCGTTATGGACTCGGAGTTCTTAACGTTCCTCTTTGCCCAGACGAGAAACCCGACGAGAAGTGGATCCTCTTTGACGGCCCCGTGGACACGCTGTGGATCGAGAGCATGAACTCTGTCATGGACGACAACAAGGTGCTGACCCTCATCAATGGCGAGCGGATCGCCATGCCTGAGCAGGTAGGCCCGAGCTGCCCCCACAAGCCTGCCCCTCCAGCAGCTCCTTGGCCAGAACTGATTGGTGGTTTCCATTCCCCCACAGGTTTCCCTGCTGTTTGAGGTGGAGAATCTCGCCGTTGCCTCGCCCGCCACCGTCTCCCGGTGCGGAATGGTTTACACGGACTACAGTGACTTGGGCTGGAAGCCCTATGTCCTTTCCTGGATCGAGAAGCGCCCAAAGGTATTTGAGGAGGGGGGAGCAGTGGGTTGTAAAAGCGACCGGGTGCCGGGACCCCCGCGGTCGAGTCTGTCCTTTCCCCCCACCCTGTTCTGCCCTGCTCATTTCATACACCCAGGAGAGCTGAATTCCCACTCGGCCACGAAGCTCCCTGGTGGATCTTGGGTCAGTTGCTGCCTTCTCTCAGCTTAACCTACCTCACAGGGTTGTTGTAAAGGATAGAATGGGGAGGACGAGAAGTACATATGCCACACTGAGCTCCTTGGAGGAAAGGCAGGACATAAACATTATAAATAGCAACAGTAAAGTATCCCTAGCTACTGACCGTGTGAGGGTCAGGGTCAGGACCGGATTTTGGTTTGATGAGGCCCTAAGCAATTAAAGGTAATGGGGCCCTTTATATATCCAGCTGTCCTTTGTCAACAACAAATTGCTGTCGTGTTTTGTGTTGAATACATGCTATATGGTCATTTATGGACCTCATAGGTATCTCAAGCCATTTGCCCATGTTGCCCTGCAACCAGTCCATGCAGAATGTAGGCACCCTATATATAGAAAGGAGCAAACCAGTGATATTTTAGGGAGCAGGCTAGCAGGCGGGGCCCATGACTTACATCATAGGCGCCTACACAACACAAAACACTGTTGCTGTAGGTAGGTTTTATTTTATTTGTTTTTTATCTTATATTTTTGGAAATGTACATCCAGGTGTTTTTCCCCCTTTAATTTTTTTGGGGGGGCCCTAAGAGAGTGAGGCCCTAAGCAGTAGCTTGTTTAGCTTATATGTAAATCCGGCACTGGTCAGGGTGGGATGAAGAGGTCCTAGGGAAGCCCTGAAGGGACAAATGTGGGTTTGCGGGGGTCTTCAGGAGGAGCAGATCAAGTAGTTGACAGTCAGCGAGCTTCCCTTTGCCCCCGTCTCCTCCCAGACCGAAGCGGAAACCCTGCAGAGGATGTTTGACAAATTTACCAACAAGATGCTGACCTTCAAGAAGGACAACTGTCAGGAGCTGGTCCCTATCCCTGAGTACAGTGGGATCGTATCTCTCTGCAAGCTGTTCACATCCTTGACGTCGTCTGATGAAGGGGTAAGTGGCAAGCGAGGGCCAGTCAGCCGCTCCGGAGGCCCTGGGGGCATCATCAGCCTCCACCCTCCTCAGGCCACCTGGCATTTGGGGCGCGTTATGTCAAGGATGGCCCCCTTGCCTCTCTCTAAAAAAAGAATTATTAAGAATATTACAATGAGTTAAAGTAAAAAAGAAAGAAAAAGGGAACGCATACATAAAACATTTTAACAGACAGAGGAAAACAACAATAACAAAACGACATTAAAATATAATTAAGATTACAGAACTATGTAACATATATGTAAATGCATGAACTTATTGTTTTCCTCAAATATACAGTGGTACCTCGGGTTAAGAACTTAATTCGTTCTGGAGGTCCGTTCTTAACCTGAAACTGTTCTTAACCCGAGGTACCACTTTAGCTAATGGGGCCTCCTGCTGCCGCCACGTGATTTCTGTTCTCATCCTGAAGCAAAGATCTTAACCTGAGGTACTATTTCTGGGTTAGCGGAGTCTGTAACCTGAAGTGCAGTAACCTGAAGCGTCTGTAACCTGAGGTACCACTGTACATCGACTCATAGGTGACTATGTTTTCCAAAAATACATTCCAAATATAGTTGTACGTCCGATGCAGATTCTGTGGCTTCCAATTGGCTGCAGGAGCTTCCTGCAGCCAATCGGAAGCTGTGCCTTGGTTTCTGAACGTTTTGGAAGTCGAACGGACTTCCGGAACGGATCCTCTTCGACTTCCGAGGTACGACTGTATCATTAAATTTGTCCAGATCATAGAATAGTAGCGTTGGAAAGGACCACGAGAGTCATCTAAGTTTAGTCCCCTGCAATGCAGGAATCTTTTGCCCAACTTGGGGCTTGAACCCACGTCCCTGAGATTCAGAGCCTCATGCTTTACCAAGTGAGCTATCCTGGCACTGTTAAGCTTTGTTCCTAGGGAGGTGGCTTCAGTGAGTTTGGGGGGCAGTGGGTCTGAGGACAGCTTTTCTGAACCCCCCAGCTGAATCCTGCGGACAGTGAAAACTACTCAACGGTGGTGGAGATGTACTTCATCTTCAGCATGATCTGGTCCCTGTGTGCGGCCGTGGACGAGGAGGGCCGGAAGAAAATCGACATCTTCCTTCGAGAGATTGAGGGCTCCTTTCCTAACAAGGTCACTTGGATGCACTTCCCACGAGGGATGGCAGCGACGGGTGGGGTGGGGTGGGGTGGTGCTATGAGGCTGAGCCTGCAGCTGTTGTGCTTGCTGGATAAAGGTAAAGGTAAAGGTACCCCTGCCCGTACGGGCCAGTTGTGTCCGACTCTAGGGTTGTGCGCCCATCTCACTTAAGAGGCCGGGGGCCAGCGCTGACCGGAGACACTTCCGGGTCACGTGGCCAGCGTGACGAAGCTGCTCTGGCGAGCCAGCACCAGCGCAGCACACGGAAACGCCGTTTACCTTCCCGCTATAAAGCAGTACCTATTTATCTACTTGCACCTAAGAGTGCTTTCGAACTGCTAGGTGGGCAGGAGCTGGGACCGAACGACGGGAGCTCACCCCGCCGCAGGGATTCGAACCGCCGACCATACGATCGGCAAGTCCTAGGCGCTGAGGTTTTACCCACAGCGCCACCCACGTCCCTGCTTGCTGGATAGGCTACCCCAAAGGTGAAAAGAGGGCATGTTATTTAATAGACCTAAAGGGAGGTGGGCAAGAAAAAATGGGTCTTCTCTCTCTGGTGTTAATGGAGAAATCTGAGGGCTCCCTTGGACAAAAAAATCAAGGACACCAGCCAGGAATACCAGAACAAAATAGCAGCCTTGGTCTTGATTGAAGACTGTCGCGACAGGACTCCCACCTGCCACAAGGTGGAACAAGATGGAAGCCCAGAACAAAAGAACCCACAAACTTTTATTAGCTGCTAATCCCCATGTTACACCCCCCCCAACTACATCACTAATACATCATGGTTACATCATGAAAGGGGAGGTCTGGTGGCAATAATCTGAGTATCCTGGACCCTGCCCCATGGTTCCCCTTGCCCTCCACCAAACACCCATCAAGTGTAACAATATCCGCCCTCCCTTCCCCACAGGTGGGCGGAGTTTGCGGCACCAAGCGAGGCTCACCTGGGCGGGTGCCACCCACCTGCTTGAGCTGGCCTTTGACCCGCCCTCGGCCAGGGAGGACAATGGACGGCCGGCCGGGGATGGGCCTAAGGCCAAAAGAAAAGAGGCTGACCACTGAGCTCAAGCCTCTTTTGCTGTTCTTCCTTCTGGGACCCTGCCCCATGGTTCCCCTTGCCCTCCACCAAACACCCATCAAGTGTAACAAAAGAGATACTTACATTTCCCTGTTTCCCAGCCAAGTTCATCACACCCTTTTGTTATTTCTGGAATGGCTACCTGTCTGGCACTCAGGTATCAGGATGCCAGGGATTATCACTCAGGCAGAGGGGCTGCTGAGGAGCTGAGCTCCCTGTTAGCCAGTACATAGATACATTTATCAGTGAATTGTTACATTTGGTATTGTGCAGCAGAGGCCCTTTGAATAGATAGGAAGAAACTGTGATGAAGTGTTTTGTGGGGACAAATCACAAAAGTCACAAAAGTGATTGTGCTGATTTTGGTAGTGGGGTGCATGTGCATGATATCTGCTGGAGGGGCAACCCCCCCCCCCAACCTATACATAAATTCCTGCAACACTGGGAAGGTGCACAGGGCATCCCTTTTGCCCACCTAAGAGCCAGTTGCAATGAAAAACCCTTCCACTGCCCAGAGAGATCCATGATCCAGGCCCAGCTTTAGGCCTCTGCAAGGACTGCTGAAAATACACCGCTCTGACAAGCTAACTTCTTTCCCTCCCAGGATACAGTCTACGAGTATTACGTTGACCCCAAGCGGAAGCAATGGTCTTCCTTTGAAGATAAACTGCCCAAGATGTGGAGGTACCCATCCAAGTAAGTAAACAGCTTTTTGCATGTTGCCCAAGATAGAGGACAAGCCTTCTCTGCCAGTCCCAGGCAGGGAAGGGGGAGCTTCATGGGAGTGTGACTCAGCCCCTAAAACTTAAAACCTGTGTTCTTCAGCCTTCTGTAGCTCAAAGCAGTGGCTTGGTGTGGGTTGCCAGTGCCCGGGGCCGCTCAAAAGGGGGTGGGTAAGAGGGAGGGAAATTCATGGTGTACACATGCGCATTCAATTGCCTGATGCCTTATGAGGAACGGCTAAGGGAGCTGGGCATGTTTAGCCTGGAGAAGAGGAGGTTAAGGGGTGATATGATAGCCATGTTCAAATATATAAAAGGATGTCACATAGAGGAGGGAGAGAGGTTGTTTTCTGCTGCTCCAGAGAAGCGGACACGGAGCAATGGATCCAAACTACAAGAAAGAAGATTCCACCTAAACATTAGGAAGAACTTCCTGACAGTAAGAGCTGTTCGACAGTGGAATTTGCTGCCAAGGAGTGTGGTGGAGTCTCCTTCTTTGGAGGTCTTTAAGCAGAGGCTTGGCAACCATATGTCAGGAGTGCTCTGATGGTGTTTCCTGCTTGGCAGGGGGTTGGACTCGATGGCCCTTGTGGTCTCTTCCAACTCTATGATTCTATGATCTCCAAGGAGATCACAGACACAGAGATAACAAAAAAAAAGTCGTTGTCTGAAGAGGTCATTTCCTGATTCGTGTGGAGAAGCCATTTTCAGTAGAGCCCAGTGACAGAAAAGCTGATTTGAGACAACACTGGGCATTGAAATTTTATGCCCCCTAACACTTTTGTGCCCGGGGCAACTGCCCCTGTGAACGCCCCCCATGTTACACCACTGGCTCAAAAGCAGTAGGACAGCGGCAGGAGAGGCAAAGGAGAGCCCTGCCTCATACCCTGCGTGCCAGGTTTATGGGATTTGCTGCCACAAGATGTAGCAGTTGGAAATAGTGTAAGAAATAGTGTAATAGCAGTAAGAAAATAGTGATGGATGAGGCAGAGGAGGAGGAGACAGGAGTTCATGAATGGCCGTTCGTAGCCAGGAGGGACTATTGCCTTCAAGCCTGGGGAGTCGGCCTGTGTGAGAAGCAGGTTGCTGGGTGAAGTGGACGTTTGCTCTAGCCTAGCAGGGCCCATCTGAAGTTCTTACACGTAAAGAAAGTAGGAGGGAGAAGCAGCTAAAGGGGCACCACGGAGAACGGGCTCATTCTAGGGATGGCGATGTCCTGTCTTCATTATGTGTGTTGGAGGGTCTCAGGCGAGTTTTTTGGCTCTTGCAGCAGTAGCAGGGTGTGAGTGACAGCAGAGGGGCACCTCTACGATACACACATAGTTACCCCCTCCCCGCTCCCTTTGCCTGCCTTCTCTTGTTTCCCGCATCCTTTCCCTTTCTGGCTCCCGAGCAGCCTGCCTTCGCCGTGCCACCGAGTCGCTCGGCCGATCTTGTTCTTCGAGCCAGTGGCTCGGATCCATTTCCCGCCCCTCGCTCCCCTAATCTGATCAGTGGCCTGAAATTGCCGGAACGTGGTCCCCGAGCTGCCACGGGCCGCCGGCCGCCTGCATCCTCGGAAGCCGGGCGGAGGGACAAGCCTTCATTAACGGTGGCTTCCTTCCAAGCTGTCAGGCTCCGGCGGGGGTGACAGCTGCGCCAATTGCGTCTCGTGTCGGATGTCTTCATGCATTTAGGCCAGTGTCCTTCCTGGAGCCGTGACAGCCGCGTCGGGAAGGACCAGAACGGCCCCCGGGGCTCCGGCGCCCTGCGTGTGTGTAAGAGGGAGGGGAAGCAGCCAAGCTTTGGCAGGTCCCAAGCATGGCAGGAGCTGATGCCTCGCCCCTGGGGCTGAGCCCGGATCTCCCCTTCTCTTCCCAGCGCCCCCTTCTACAAGATCATCGTCCCCACCGTGGACACCATGCGCTACAACTATCTCGTCGACGCCCTCATCTCCAACCAGAACCCAGTGCTGCTGGTCGGCTTGGTGGGGACCGGCAAGACCTCCATTGCCCAGGGCGTCTTGCAGACCCTGGACAGCACCAAGTGGGCTGTCCTGGTCATCAACATGTCCGCTCAGGTAACAGGTTGAGGGAGGGGAGGGTCCCGGCTCCGCCCCCCGGCACACCCCACGCATGGGCTCCAGGGACGCATCCGTCAGCGCAGGCCTCACGCTCCCCTCCCGCCTTTGCAGACCACGTCGACCAACGTCCAGAGCATCATTGAGAGCCGGGTGGAGAAGCGCACCAAGGGCGTCTATGTGCCTCTGGGCGGGAAGAGCATGATCACCTTCATGGACGACCTCAACATGCCTGCCAAGGACCAGTTTGGCTCCCAGCCCCCCCTGGAGCTGCTCCGCCTGTGGCTGGACTACGGCTTCTGGTACGACCGGGCCAAGCAGACCATCAAGTACATCAAGGTGAGGGCAGGATGCGGAGCCAGGCAAATTGCCCAGTGTGCAATTGCTGCGTGATGGTTTCTTCTTTGAAACAGACGCACTTGGGGCAGGGGGATCAGGATTGGAACCCGGTTGCCTAGACGTGCCTGTTAGGCTTTAAACCCAAGAGCAGCGTTGATTTCTGCCAGCGCCACGGCAGAGGGGAGGACGTTGCTCTGCGCCCCACAGACCCAGCCTTGATTTCCCCCTCTGCTGCCCCGCGGCCCTGTTTGCGAAAAGACAATAAAATAAAAATAAAAACCCAGACACGTTGAGCGCAGTTGCGCATTTAACGTAATTGTCTGATTTGGCTCTCCGCCGTTCAAGAACTCGGCAACCTACAGCCAGAGACGACTGTGCACGGAATACTTGCTGTTGTCTCTTTCCGGGAGGCTGCGCATCTGAATTTCAGGAGTGTGCGGTGGGGGGGGGCAAGAATGAGCGGGAGGGCGTGCCGCGCAGCAGAGCCTCCCGGCTGGAGTGTGGCGCATGCCACTGCAGCTATTACAGCCTCCACTTCCACTCAGGCCCCCCGATTTGTATGCTGCCTGCCTTCCTCCCCCCCCCCCCACCTCCACCTCGGCGGGGTCCCTCTAGACTGTTTAGTCGTCGCGCTACTCAAACACTTTTATGGAAAGAGGCGGGCGGAGGTTGTGGGGGGAGAGAGAGAGAGAGCGAGAAGTCTTTTATTTTCTTTTGGTTTTGATCCGTTGCCTGTTTGCCTTCCCCCCAGGACATGTTCCTGATGGCAGCCATGGGGCCCCCTGGAGGAGGGCGAACGGTGATCTCTAGCCGGCTTCAGAGCCGCTTCAACCTCATCAACATGACCTTCCCCACAGTAAGGGCTGCTTTGGTCTACGCAGGCCGGCTGGGAAGCTCCGAGGGCAGGGGTTAATCAGGCAACCACAGCCGCAGGCGCCGCCCGGCTCGCCCCCCCCCCCCCCCGTTCGTGCGTGTGTCCACGCAGGCAACCTGGTTTGGTGGCGAGGGGCTCGTCCAGCTGGCCTTTTGGCTTCCAGAGTCTTTCTGAGATCAAGGGGGAAAGCTCCCCTTTCACCTCCGCACACCCGAGGTGCCCGCGGCCTTTTATTTTCCTCTCCTGCATAATGCAGGGCCTGTTGTCCAAATCCAAGTTGCCCAGGAGGTGTGGGGAGAGCTTGGCACGGCGGACGATGGCGCTGGCAAGGAAGCGGCGCCGGCCCGAGACGAATCCAAAATGGCACCTCCCGCTCAATCACCCGCTCGTCCCATTCAGAGCAGGACTGGGCGGTGCCTGTTGCTGGGAACCACAGGAGGGCAAGGACTCTTGTGCTTGGATCCTGCTTGCAGGTTTCCCATAATGGGCATCTGCTTGGCCACTGTGAGAACAGGACGCTGGACTAGGTGGGCCGTTGGCCTGATCCAGTAGGCTCTTCTGATGTTCTTAGACCCATTGAAATGAATGGACAGGACGAGTTTGGGTTCATTCATTTCAATGAGTAGGACTTAAAGGTAAAGGGACCCCTGACCATTGGGTCCAGTCGTGGTCGACTCTGGGGTTGCGGCGCTCATCTTGCCTTACTGGCCGAGGGAGCCGGTGTACAGCTTCTGGGTCATGTGGCCAGCAGGACTAAGCCGCTTGTGGTGAACCAGAGCAGCACACAGAAACGCCGTTTACCTTCCCGCTGGAGTGGTACCTATTTATCTACTTGCACTTCATGCTTTTGAACTGCTAGGTTGGCAGGAGCAGGGACCGAGCAACGGGAGCTCACCCCGTTGCGGGGATTCGAACCACCGACCTTCTGATCGGCAAGTCCTAGGCTCTGTGGTTTAACCCACAGCACCACCCGCGTCCCACCGAGTAGGACTTAGTTGGGCACAATTCCCTGCAGGAGTGGAGAGGAGGGCTTCCTGCTGCCCCATACCCACCACGGTCCAGCTTTGTCATACCTTTATGGTCAGGCATGGGGCTGGGGGGGCTGGGATAAGCCGAAGTGTATGACTGAGCGAACGATTGATTCCCACCGAAGTATTTTAAGCCACTTCTCTTCCTTCCAGTTTCCATTTCCCCCAACCTCACAACAGCTCTGCTAGGCAGGCTGCTGTTATTCCCATTTTGCAGACGGGCCTCACAGGAGCCTGCCTGAGGCTGGGGAGTGAATGGTGTGGCAGATGCAGGACCTTAACCCCCACAGTGCCAATAAGGAGGGTGGGAGGGTAGTATGTGTACTTGGGAGCTGGCAGCCCTGGACTGGGAGTGTGAAGATTAGCTGCTCTTCCTGGCTCTTCTCTGCCACCACTGGAGGTGTTTTCTCTCTCTCTCTCTGGACTCTGCTACTTCCTCACCCTAGAGCAGAGCAGAAAGAGCAGGCTGGCCCCTTGCCCCTCACAGGGCGGCCTTGGGACTCCTGGTGAGGTTGGCAACTCGTGGCAAGGATTTCCCGCTGAGCTGTGATGCCCATCACAGAGATGGACAGGACTAGTTTGGGTTCATTCATTTCAATGAGTAGGACTTAGTGCCCCCTGTGCATTGCAGGGGGCAGGACTAGATAACCCTTTCAAAGCTATAGTTCTGTGAATCCTTGGGAGAAGCCCAGGACAGCCCAGAAGGGGGAAGGTGACCCCCAGCTGCCTCAGGCCAACGCAGCAGGTGCTGGTATGGGGGGGATGCCACCCCATGTCATGCCCTCCCCCTGAACAGGACTCCCAAATCCGACGCATCTTCGGCACCATGATCAACCAGAAGCTGCAGAATTTTGACGAGGGACTGAAGCCCCTTGGGAACACCATCACCGAGGCGACTGTGGAGCTCTACAACAACGTCGTCCAGCGGTTCCTGCCCACCCCGGCCAAGATCCACTACCTCTTCAACCTGCGCGACATCTCCAAGGTAAACAGAGGCCTTCTCAGACTCTGGGACTGTTCCCTACAAGCTCGGAAGGGCCTTGGGGACGGGGAGGGCGGGAGGGGTGGCAAAGAGCCTGCGGAAGGGGGTGCCGCAGGTGAGGCTCTGTGCCCGGAAAACAATGGCGCGGTCACGCAGTGCTTCCCCATCCTTCAGAAGCAGGAATGGGAGGCAGGTGCCTTTTGATTGATGCCACTGCAAACACAAGGAGGGGGGCAGATCACCCACAAGTTCTGGGCTCATTCTGCCTCAGGCAAGGAAGCAAGTCCTTGTTAGCTCTCCACAGCTTTGAGTTAGAGATGCTCCTGTCTCTCTCCCCCCCCCCCCCACCTTCGCCTTTCCCCTCGGTGTCTTCCTGACATCTTCATTTCTCTTTTGCCAAATGCTGCGGCTTTCTCAGAATCAGAATGTTTTCCACCCCTTTTGTCTTCTGCTCCTACATCTTACAGAAGTGTCGTGGGGTTAAGCCAGAGACACAGAGTAGGCTTCTAAGTGGGGGCTGTACATATCTGCATTGCCCTCCATCTAAAGCAGCCTCCTTCCAACCAGGTGCTCTGAACTACAACTCCCACCAGTCCACAGCCAGCCCAGCTGATGTGGGAGTTGTAGTCCAAGGCACCTGGGGGGCCCCAGGTTGGGGAATGCTAGTTTCACCAGCACGTAGACAGAATGTGCCTGTTTCTGGGGTCTTCCTCTGCCTGAGACCCGGCAGATGAGGCATGATGGATTTTTTCCTGCATGTGCGATCCTCTGTGCCAGCCCAGCGGCTGGGAGCATTAGGATTCCAGGCGAGCTCATCTCCTTCCCGCCAGTGCCGCGGCGCTCCCACATCAAACGGGCACAGCAACTTTGGAGAGAGTTTGAAGACATCAAACGTGCGCTGAACGTTTGTCCTCGGCCCTGAGCCCTGTAGCACTGCTCGTGCACATCAAACGCTCGCAGGTTGTGAGCAAGCCGGGCTGCTTCTGCTGCCAGGCCTGTTGCCCCCCCCCTCCTACTGCAGCAATCACTAGTCAGCTACCAGGAGGTGGTGGGGTGAGGGCAAAGGGGGATTTGGGACTCCTCTGCTTCCTGGGCAGCATCACCCGTGAATGTTCCGGCTTAGAAGGGCCTTCTGGCTTTATCCTGGCTTCCCATAGGAGGGGGTGGTGGCCACAACCTGGATAGCTTTAAAACAGGATCATACATATTCATGGTGGAGGGGACTTATCGATGGCTACTAGCCACAATGTCTATGCTCTGCCTCCACAGTCAGAGGCAGTAAATGCTTCTGAATACCAGTGACTGGAAATTGCGAGAGGGGAGAGTTGCTCGGGAGTGGACGCCCTAAACGGCCTCAAAGGCCCAGTATACCTGAAGGAGCGTCTCCACCCCCATCATTCACTGAGGTCCAGCTCCGAGGGCCTTCTGGTGGTTCCCTCCCTGCAAGAAGTTAGGTTACAGGGAACCAGACAGAGGGCCTTCTCGGTGGTGGCACCCGCCCTGTGGAACACCCTCCCACCAGATGTCAAGGAAATAAACAACTATCTGACTTTTAGAAGACATCTGAAGGCAGCTTTTAATGTTTTATTGTGTTTTTAATATTGTGTTGGGAGCTGCCCAGAGTGGCTGGGGAAACCCAGCAAGATGGGTGGGGTATAAATAATAATTTACTATTATTATTTTTATTGTTATTATTATTGCACCTGGGTCCTGCTTGCTGGTCTCCCATTGGGGCATCAGGTTAGCCACTGCGAGAACAGGATGCTGGACTAGATGAGCCACTGGCCTGATGCATCAGGGCTCTTAAGCCTCCGGAGAGAGGGCTTGGCAGTGTCTCTTGCTTGCCAACCTTGAAAAATATGGGTTATTTAAGATTTCCGCCCTCTGCTTCTCACTGAGCAAGGCAGGTCCTGGTAAATACGTCCTCAGGACTAGAAAAGTACAGTCATGGAATTGTAGAGCTGGAAGAGATCCCAGGGGTCTTCCAGCCCAACCCCCTGCAATGCAGTCAGATGGTGGTCTGAGCCATTGAGCTGTTGTGACAACCCTTCCTTGGGACCAGAGACAGGCGCATTTAGGGCCCTTTGCCGAGGGGGGGCGTGGGATGGCTCTCCTTGGAAGACCAGCTGGGGGTGGGGCCCATCCTCGGGGCTGGCCTAGAAGATGCTTGCCTGGGGTCCATAGCGGTTCTGTCCTCCCCGCTTGTCTCAGGTCTTCCAGGGCATGTTGCGAGCCCACAAGGACTTCCACGACACCAAAGCCAGCCTCACCCGCCTGTGGATTCACGAGTGCTTCAGGTACAGATGTCCTGCTTGCTGCCTTCTGCCACTGTGTAAGAGCCGCCTTTTCCATCCTGGTGCCTGAGAGCAGTGGTGGGAGTTATCTGTAAGGCCCCCCCGGCTCACTTTCATCATTTCCTGCTGCTTGTGGAGGCTTTTCGTGCTCTGCCCCTCGGTGCCATGTCTGCTTGGGAGACTCTGCCTGTGGGCAGTGCCCTGGCCATCAGAAACTGACATTAACAGTCGCCAAAACACCCATGTGATGCCCAGGCGCAATTGCCGGGTGGGAGAAGAGGGTCACTTGGAGCTGTTTAGCTGTGGGTCTAGGAAAAGTCCTCCTGCTTCCCAAAGCCGCTTCTGGGCTTTAAGGAATTTGGGTGCCTCTTCCCCTCGGCCTGGACCCCACAAGGAGGCTTCTGGATTCATGGGTGACCTCCGAGCACATGGATCCCTTTTTTTCTCCGTCAGGGTTTTCTCTGACCGTCTGGTGGACGCTGCAGACATGGAGACCTTCATTGTCCTCTTGAGTGAGAAGCTGGGCACGCACTTTGACCTGACCCTCCACAACCTTTGCCCCAACAAGCGCTCACCCATCTTTGGTATGTCCCGGCTGTTCTCCGGAGCTGGAGGTGGGGAGGCAAAGGGTGTGTGTGATGGAGGTGCCAGTTTAAAGATCCCCCAAATCCCCTTTGGGGTTGTGAGATGAGTTGGTGCTGTCCGTCTGTCTGTCTTAAAACTGGTTCCTGATTGGAAGTTGATTGACTTCATCATCCTGAGTTGATTAATCATTTAGATCTCCATCAGTTTGCGCAAGGAAGAAAAAAAGCACATGGTTCATTTTTAGCTTGCGCACACACACACACACACACACGTTGTATCAGGACTCATCTTAGGAGATGTATTTGATTTTGTTTGTTTGCTGGTTATTAATGTTTAAAATTGCATCTCTCTTTTCTACCATATGGCACTTGAGCTCATCCGAACCATTCTCTACTTGCCATGATGACTCCGCTCTGCCTCCACCAGTTGTTGGAAACTGCAGGAGGGGAGACGGGCTCTTGCCTTCGAATCCTGCTTGCAGGTTTTGCACTGAGACTTCTGCTCAGCCGCTTTGACGACAGGGTGCTGGACTAGAAGGGCCACGGGCCTCATCCAGCAGGGCTCTTACTCTGCTCTCTCATGCAGACCTGGGAAGAAGAGAGCATTCCCTGTCCACCGTTTTTCAAAGCGCTTGTAGTCATGGTTGTAAAAGATTGAAAGGGGAGCGGAGTAATAAGAACAGATTCCAATAATACAGTATGATCCCATCTTACTTGCATTTAACTTTCACGATTGAAGGCCGCTGGTTGACCTCCTGCAAGTGAAAGGCAAGCAAGGAGGAGAGCTTAAAAGCCCCTTTTGCCTTGGGTAGCTGGCTTTTAAGCTCTCCACCTTATTTGGAAAGCTAGATGCTCTCTGCCCTGGGATGCTCGCGTGGGTGCGGTTTCAGTAAATGCGTTGTTGTTGTTTTGAAAAACCCCACATAAGATGCGATCGCGCCGTAATACCGATTGCCCCTCCAGGGGACTTCATGCGCAACGTCTACGAGGACCTGACAGACATGGCCGTCCTGAAGGCCGAGATGGAGCGCGCCTTGGGCGAGCTCAACCGGACGCCAGGAATGGTGCCCATGCGGCTGGTGCTCTTCCGGGACGCCATTGAACACAGTGAGTGAGAGGATCCTGGCTGAGACTTCTCTCTCTCTCTCTCTCTCTCTCTCTCTCTCTCTCTCTCTCCCGTTTTCATGAGACGCCCCCCCCCCCATGAACTGGCATTGGGGAGGACTCTTGAGCTGAGTCTGGAAGGCTAGTTTACCCCCGGACCGGGGTAGCACCCTCATGCAGGTGGGGTTTGACAGCCACTCGCTGATTCTCCCTGCAGTAACACGCATCGTCCGGGTGATCAGCCAGCCGCGAGGCAACATGCTGCTGGTGGGCATCGGTGGCAGCGGGCGCCAGAGCCTGGCACGGCTGGCCTCATACATCTGTGAGTACTACACCTTCCAGATCGAGGTCTCCAGGCAGTACCGCAAACAAGAGTTCCGGGAAGGTAAGGATGCCCATCATCTCCCTCCAGCTTTGGGAGTCTGGCCCACAAAGCGAGCCTGGGGTAGCTACACACCCTCTCTTTTGACCGGCCCTCCCCTGGCTGTTATTTCCCGCAGACATCAAGAAGCTGTACCGCCAGACCGGGGTGGACCAGAAGCCCACCACCTTCCTCTTTGTGGACACGCAGATTGCGGACGAGTGCTTCCTCGAGGACATTAACAACATCCTCAGCTCTGGGGAGGTGCCCAACCTGTACAAGCCAGATGAGTTTGAGGAGGTTCGTGTCTCTTCCATACCCCATGGAGCCCTGGAAAGACTAGGACTGGGGAGTGCAGTGCAGGAATCCGTGCCGTTCTGCTTCCTGCTGCAACAGACAGGCTGAATGAGTTCTCCTCCTGGGAAGGGAGAGGTCCGGAGGGTGGCAACATGAGAACAGGGCCTTCTCTGTGGTGGCTCCCCGTCTGTGGAGTGTTCTTCCCAGGGAAGCTCGCCTGGCACCTTCATTATACACCTTTAGGTGCCCGGCAAAAACGTTCCTTTTCTACAAGGCCTTTGGTTGATCCGATTTACATCCTAAATAAATAAATAAATAAATTCAATCATCATCAGCGGCGGCAGCAGCAGCAGCAGCAGCAACAACAACAACTTCTAGCTGGGAGATTACCAGCTAGAGGATTGTTGATGATTGAATTAATAGTCCCAGGCAGCGCATGATTTCTTAAAAAAGGAGAGGTATTGAGGCTACATATTAGGAGCCACCTTTTTGGACCAAGGAGCTATTCCAAGCCACCCCCACCCCCCAAAAAGCCCCAGGTGTGTGTGGACCTGGCTCCTGTGGAAAGAGACTCATTGTGATGACTCTGGTAGGGCTGTGACCATCGTACCTGGTCTCAGAGTTGTGACCCTGCCTTGGAGCCTTTCCCCCTAGCATCTGAAGACCTGCAGAGCTTGAAAACCTCCCTCTCCAGGAGCTTTGGGCTTCCTGCCTGCCCTTCCTCTCCCCTTGAGCACCTCAGTTTGGAGGGGTTGAGCATCTGGGCTTGCGTGAACCCCCAATAATTATATTTAGAGGGGAATTTAGAGGAAGCTGCCTTACCATTCTGGTTCTGTGCACCCAGGTTCATAGAATCATAGAATTGTAGAGCTGGAAGGGACCACGAAGGTCCTCTAGTCCAGCCCCCTGTTTTGCCCAACATGGGGCTCAAACCCACGACCCTGAGATTCAGAGTCTCGTGCTCAGCTGGTTAGAGCACGGTGCTGCAAGGTTGCAGGTTTGATCCCCGTATGAGACAGCTGCATCTTCCTGCATTGCAGGGGGTTGGAGTAGATCAGGCATAGGCAAACACGGCCCTCCAGATGATTTGGGACTACAATTCCCATCCTCCCTGACCACTGGTCCTGCTAGCTAGGGATCATGGGAGTTGTAGTCCCAAAACATCTGGAGGACCGAGTTTGCCTGTGCCTGGACTAGATGATCCTCAGGTTCCCTTCCAACTCTCTATGATTCCACCATGCTCTGCTCCTCTCCTTGGCACAGAAAGTTTGAGGCCAAGCTAGTGAGCAGCACCTGAACTGATGACACGGAGCGGTTCGTTGTTTCCACAAGGGGCGTTTCAAAACTGGCAACAGGTTCCTTTCCCTTGATCCTCTTTCTTCCCCCTCTCTCTGCCCCCCACCCGCCTTTCCGTCCCCAGATCCAGAACCACATCATAGATGCAGCTCGGACAGAGGGCATCCAGGAGAGCCAGGACAGCCTCTTTGCCTTCCTCATTGAGAGGGTGCGGAACAACCTGCACGTGGTGCTGTGCCTGAGCCCAGTCGGGGATCCGTTCAGGTGAGGGGAGGGGGAAGCTGCCGGGATCATCGGAGCAGAGGCTGCTGTCTAGACAGGCACAGGGGCGGCTTCTGCTCGGAGCAACAGCGACCCCTGGTGGACACAGGGGCGGCTGGATAAAAATGGCCATTAACGGCAGGCAAAGTGAGGTGGGCAAACTAGAGGGCCGTGGCCAAGGAGTAAGGGAAGCGGGGAGAGGCATAGTTGGTGCAACGCCAACCCACGGCTCTCTCCGCTGTGCCTCAGGAACTGGATCCGGCAGTACCCTGCCCTGGTGAACTGCACCACCATCGACTGGTTCTCCGAGTGGCCCAAGGATGCCCTCCTGGAAGTGGCGGAGAAGTACCTGGAGGGCGTGGACCTGGGAACCGTGGAAAAGGGGAGCCTGGACACGGTGAGGGGGAGCCCCTGTCCCTCCCAAAGCGGCGCAGAGGGGGGCCGTCCTGAAGGTTGGCAGGGCTCGTTTGACAACGAGAAACCAAGCCGTTAGTGCCTGCGGAACACTCTGACACTGGATATTCAGCAGGCGGCTGCTGAAAACTCCGCCAGGCCTATGCATCCTTCCACAGCGGTTAATTGATGCGGTTAATTTCTTTCTTTCTTTTTTTAAGAAACCTGTTGTGTGGTTTCATCTTTTTAACACTGTAAACCACTGATACAATGTTTTATGGCGCAGCAGTATTCAAATATCTTTTTATAAATAAATGCGTGGCTGCAGGCAGCGGGTGAGGGTTCCTCAATTGCCAATTGCTAGAAGCCACAGGAGCGCTTGACTCTTCCTTGTGGGCTTGACACTGCGGCTCTGGCTGGCCACTGTGAGAACAGGATGCTGGACTAGATGGGCCTCCGTTGGCCTGATCCAGCCCCCAGGCTCTTCTTTAGGTTCTTTTGGCCTGATTCTGTCTCTCCTCTCCATCTTGTCTAGATGCAAAAGCGAGTGGCTAGGATCTTTGTGACCATGCACTGGTCCGTGGCCAGGTACTCACAGAAGATGCTGCTGGAGCTGAGGCGCCATAACTACGTCACCCCAACCAACTACCTGGAGCTGGTCTCTGGCTACAAGAAGTAAGGGGGCCCTTCTGGTCTCTCTCCAGGGAAGGCGAGTGGGATGGCCGAGAGCCTGGGAGTGTATGGAGATCCATGGGTGGCCCAACTTCTGGGCTAGACTGGGCTGCAGAGCAGTCATGGAGCCTTCCCCTTCCTCCTTTTGCAGGCTCCTGGCTGAGAAGCGGAAGGAGCTCTCGGACCAAGCCAACAAGCTCCACAACGGGCTTTTCAAGATCGATGAGACCCGGAAGAAGGTGGAGGTGATGACGCTGGAGCTGGAGGAAGCCAGGAGGAAGGTGGCGGAATTCCAGAAGCAGTGCGAGGAGTACCTGGTCATCATTGTTCAGCAGAAGCGAGAAGCTGATGAACAGCAGAAGGTGGGTGTCCGAGCCCTGGTCCTGGGATGCTCTCCTCAGTCGGTAAACTAAGGTCCACGGGCTGGATCAGGCCCAGTTGCCTTCTGGATCTGGCCCACGGACGGTCCAGGAATCGCCGTGTGGATCACCAGCACGTGGATTGCCAGTGTGCATGTTCATTCCCTCTCCCTCGCGTGGTGGCAGCAGCAGCGATGCCTCCCTCCCTCCTCCTGGCTTCTCCCTGCCCTGCCTAGAGGAGGAAGGGGGCTGGGCTTTGTTGAGCCGCAGCTGGCTGAGCGCCCCTCTCGAGCGACCGCCATTTAAAGCAGCCCCTCTCCGGAGCCCTTTCGCACGCCACTCATTGTCCCTCTGCTGCCACCGCCACCACCAGCCCCTGCCGCTCACAAGACACAAGTAAACCTGCCTGATGCTCTAGCATATATATTTGTCAAAATATAGTCCAGCCCCCCACAAGGTCTGAGGGACAGTGGACCAGCCCCCTGCTGAAAAAGTTTGAGGACCCCTGGTGCTGAGACTTCTCCTCCCCCTGCTCCTCTCCCCACAGATGGTGTCAGCCAACAGTGAGAAGATCGCAGCAGAGGAGATTAAGTGCAAAGCTTTAGCGGACACCGCCCAGAGGGACCTGGAAGAGGCCATGCCTGCCTTGGAGGAAGCCATGAAGGTAGCAGGAAGGGGAGGGACATTGTAGAAGCCCTGCCCCATGGGCTGCAGGGTCTGCTAAGTTAGGCAGCTGATAAGAGCTGTGCCAGATCTCTGGTGAACCAAACAGCAGAGCGGAGTTTGGGGCGGGCAGGATTTGTGGCCCGCAGAGTTCCTCTGCTGCAATGCGCACGACTATTTCACTTCAAACAACAGCATTGTGTTTCTTACCGACTCTAGACAAACGGAGAGATCCATTCCACCAAACTGGCGCTCTCCCAGCTTCCCTGTTAGGAGGCAGTAATGCCACCAACCTGTTTGGCATTAAAAGAGGATTAGAGATATTCGCGAAGGAGGAGGAGAGGGCTATCGGAAGTTACTAGCCAGGGTGGCTGTATTCTCCCTCCACTGTTGGAGGCGGCAATGCTTGCAAATGCCAGCTGCTGGCAGATCCTCCTCGCTGGCATCTGGTTGGCCCTGTGCCAGCAGGATGCTGGACTAGATGGTCCATTGGGCGGATCCAGCAGGGCTGTTGTAATGTTCTTAACCACACAGCATTCTGTGCCTGTGTGCATGCTCTGGCGCCACCCTCCCTGCGCAGCCCCAACATGCTGGGATTTCCCAGCTGTGTGGTGATGGCTGGAGATTTAGGATGCTCTCCATTCCTCCCCAAGGGTTAGAAGGGTGTGTGTGTCCCCCTTTCCTTCCTGTTTCCATGCTCTGACTCCCTGCCTGACTCTCCCTTTGGAGCAGCCGCTTCTGAAAGGCCCCCGTGCCCCCCTTTCCCTCCCCCCAGGCTTTGGAATCGCTCAACAAGAAAGACTTGACCGAGATCAAGTCTTACGGCCGCCCTCCCACCCTGGTGGAGACAGTCATGCAGGCGGTCATGATCCTGCGAGGCAACGAGCCCACCTGGGCCGAAGCCAAGAAGCAGCTGGGTAAGTAAGGAACCTAAGGCAAGCCCAGAGACAACATGTGTGCCGACATATAAAATGGATCTGGACCGTGATGCAGCGGGGGGGGGGGGATCCTTTCCACCTGTCCCACTGCCCCCTCCCCAGACCTCTTTTTTTCTGGGAGGGCATTTGTCGCCAGGGTTAGAGACAGCCTGCTTTTGGGCTTCCCGGAACTGTCCTGTTTTGGTCACTCTGTGGGGCCTGGTTGCAGAAGTCCAAAGTGCCATCAGCACGACCCAAAAGGGCTCTCCTGGCATCTCCCAGCTCCCCTGATCCCGATTCCGCTTCTCCAGGTGAGCCCAACTTCATTAAGCAGCTGGTCTACTTTGACAAGGACAACATCTCCGACAAGGTGCTCAAGAAGATCAGCGCCTACTGCTCTCAGCCGGACTTCCAGCCAGACATCATTGGGCGCGTCTCGGTGGCTGCCAAATCCCTGTGCATGTGGGTTAGGGCCATGGAGGTGAGCATCAAAAGCTCCGTCTGTGGAAGGGCCCGGCAGCAGCTCTTTGCATGGTGGGAAGACGCTTTGGGGTTCGATCTTTGCAGGTTGCACTCCATCCTCTGCTTCTCCCCACCTTCTCCTTCCCAGATGTACGGTCGCATTTACCGTGTGGTGGAGCCCAAACGCGCTCGAATGAATGCTGCCCTTGCCCAGCTGGCAGAAAAGCAGGCCGCCCAGGCCGAGGCTCAGGAGAGGCTCAGAGAGGTCAGTCAGCCTCTGAGGGCGATCCGGGAGTGCGGTTTGGCTGCAGGAGTCATGGATACTCTTCGCCTCTCTTCTTATTGCATTGCGACCACATCTTATACACATTTAACTTGTGGCATCTCAACCACACGCAGTTGACGTCTGGCTGGTTGAAATTCTATGAGTTAAATCCAAGCTGTAGGAATGGATATAGACACTTGGAGAGGATATATTGTTTAGTTATTGTCCTTCCTTGCTCACGTTTGTGAGATCAGCAGAGTACCATCCTTTGCAGCTAAACCTGGAAGCGAAGTCAAGGTTGATTTAATAAACCAGGATGCTTTAAGGCAGACTGGATTTTCCTGGTCTCACCCCTTTTCTCCCCCTTTAAAAACAACAATCGCACACACATGTGAAGAGATAAAAGTAGTGTTTACTTACATAAACTAGGTCTTGAAGCAGCAGTTACCGTAGCAAAACAAAGGCAGGTTTAAAACTGCTATCTAAGTTACAAAAGTACAAAATGTACATTCAGAAGTGGTGTCTGAGCTGCAGAACTCAGACATGCACGTGAGGGTGAGCTTGGAAGCATGATGAAGAGAAAGGAGGATGCCCAAGCAGGAAGGAAGGAAGCATGTAGGAAGACAAAGGAAGTGACCTCTCTAGCAGTTTTTTCCAGGAAAGCTCTGTGAGCCTCAGTCCCTTCATGTGCCTGTTGGGTTTTCCTGATGCAAAAAGAGCTTTCAAAGCTGGGGTACAAGGCCCTCTTGGCACGCTGGCTCCAGAAGGCTAAGGATGCTTGACCGAGGGCAGTTTGGGTATGTGCATTTGAACCAGACTTCTGTGTAAGATGTGGCCCTATGGTCTAATGGCGGTGGTAGGGCGTTCCCTCTGTGCATCACCCCAGGCCAGCCCTTGTAGGCATCTTCCCAGCGAGGAAGGCCCTGGCAATGGACCTGCTCCTAAGGCCTCCTCTCCACCCTCGCCCCAACCCCTGCTCAGGTGGCAGAGAAGCTGGAGATGCTGAAGAAGGAGTACGAGGAGAAGCTGGCCCAGAAGGAGGAGCTGCGCAAGAAGTCGGAGGAGATGGAGATCAAGTTGGACCGGGCCGACAAGCTGGTGTCGGGCCTGGCGGGAGAGAAGATCCGGTGGGAGGAAACAGTCAAGGTATGACCCGTGGAGCTGCTCCACACCCCCTTGGAGTAGAGCGTCAAGTTTTGACAGGACCATTTCTAGGACCCAGCAAGGGAGACCAAAGCCTTGGGACGTGCAAGGGGGTGAGGGGAGGCTACAGAAGACGCTGAGCTCAGAGAACAGAAGACGAAGGGAATGTGGGGTGCAAGAACAGAGACTGTGGCAGCTTTTTAATATCTCCAAGGGCCCCTTTGCAAGGGGAACTGTCTCCTGGGCTCCACCCTTCCCCTGATCTCCTCCTCCTCCTTCCCTGCAGGGCCTGGAGGAAGATATAGGCTACCTGGTGGGGGACTGTCTTTTGGCGGCCGCCTTCGTGTCCTACATGGGGCCCTTCCTGTCCAATTACCGGGATGACATTGTCTCGCACATCTGGATGAAGCAGGTGAGCCTGGTGGCCCTTTCCTCAAAGGCCAGCTTCTCCCTCCCGCCATTCCTTTAGAAGAATCCTGCCCTTGGTGGAAGGACACGAGGCTAGCAGCAAGGAGCTGGCACTGCCCCACGTGCCAGATCATTCATGTTCTGCAATGGTGAAAAATCAGTCTCTTAGTGTGGCAGCACCAACACTCTGGTCTCCCTGCTTATTGACATGGCGCCGGAGCCTTTGCTGTGCTCTTTCCGGCACCTGCTGAAGACATTTTTCTTTAGGCCAGCCTGCCCAGACCTGTAGAATATTGGTGTGAGTTCTGATCTTGCTTTTAATTTACTGCAGATCTCATCTTTTGAACGTTGCTTTTACTGATAATGTTATGGTTTTATTCTCTTTGCAAACCACTTTGACGTTTGTTTGGTTTTTTGCCACCACATGGGGTATAAATTTTATGAAATACAGTGGTACCTCGGGTTACATACACTTCAGGTTACATACGCTTCAGGTTACAGACTCTGCTAACCCAGAAATAGTACCTCGGGTTAAGAACTTTGCTTCAGGATGAGAACAGAAATCGTGCAGCGGCAGCAGGAGGCCCCATTAGCTAAAGTGGCGCTTCAGGTTAAGAACAGTTTCAGGTTAAGAACAGACCTCCAGAATGAATTAAGTTCTTAACCCGAGTTATCGCTGTAAAGAAATAGCCGGTGTAAGCCTCCCAGGGTGTCAGCTGGCCAGGCTGACCAGTGAGTAGCTCGGAAGCCGTGCCGGTCGCCTTCCGCTCATGGGAAGAGCAGGCCGTTCTGAGTGGGGCTTGACTGGCTTGCCTGCTTCTGCTCCCCACCCGCAGACTCGAGAGCTCCATGTGCCTTGCTGCCCCCGCTTCACCTGCGACAGCTTCCTCGCCAACCCCACCATCGTGCGCAACTGGAACATCCAGGGCCTGCCCTCTGACAACTTCTCTACCGAGAACGGGATCATTGTCACACGAGGCAACCGGTGAGCCTCGGTCTCCGAGAGGGAGCTCAGGGCTCCCTGCACCCCCCGGGGAGGCTTTTCAGGCCCACCACGGCCCTCTCCCCTTGGATGATCTGTTGGGGGTGGGGGGCACCCAGAGGTCCAAAGGTGAGACGCCGAGGGGCCCCAGCGCCCCTCAAGCCCCAATGTGTCTTTTCCAGGTGGCCTCTCATGATCGACCCCCAGTGCCAGGCCACGAAGTGGATCAAGAACATGGAAGCCAAAAAAGTAAGGAGGAGCTCCATTGCAGATGCTTGCTTCTCTAGGTTTGAACCCCCTGCCCTATGATTTCTGCACCCCACTCCCTTGTCCCTGTTTGCTGTTGCAGGGCTATGCAAATGCTCGTTCCCCTTCAGTTCCAGCCCCCTGTTCCTGCTTCTAAGCAGAAGTGCATTCGAATGTTGGGCTAGCAGCTGGATCCAACATCTGTTTACCTGCCTGGGAAATTCTCTGATGTGGGTGGCAGCCAGAGAGGCGTTCTGGTGGCCCTCTCATGCTCCCGCCCCCTCTGCCTCCCACAGGGCCTCAAGATAATTGACCTGCAGATGCCTGACTATATGCGCATCCTGGAGACGGCCATCCAGTTTGGCACCCCGGTGCTGCTGCAAAACGTTCAGGAGGACCTGGACCCCACACTGGCCCCCATCCTCAACAAGTCTGTCACCAAAGTGGGTGAGCGCCTGGCTTCTGCCTGCTGCTGGGAAAGGAGGTGGTGACTTCTGGGCACCCTTTTGTGTTTTTCATCCAGGTTTGGGATTTGAGGTTGGGGGGGAGAGGAATTTGATGGAGGAATGGATGCCAGCTTCCTGGGAAGGGGCTGGCATTTTGTCCAGAGGGAAAGAGGGCCCAGGTGAAAGACCCCCTAATCCCACCCCCATCTTGCTCCTGACCTGTGTGTCTTTGTAGGCGGCCGCCTGCTGATAAGGCTGGGGGACAAGGAAGTGGAATACCACCCTGATTTCCGGTTCTACCTCACCACCAAGCTCCCCAACCCACACTACACGCCGGAGACGTCCTCCCAGACCACCATCGTCAACTTTGCTGTCAAAGAGCAGGTAGGGAGCACAACCAGGGAGAGCGTTGCCACTGCTGCTGCTAGGCTCCTGTCTTGCTCATGGGCTTCTGATCAGGGCATCTGGTTGGTTTTTTGGATGGCAAGGAGGAGAGGGATCTTTATCACCTTCCTGTGAAACTATTTCCAGGCCCTAAGATCAACATCCTGAGATTAACATATTGGAAAGGCTACTTCAAAGAAGCTGCCCACTGTCTTTCACAGCCCAGGATGCATGATGCAGCAACTGGCACCTGGCTGTGTACGTGACTTGTCAAGCAGGAGAAATGGAACAGGGATGCAGAGGTGTGGATTGATCAAGAATCATATCAAAATAGTTTAAACCCAGTCAACGCAATGCGTTCATTGCTGACACAGATGGCTTACTCTATATTTGTTATAATTTCTCAGAGCAATCCCACCTGATCACTACAGTTGGTGAGAATGGGATGCTGGGCTGTGGTGGGCCCCCTTTGGCCTGATCCTGGCTTCTTGCAGCCTCAATGCTGGGAATTCTTTCTGGCTTCCAGGATTTGAGGTGGGAGGAGATGGGCGGTTTGGAAAGGGACAGATTCCACCCCCTGGAGAAGACTTCACAGGAGGGAAGAAGAATTGCCAGGAGAGCAGGCATAAAGGGTGGGGAGCATCCTTCATGCCAAAGGATGGGGGGAGAGGCAGAGGGGTCCATACTGAGTGTCCTGGGCCTCTTCAGGGGCTGGAAGCTCAGCTGCTGGGGATTGTGGTCCGGAGAGAGAGGCCCGAGCTGGAAGAGCAGAAAGACAACCTGGTCCTCAACATCGCAGCTGGCAAAAGGAAGCTGAAGGAGCTGGAGGACGAGATCCTGAGGTAACAGGGCTGGGCAAGGGGACATGCAGGTGCTGTGGAGAACAGGATCCTTTTGAGGGTTTGTCACTTGTGTGTGCAGACGCTTGGACTACTGCAATGCGCTCTATGTGGGGCTACCTTTGAAGGTGACCCGGAAACTGCAATTAATCCAGAATGCGGCAGCTAGACTGGGGACTGGGAGCGGCTGCCTGGACCACATAACACCGGTCCTGAGAGATCTGCATTGGCTCCCAGTACGTTTCCGAGCACAATTCAAAGTGTTGGTGCTGACCTTGAAAGCCCTAAACGGCCTTGGTCCTGGATACCTGAAGGAGCGTCTCCACCCCCATCGTTCAGCCCGGACACTGAGGTCCAGCGCCGAGGACCTTCTGGCGGTTCCCTCATTGCGAGAAGTGAGGTTACAGGGAACCAGACAGAGGGCCTTCTCGGTAGTGGCACCCGCCTTGTGGAACGCCCTGCCTTCAGATGTGAAGGAAATAAGTAGCTATCCTATTTTTAAAAGACATCTGAAGGCAGCCCTGTTCAGGGAAGTTTTTAATATTTAACGCTGTATTGTTTTTAATACTTGATTGGGAGTCGCCCAGAGTGGCTGGGGAAACTCAGCCAGATGGGCGGGGTATAAATAATAAATTATTGTTGTTGTTGTTGTTGTTGTGCCTGAAGAGCATCATGTAATCAATGGCTTAAAAACAGCATCTGCTGCAACCTCAGCAAAGTTGAAGGAAATGGCAGTGGAGGCCACGAAGCCTGTGTGGTTGGGCCTGTGGGGTGATACGTGGCAGTTCTTACTGACCAGGAGAAGGAAGATGGCTGCTGTGTTCTGCACTTTCTTTACCCCCTGGGTCTCCAGCCTTTTGTGGAGGCTGAGCATGTTGCAAGTCTGCCCTTCTCTCTCTTCTCTTCCCCATAAACTCAGCCGACAGTTCTGCAGGCCCTGACCCCACCTCCTCCTCCATCATCTGGGGCTTCTCCCAGCCAGGGAAGGCATCCTTCCCACCCTGCCTCTTGGGCAAAGCTGCAGGGCTCAGCTTCTGATCCTCAGGCCCTCTGTGGATTGGGCACAGGTGTTCCGCCCTCACTTGCACCCCCCCCTCCCCGGGCTCACCTCTCCCGCTTTTAACTGTCAGGTTGCTGAATGAAGCCACGGGCTCCCTCTTGGATGATGTGCAGCTTGTGAACACACTCCAAACCTCGAAGGTCACAGCCACCGAGGTTACAGAGCAGCTGGAGACCAGCGAGACCACAGAGATCAAAATCGACACTGCCCGGGAGGTGAGGGGAAAGAGCTCGCCTTGGCTGTGCGAGAAGGGCGGGGAGGCTGGCCGAAGAGCCTGCTGGATCAGGCCAGTGGCTCTCCTAGGCCAGCATCCTGTTCTCACACTGCCAACCAGAGGCCCCAAAGGGAAACCCACAGGTAGGATCTGAGCACAAGAGCACTTGCCTCTCCGATGGCTCCTGGCAACTGGTACTCAGAAACATTGCTGCCTCTGACCACGGAGACAGTTCATAGCCATTGTGGCTAGTAGCCCCCAACAGCCCTTGCCTCCATGAATTTGTCTAATCCTCTTCTAAAGCCCTCTTGGTTGCTGGCCATCATTGCCTCCTGTGGCAGGGAGTTCCGTAGTTCAACTCTGTGTTGTGAGAAGAAGCACTTTCTTTTTTGTCTGTCCTGAATCTTCCAATATCCAGCTTCATGGATTTCCACAAATTCTAGTCTGATGGGAGAGGGAGGAAAACTTTCCTCTATCCACTGTCTCCAGGTGATGCATTATTTCATAAACTTCAGGTGGAATCCCCCCCCCCAGAACTGAGGGTCTTGAGGAAGATTTGTGGGTACAGATGCTGTGCCTGAACCCCTCCTGGATTTCTCCACAGTCCATAGGGGCTAGTAACTTGCTCTTTGACTGGTGAAGTACTGATTCTGCAGGAAAGGTCATTTCTCTGGGAGTGAGTGGTTTGTGTGCTGGGGTAGAGGCCTCACCCCATAGCTGACCCACCCCCAGTGGTTCCTCTCCCCCCCCATCTCCTGGTGGGCATCCTGCTCCTGCCTTCCGGCTGCTTGCCAACTCACCTGTCGCACGTGCTCTCGCCAGGCCTACCGACCATGTGCTCAGAGGGCGTCCATCCTGTTCTTCGTCCTCAACGACATGGGCAGGATCGACCCCATGTACCAGTTCTCCCTCGATGCCTACATCGACCTCTTCAACCTCAGCATCAACAAGAGCCATCGGAGCACCAAGCTGGACGAGAGAATCCGCTTCCTCAACGAATACCACACCTATGCCGTATACAGGTAACCTACTTCGTGCGGGAGGCGGGGGGGCAGCCAACCACTGCCACCACTCCTTTCCCTGTTGCACCTGGCAATCTATGCCCTTGGGGTCTCCTTCCTGAGGAACGAGGCGTGTTCAATTTAACTGGGAGAAGTTGTCTACAATCCTCAGACTTGTCCCATATAGTCCATACAGTGGACCCTTGGGTTGCAAACGTGATCTGTGCGGGAGGCACGTTCACAACCCACAGCGTTCACGACCTGCACACCTGCGCATGCGCAAGTCACGATTCGGTGCTTCTGTGCATGCGCAAGCACCGAAACCCGGAAGTAACGGTTCCGGGGTGCGCAACCTGAAATCGCATAACCTAAAGCGTCTGTAACCCGAGGTATGACTGTATAGTCAAATCACAGGACGCCTGTTCCAGACAGGCACTGGAAGTTCAGGCTTCACTCTCTTGAATATCTGAGAAAGCAACTGCGGAAGGTGTGGAGACAAACTGGAACGTGTCCAGAGGAGGGCAACCAAAATGGTCAAAGGCCTGGAAACGATGCCTTATGAGGAACGGCTAAGGGAGCTGGGCATGTTTAGCCTGGAGAAGAGGAGGTTAAGGGGTGATATGATAGCCATGTTCAAATATCTAAAAGGATGTCACATAGAGGAGGGAGAAAGGTTGTTTTCTGCTGCTCCAGAGAAGCGGACACGGAGCAATGGATCCAAACTACAAGAAAGAAGATTCCACCTAAACATTAGGAAGAACTTCCTGACAGTAAGAGCTGTTCGACAGTGGAATTTGCTGCCCAGGAGTGTGGTGGAGTCTCCTTCTTTGGAGGTCTTTAAGCAGAGGCTTGACAACCATATGTCAGGAGTGCTCTGATGGTGTTTCCTGCTTGGCAGGGGGTTGGACTCGATGGCCCTTGTGGTCTCTTCCAACTCTATGATTCTAAATCAGGCACTTTCTATCACGTGGTGGCTATGTAAGAGAATCCAGGCATTTGGGGAGAGTATCCACTTACAACTACAAAAAATGATAGAGATTTCCTTTATGAGAAAACCAGAAGCTTATCTTCTGGGGATTACAGATTTGGATATTCCACAAAAGATGAAAAGTATTTTTTTATATGCCACAGTGGCAGCAAGAGTTCTTATCGCTACAAAATGGAAGAGTGATGAAATCCCCTCTATTCATGAATGGATCCCAAAGCTAACAGAATATGTGGAGTTAGACAGTTTATCAGAAAAAAATAAAGAACAAACCAAAACGGGAATTTGTCTCAAAATGGGAAGTCTTCAAAGTTTATTTGAAAAACAGTTATAGCACTTTAAACTCTGTCTCAGCATTTGAATAACTTCAGTAGTAGCTTTGAGAAAGATATGAGACCTCAGATAAACCAATAATTAGTTAATTTATGATAAAAGTGTGTATTGGCAGCAAATAATATATAACTGAAATAAGGAATAGACGGGAGGTCGGGTCTATAGTTCAAGGACCACTTTTTCCTTTATTGATTTGTAATTAATATTGTCTTTATCACTGTTTCTATTTGTATTTTTGTTTTGTTTTTTCCTTTTTTGGTGTATCAATAAAATAAAAAAAGAATATCTGAGAAAGGAGGCTGCTGTGAGTTCTCTCCGAGCTCCAACCCTTCCTTCCGTTTTCTGTGTGGCTTCTCTTAGGTACACCTGTAGGGGCCTCTTTGAGCGGCACAAGCTGCTTTTCAGCTTCCAGATGTGTGCCAAGATCCTGGAGGTCTCCGGCAACCTCAAGATGGACGAGTACAACTTCTTCCTGCGCGGGGGAGTGGTAAGAGCTCAAGAGCCACCCTGATGGATCAGACCAAAGGCCAAGCTGGTTCAGTAGCCTTCTGTTACTGTGGCCAGCCAGGGGCCTACGGAAAGCGGACAAGTGGGACCTGAGTGCAAGAGCAGCACTCACCCCTTCCTCATCCCCAGCAACTGGGCATGCAGAGACATACTGCCTTTGGTCCTGGAGGCAGAGTATAGCCATCGTTTCGAGTAGCCCTTGATAGCCTTAGCCCCCATAAGGTAAAGGTAAAGGGACCCCTGACCATTAGGTCCAGTCGTGGCTGACTCTGGGGTTGCGGTGCTCATCTCGCTTTACTGGCTGAGGGAGTCGGCGTACAGCTTCCGGGTCATGTGGCCAGCATGACTAAGCCGCTTCTGGCGAACCAGAGCAGCGCACGGAAACGCCGTTTACCTTCCCGCCGGAGTGGTACCTATTGATCTACTTGCACTGGCGTGCTTTTGAACTGCTAGGTTGGCAAGAGCAGCGGGAGCTCACCCCGTCATTGCGGGGATTCGAACCGCCAACCTTCTGATCGGCAAGCCCTAGGCTCTATGGTTTAACCCACAGCGCCACCTGCGTCCCTTAGCCCCCATAAATTTGTCTAATTTCTTTTAAAGCCATCAAATCGGTGGCTGCCGCTAATTATTGCCATAGCAAAACATAGTTTAGCAATGCGCCGTGTGAAGAAGTATTTCCTGTTCTCTGTCTTGAATCTTTCCCTGCAAAAAAGATCTTAAGCTTTGCTGGATGAGCCCATTGGGTTCTCGTATTATAAGAGCAGGGGAGAAACTCTTTATCTGCTTCCTCTCTACCATGTACAATTGTATGCATCTGTATTGTGTCTCTCTTGTCTTTTTGTCTAAAGTAAAAAAAAGCAAATTTTGGCAACCTTTCTTCATAGGGGAGCTGCACTAGCCCTTTAATCATTTTGCTTGCCCTTTTCCAGCTCTGCAGTATCTTTCTTAATGTATAGTGATCAACAATGTACACAGAATTATTATTTTTATTTAGTGAGTTTGTTGTGTTTAAATCCCACCTTTCTTCCGAGGAGCTCGAGGTGGTGTAAATAGTTCTCATCCTCACGATTTTATCCTCATGACAGCCCTGTGAGGTGGATTAAGTTGAGAGTGACTAACTGGCCCAAGGTCACCCATTGAGCTTCATAGCTGAGTGGGGATCTTAGCCCTGGTCTCTCCCAGATCCTAGTCCAACACTAACCGCTGAACCACACCAGCTCCCAAAGAAGAAGCCTGGCAGTGGTATGGATAGCGGGAACAAATGTCTCGGCAGCATCAACTGGGCAGAGACTTCAGGAAGTTATCGCTTGTGCAAGCATAACAAAGTCCCCAGCGAGATCTGAACTCGCGACCCTCGGTTTACAAGGCCAGTGCTCTAACCCCAGAGCTATAGAGCCTTGCACTCCATTGAATTGTGCAATGCACGGAACAGATTTGCGTAAACTGATTTATGGTACTGGTAGATTTATTCTCTGTGCAGCGGGAGAGAGGCATCCAGAAATGGGTTGCCCCCTGCCATACAGCTTTGATGGCCTAGGAGAGGGAGACCTTGCCACCCTTTCTTTCTTTCTTTCGTGCCTTGCCCAGGTCCAGGGCAAATTTTCCTTCTCTCTGGTCTCGCATTCCCTCCCCCCTCATGTCTGCTCTGCAGCAGTTATCCTCGGGTTTTGTCCTTTCAACCTTATTTGCCTTTCCCTTTCCCCGCTTTCAATAACTTCCCGTACACACACAAAAAAGAAGAGTCATCTTTGTTTTTTACCTCTCCTTATCCTCTTGGGTCCCTCCTTTGTTATCCTTTCTTCTCCCACTGCCTGAGCATGGCGCTGGTGGAGAAAATGTCATTTCTGCAAGGAGAAATCAACACGCAAAAGAAAGTCAGCCAGGCTGGGGAGGCGGTGGGTCTAAAAACAACATTCTCCCAGTTACCTTGACGGTTGCCATTGAGTCCCCCTTCCCCCCCCCAACACAGAGGCTTCTGAAGGCTCTTCCTCACTGGAGAGACAATTTTCCGAAGAGGCAAACTGTGAAGATTTCGCCCACCAAGCCTATTGAGCAGGCAGATGCCAATCTTACCAGTTCCTACATGGTCTCAAAATAATGTCGGACGCCTTCCTTTTGAGTGTCTGGCTGGCTCCAGCGAGATTGCTGGTGTCTGGACTCAGCTGGTGTACGACTGCAGCTCTGGCAGGGCCTTGGTGTTGAAGGAAGGCTCAGACAGCTGATTCCCTGCCATAACCGGCCATCATTGTTTGCGCCAGGGGACATTGCTATGGGCCGTTGTCCCTAGAGGGTGCTGATCCCTGCCACCCATGGCACCCCGTCTCTTCGCCGCAAATCTGAGGGCTCCCTTGGGCAAAAAAACAAGGACACCAGCCAGGAATACCAGAGCAAAACAGCAGCCAGTAGGCTTGGTCTTTATTGAAGACTGTCACGACAGGACTCCCACCTGCCACAAGGTGGAACAAGATGGAAGCCCCGAACAAAAGAGAACCCAAACTTTTATTAGCTTCTAATCCCCATGTTACACCCCCCCCAAACTACATCACTCATACATCATGGTTACATCATGAAAGGGGAGGTCTGGTGGCAATAATCTGAGTATCCTGGACCCTGCCCCATGGTTCTCCTTGCCCTCCACCAAACACCCATCAAGTGAAACAAAAGAGATATTTACATTTCCCTGTTTCCCAGCTAAGTTAATCACACCCTTTTGTCTTCATCTGAGTTTGTTATTTCTGGAATGGCTACCTGTCTGGCACTCAGGTATCAGGATGCCAGGGATTATCACTCAGGCAGAGGGGCTGCTGAGGAGCTGAGCTCCCTGTTAGCCAGTACATAGATACATTTATCAGTGAATTGTTACATTTGGTATTGTGCAGCAGAGGCCCTTTGAATAGATAGGAAGAAACTGTGATGAAGTGTTTTGTGGGGACAAATCACAAAAGTCACAAAAGTGATTGTGCTGATTTTGGTAGTGGGGTGCATGTGCATGATATCTGCTGGAGGGACAACCCCCCCCCCAATACATAAATTCCTGTAACACACGGGATGCTTCTTCTGCCTTTTGCTGCTTCAGAAATTGTCCCCCGTCCTTTAAATCCAGTAGACGACAGTTCTGACACCATCCCACGCCCCATTATAGGGCTGGGGTAGGGAAACATTCCTGGCCAACAGGCCAGATCATTATTTCCCCACCTGCTGGCAGGCCAAATTTGACAAGTGATTGGGGCCCCCCATCTATCAGTCACCTGCCCTCCCAATATTGGGGCTGGGGGTGAGGTGTTATTTTATGAAGAGCATCGGATCAGTGGCAGTCCTGCTGCTGAATCAGCACAGTCCTGACCATTGTGGGCCCCCCCCCCATGCATCCCCATTGCCCTGACAAGGGAAGCTTCTGTGGCTTGTTTGCCCCTCTGGGGAGAGAGTTTGGGCTGGCTACCAAGAGGAGCAGTCCCTCAGGATGTGTAGTACCCCCAAAAGGTTGAAATCTACTTGGGCCTTGACTTCCGGTGGAGGAACATGGCGGACTGAATGTCTTCTGTCGGCAGGTTGTCGATGGAGATAATTACATGGCGATTGATGATAGCCAATACGTAAATCTTGGCTGTCAAATTCTCCCTGGAGATAATAGTGGACAAGGGCATAAACGCAGATACTGTGTTCTGTGTTTTTTCAAAATCAAGATGGAAAACTACGGCAAATGCAACAGGAAATGGGAACAGATGATAAGGAACTGGGTGAAAACGAATGAATATATAATGTAAAGAACTATGGAATATTATTTTAATATACAATCGCAGTGGAGACACTTGCGTGGACAAAGATGGAAAGGCGTCTTATTGTTTAATATGGAGGAATGGTTTTTGAAATTATTGGAGGTGAAAACCATTGCTGACATTTATTAATAAAAATAATTAGATAACCCCTTTTGGACTTTTTGTGTAAAAAGGAAACTGAATTAATTTGATACATTTGGGTTGTAAGATTGGGGAAATATTGCCTAACAGAAGGTAGATCAGTTGGATGTCATTCTAGAGTGAATATTTCAAATAATTTCTTTTATATAACTGACAGATGGAAAATCAGAAGTCCGTTATGTTCTTTTTATTTTCTTTTATATTTTTGTTTTTCCTTTGATGCTGTCTCTTTCCCTTTCTGCTTTTATTTAGATTATTTTTTTTTTAGCTTATTGCATTATGAAAAAGCTTTAATAAAATCTTACATTTTTTTAAAAAATAGAAATCTCCCCAGGCCTTGCCCCACAACAGAGGCATGCCATGTGGGCAGTCAAGGGCGGAATGCAGCTTGGCCGTCCCACAGGTCCTTGGGCGAGCCGTCTGGGAGGTTTTGCCAGAGCCTGGCTTTGTAATCTGAGAGGCCCTTGAAGCTCCGCCAAGCCCCGTCCATGACAACGGGCCAGAGAGCAAGACTGGCTCCCCGCCTAGCAGGACAGCCATGGAGAGGGGGAAGTAGAGGGGGAAAGCCACCCCAACCTCCTGCAGCCTGCTCCTCGCTATATGTTTCCTGAGGGGAAACCCAGAGCAGGCCGGGAAATGGCCAGAGACTTTTCCTTCCCCCTACTTTCACCTTGAGGGCCAAGGCTGCCCCCCACCTGGGCACACCTGGCATTATACACCTTTCAGTGCCATTCTTGAGGTGACTATATGCGTGTGTGTCCATGGCCAGATTTGCTGCCAAGGTCAGCTCCAGGGGCCCTCTCTCTGGCGACCATATTTTACCCATAATCCTCCCTGCTTTGCCTGTGCCATTCCTCCCCTGGTGAGGAGAGTCTCCTGCTATGGGACGTATCCCCACCCTTGCCATAGAGGTGGGCAGAATCTGACCAGAGCCCTTCATGCCCAGGATGCCGGGCCCATCCTAGCCCTTCTGGAGAAGATGGCAGACGTTCAGAAATACCTTGGTATACGGGGAGGCCTGCTTCACCTCTCCCAAATACCCTGAAAGCAAAGGTGTATCAAATAGCCTGCTCTTCCCCCATGGATTTGCCTAATCCTCTTTTAAAACCACCCGAGCTGATGGCCTCCTGTGGGAGGGAGTTCCGCAGTCGAACCGTGTGTTGTGGGAAGGAGCACTTTCAACGAAAACCTGTCCTGATTCTTCCATCGTTCCCTTCCTGCTTGCAGGTGCTGGACAGGGAAGGGCAAATGGACAACCCCTGCACCAGCTGGCTGGCCGACGTCTACTGGGACAACATCACCGAGCTGGACAAGCTCACCAACTTCCACGGCATCATGAACTCCTTTGAGCAGTACCCTCGGGACTGGAACCTCTGGTACACCAACTCCAAGCCGGAGAAGGCCATGTTGCCAGGTCAGGCACCGCCCTTCCGCTGAGCTGCGCAGTCCCTGCCGTCGGATTGTGTCCATGCCCTCCCTAAAGAAAACCGGGAGGGAGTCCAGTGGAAATGGGTTAACTGCCATCCTCCAGAACAGAGTTGGAGCACTGGATCTGGCAGGCGGGCTGGATCCAAAACTAGCCCACCCACCTGACAATCACCTGATGTCCTGTGCAGGGCCTTCTTAAGCATATCTGCCCCCCCCCCCCCCCCGTTTCCCAGAGTTGTCGACCTATTTTTAGGGAGCACGGCAGGGCTGGAGGAGGCAGGCAGCAGCTGGAGGACGGCTCAACGGCTCCTCTGGCAGGGAAGAGGCGGAGGCTGGATGCGGTCCTGGCTCAGCTGGATGCTTCGTGCCACAGTGGCCACGAGGAACAGAGGCTCTGGGCGCGGCGCTGCTTTGGCACAGGTGGCATGGCAGAAGTGGGCAAGGGCGGTGAGCTGATGCCAGGAGGCGCCGTGTCCAGCCTCTGCCTCTTCCTTGGCGCCCTGGCACCCCACACCACTAGCCTCTATGGGTAAGATGCCCCTGGTCCCGTGACATCCGGGGAATCTTCCCTTGCAGCCTCGGCTTGAACTCTAGATCCAAAAGTTATAGCCTACCTTTTTCCTCCAAGGAGCTCAAGTCCAGGGCCCTCCCCCTCCTCACTTATTCACAACAACTCTGCCAGGTGGACTTAGGCCGAGAGGCAGTTATCCAGGGAGCTTTGTGGCCAAATGGGGATTCGAAGCCAGGGCTCCCAGGTCCTCGTGCAACACTATAGCCACTGTACCGGCATACTTTGGAAGCCCCAAGCCTCTGAAAAGGGGTGTTCTTGGTGCAGATAATCCCTCTAGGACCACCTCCAGTGAGAGGTCTGTCCTTATGCACTGGAGATGTGGGAGTCAAGCTGAGATGGGGAGCGACCACTGGCTCTGGTGGGCATGCCAGGCCTTCTCTACAACCCACCCACTGGGCCCCTCTTCAGTTTCAGGTGGTCTCCCCCCACCCATACTTGTCGCCCCCTGCAGGTGAGTGGGAGAACTCCTGTAACCAGATGCAGCGGATGCTGGTCGTCCGGTCCCTGCGGCCAGACCGCGTGGCTTTCTGCGTCACGGCATTCATCGTCTCTAACTTGGGCTCCCAGTTCATCGAGCCGCCAGTGCTGAACATGAAGTCGGTGAGTGGCAGCGTCTGTGGCACTTGGGGGAATCCTAGGCCCTTACCCACTCCCATGTTCTCTCTCTCATTTGTAATTTTTTTAAAATTTCATTTTATAATGCATATAAACAGAACAGTTATGAACGCAGATGAAAATTAAAAGAAGAAGAGCAAATCTATAAAGCTGGCACGTGGAATGAATACAACTGTTCATGGGTTAAAATTAAAGTCCCAAGTCATGAGAAAAAAGGGAGAATAAGTGTTGTCTTCAGAATAAAGAGTATTAGTGATATCTGATTATCAAGTGTAGTTCCAGATTTGCCAGTCTTGTGATGAGGGTGGTCTTGGAAATAATGGTTCTGTTGTGTATATAACCCCCTCCTTCCATGTAGTGATGCTCCATGCTTGAGTATTGATGCTCTGGTGCTTGTAGTGTTACTTCAGTAGCAATACTGAGTGAGAGCCAGTGTGGTGTAGTGGTTAAGAGCGGTGGACTCGTAATCTGGGGAACCGGGTTCGTGTCTTCGCTCCTCCACATGCAGCTGCTGGGTGACCTTGGGCCAGTCACGCTTCTCTGAAGTCTCTCAGCCCCACTCACCTCACAGAGTGTTTGTTGTGGGGGAGGAAGGGAAAGGAGAATGTTAGCCACTTTGAGACTCCTGTGGGTAGTGATAAAGCGGGACATCAAATCCAAACTCTTCTTCTTTTTTCAACTGCTCTGGAGAATGGTCTCTGCAGATGGATTGAGGCAGAAGTAATAGGAGTATCAACCCCCCCCCCCATATTAATCGATATGGGAATGACCTCAAAGTCACTGTCCTCATCCTGTCCTGCCTCAGCTACTCGGTCGCTCCCTGTGGCCTAGAATGATTTTCCTCCCCATTTTGTCCTTCTCTTCCCATCTATGGACGCAGGTGGTGGATGACTCCACGACCAAGACCCCTCTGATCTTCGTGCTGTCCCCTGGCGTCGACCCCACCTCCTCCCTGCTCCAGCTGGCCGAGCAGTCGGGCATGGCGCAACACTTCCAAGCCCTCTCTCTGGGCCAGGGCCAGGCGCCCATCGCCACCCGCATGATCAAAGATGGCGTCCACCAAGGTGGGTCCAGCTCCCAGCGGGTGAGCCTGCCGCGTCCGCCCGACCCCTTCAGATCTCTGGAGCAGAGATGGGGAACGTCTGTGGCCAGTCTCCAGGTCTTCTGGGGCTCCCATCATGGCCAGCGAGGACGGGAGTTGTAGTCCAACAACTTCTGGAGAGGAACGGCTGCTCTGGAGGCAAATCTAGCTTACGGTGGGGGGGGGGCATTCCTGCTCCCGGTATGCCCCACGGAGAGCCTCAAGGTCCATAAATAGCAACACCCTAGTGGTCCTGGGCCCCAAGGAAGTTAGATTAGCTTCAACCAGAGCCAGGGCCTTTTCAACACTGGCCCCGATGTGGTGGAACGCTCTGCCTCATGAGACCGGGGCCCTGTGGGATCTGATTTATTTCCGCAGGGCCTGTAAGACAGAGTTGTTCCACCTGGCCTTTAGCTTGGAGCCAATTTGATTCCCTCCCCCTCTTTCTTTTTCCTTCTCCTCCTGTGATGAGGCTGCATTTTAACATTTTATTATTTTAATGTTTCAATATTTTAATGTTGTATTTTAATCTTGTTTTTAAGTTGTATTCATTCAACTTGTTTTTATTATTGCTTGTTAGCCACCCTGAGCCCGGCCTTGGCTGCGGAGGGCAGGGATATAAATAAAAATTATTATTATTATTAGTATTATTATTATTTCCCTGAGTCTTCCTTCATAGATCCTGCTCAGCTCACGCCTTGGTAGCCCCCCTGCCCCCCGCCAAGCAGATGTGGGGCCTCCCCACCCTCTAACCTGGCTTTCTGAGAGCCAGTGTGGTGTAGTGGTTAAGAGCGGTGGACTCGTAATCTGGTGAACCGGGTTCGATTCCCCGCTCCTCCACCTGCAGCTGCTGGGTGACCTTGGGCCAGTCACACTTCTTGGAAGTCTCTCAGCCCCACTCACCTCACAGAGTGTTTGTTGTGGGGGAGGAAGGGAAAAGGAGAATGTTAGCCGCTTTGAGACTCCTGAAGGGGAGTGAAAGGCGGGATATCAAATCCAAACTCTTCTTCTTCTTCTTCTTCTTGGCAGGCAACTGGGTCTTCCTGGCCAACTGCCACCTCTCTCTCTCCTGGATGCCCCAGCTGGACAAGTTGGTGGAGCAGCTCCAGGTGGAGGAGCCACACCCCTCCTTCCGCCTGTGGCTCAGCTCCAGCCCCCACCCGGACTTCCCCATCTCCATCTTGCAGGCCGGGATCAAGATGACCACGGAGCCCCCCACGGTGAGAGCAAAAGAGCCAGGTGGCCAGAAGGGGCGGGGTGGGGGGCTCTTTCATCATTTCCTCCTCCCACCACCTGTTCCCCAGGGGGCCCCCATACCCAAGGCCCCAGCCCAGCCCTACGGAAGCCACAGGCTTCCTTCTCCTCTTGGGTCAAGTTAAAAGTTCCCCTCTGCCTTACTCCAGATTGGCAACTTCACGTCAGGTCGTTTCCCCCCCTGCATTATAGAGCAAATATATAGTTTGAGGAAGAACTGGGAGAAAGTGTGTGTGTGTTTAAGTCAAGCATAGGCAAACTTGGCCCTCCAGATGTTTTTGGCCTACAAGTCTCATCATCTTCGGTCCAGTATACCTGAAGGAGCGCCTCCACCCCCATCATTCAGCTGGGGGGGGGGGGTTCCAGCGCCAAGGGCCTTCTGGCGGTTCCCTCGCTGCGAGAAGCCAAGTTACAGGGAACCAGGGACAGGGTCTTCTCGGTGGTGGCACCCGCCCTGTGGAACGCCCTCCCACCAGATGTCAAAGAGAACAACAACTACCAGACTTTTAGACAACATCTGAAGGCAGCCCTGTTTAGGGAAGCTTTTAATATCTGATGCATTACTGTATTTTAATATTGTGTTGGAAGCCACCCAGAGTGGCTGGGGAAACCCAGCCAGATGGGCGGGGTATAAATAATAAATTATTATTATATTATTATCCCTAGCTAGCAGGACCAGTGGTCAGGGATGATGGGAATTGTCGTCTCAAAACATCTGGAGGGCCGAGTTTGCCTATGCCTGGTTTAAGTACACAACAAGAGCCAGTCATCTAGTCCAGGCTCCTCTTCTCACAGTAGCCAATCAGATGCCCCAAAGGCAAACCCTCAATCAGGATTCGAACACAGGAGCCCTCTCCCCTCCTGTGGTTTCCAGCAGCTGGTATTCAGAAGCATTGTTGTATCTGACTGTGGAGGCAGACCATAGACATCACGGGCTAGGAGCCCTTGAAAGCCCCCTCCTCCATGACTTTGTTTGATCCCCCTTAAAGCTTTGCCAGCCATCCAGACAAAATTGTTTGAAGACATAGAATTGGCGAAATCGACTTATAAGATTCGGAATCCAAAAGAAGCAAAGTTCGAAAAGGATTGGAGTAAATTTGTTGAATATATACGGAGTAATTGTAAGAATTTAAAAACTGTAGCAGGATTAATGTAAATCTTGTGATGTGGATGAAGTGTAAATAAGAAACTGGAAGAAAAGATTTGAGACATGAAAACCGTTGAAGGGATGGAAGGAAGTCCGGGCGCAATAAGGCGCAGGGTAAATAAGAAGACATACAAATTTTTGAATGTAAGAGTATTTATTTTATTTGTTGTTGTTGCAAAAAAGCAATAAAAAGTATTTGAATAATAATAATAATAATAATAATAATAATAATAATAAAGCTTTGCCGGCCATCACTGCCTCCTGTGGGAGGGAGTTCCATAGTTTAACTATTCACAGCACGAAGAAATACTTTTTAAAAGCAGACCTTAATCTTCCAAAATTTGGCTTCTTTGCATGTCCACAAGTCCTAGCCTTAAGAGAGAGAGGGAGAAAAAATTTTCTCTATACACTCTCTCCATGCTATGTTACAAATTTCTAACATGTCGCCTCTCCCTCGCCTTTTCTCTGAACTAAAAAGTCCCGAGCGCTGCAGCCTTTCTTGCGTGTATGTTGTAGCAGCCAGAACCCACAGCCTTAGGCCCAACGTGGCTCCCTGGAAGCGCAGAGCAGAGAAGCTAGGCCATGCTCTCAGTTTTCCTAAGAAAACTCCCTGCATTCCTGGAGTCCAGGCAACCAAAACAGGTTATGAAACAGCCTCTTAATCAACATGGCTGGTTCTGGATCGTCAGCCTGGTGCTCAAACAGGAGAGACAAGTCACAGAAAACAGGCCAAGTCCACTGCTGCCCCTGCCACCCTCTCCTGGTTCCTTGATGCCCCTGCAAGGTCAGTCGTGAGCCTGCCCCCCTTCTCCTCCTCCCTTTGACAGGGCCTGAAAGCCAACATGAAGCGCCTCTACCAGCTCATCACGGAGCCCCAGTTCAACCGCTGCACGAAGCCCTCCAAGTACAAGAAGCTGCTCTTCGCCCTCTGCTTCTTCCACAGCATCCTGCTGGAGCGGAAGAAGTTCCTGCAGCTGGGCTGGAACATCGTCTACGGCTTCAACGACTCGGATTTCGAGGTGGCGTGAGGTGGAAAAGGGTTCGGGAGGAATCGGGAGACCAGGAAAAGGGCGGGTTCTGGAGGGGAACCTGTCTGTGCCTTCCTTCTCTGGGCTCTGACGGGCCAGTCCACAAGGCTCCCATGTGTGCTCAGAAAACCCCAGAACAAACTGCGGCCAAGCCCTCCCTGTGGCCTGAAGTGCCAGGGAGTGCCACCTGCCCTGTCGGGGACTCGTGGAAGTTAGTTGGCAGCTCGCCACACCTCGACTCGTGTCATGTAGCAGCAAAGTCTGCAGCGCTTCAGCAGAGTCCAGAGATTTCCTTTTCCCAGCAGAACAGCTTCTTCCAGAGTCCCCATATAAGGGGAAAGCTCCATTAAACACTGCTATGTATTATATACAGTACTGCTGGTCTTTACAGAGAGATCCACTAACACTAGCACCATGCTGGCTAATGCTGCTGTGTATAATAATAATAATAATTATTATTATTATTATTTATTACTTATACTCCGCCTATCTGGCCGGGTTTCCCCAGCCACTCTGGGCGGCTTCCAACACAATATTAAAATACAGTAATGCATCAAACATTAAAAGCTTCCCTAAACAGGGCTGCCTTCAGATGTCGTCTAAAAGTCTGGTAGTTGTTGTTCTCTTTGACATCTGGTGGGAGGGCGTTCCACAGGGCGGGTGCCACCACCGAGAAGGCCCTCTGCCTGGTTCCCTGTAACTTGGTTACACACATCCTCTTCCCCTGTCTCACAGATTCAGTCAGACCCTGACAGCAAACACGATAGCATCAGGACAGGACTTCACATAATGAAAGCAATGCCCCAGAGACGATTATACCTGTCTCTACATTCCTGAACCAGTGGGAGGATGAGCGATTCAGCCAGTCATGCACATGACCTTGCTGGTGTTGCTATGGTAACCCCAGTGCACCTGGCACCCTTATCTCAGAACATCCAAATGTGTTCACATTACACCAACATGCTCCATGCCACTGGGGCTCACTCACAACAGTCCTTTCACCCTTATCTATTCACAATCGTGAGTTGCAGAGGCGTGTAGGATTGTAAGAAGGTTTGGCCACAAGGGCTTTAGACGGATGCTGGCGAATGGGCGAGTTCTTGATGATCGGCTTGGCAGTGGTCCCCAAGCATCCCGTAGGCCGCCTGCTGAGAAAGAGGGAACCACAGCTGGGCCTCTGGGCTGATGATAATTTGGTTATTTTATTATTTATACCTAGCCTGAGCAGCTTACAGCACATAAAAAATTGTAAAATGTACATAGCTTTCATACGCAGGTGACTGCAATTATTGATCTCAATTATATATACCGTATTTTTCGCTCTATAAGACGCACCAGACCACAAGACGCACCTAGTTTTTGGAGGAGGAAAACAAGAAAAAAAATATTCTGAATCTCAAGAAGCCAGAACAGCAAGAGGGATCGCTGTGCAGTGAAAGCAGCAATCCACCTTGCTGTTCTGGCTTCTGGGATAGCTGCGCAGCCTGCATTCGCTCCATAAGACGCACACACATTTCCCCTTACTTTTTAGGAGGGAAAAAGTGAGTCTTATAGAGCAAAAAATACGATACATAAATATAAATACAGGGCTCATCCACACTTCCGCATGTGGCGTGCACAAGTCCTGGCAGTTTCCCACTTGGCCCATGCCTTCTAAGCATGGGTACAAGGAGTTTCCCCCTTGCCCCGCTCCCTTCCAAGGGAGGGAGCTCCTGGGAAGGGAAAACCTGCTCTTTAGTGATACATCAGAACAAATGGCAATCTGGGAAAAACCCATATTCCTGTTAACTCTGATTGAGCACCGAAGAGCAGTTTTTCCCCAGGAGGGTGGCAGAAGCAGCAGAACGAGGGGCGGTGTGGATAAGCCAGTCTGTACTGGGGAACCCCGCCCTTGTACATCCCAGTCCAGGTGGCTACGGCAGGTGCTCCCTCGGCCCACTCCCTTGTCACCTGTGACTCTTCCTTCCCTGCCAGGTGTCAGAGAACCTTCTGAGCTTATACCTGGATGAGTACGAGGAGACCCCCTGGGACGCCCTCAAGTACCTGATCGCTGGGGTCAATTACGGGGGCCACGTGACGGACGACTGGGACCGACGTCTCCTCACCACCTACATCAACGACTACTTCTGCGAGCAAAGTGTGGCTGCCCCCTTCTACAAGTGAGCTGGTGCCTGGGATGGTGGGGAAAGGTGGTGTGCTGTGTGCTGGGAAAGCTGGGATCAGCACGCTTGTCGGGACAGAGAAGTTCCCCGACGCAGGAGGAAACCTTTGCCTGAGCAAGCCGGCTGGCTGGCCTCCCTCCCCCTGCAGGCTCTCCGTGCTGGACACCTACTTAATCCCCAAGGATGGCAACATTGCCTCTTACAAGGAATACATAAGCCTGTTGCCTGGCATGGATCCGCCGGAAGCCTTTGGCCAGCACCCCAACGCTGATGTGGCCTCCCAGATCACCGAAGCCAGGACGCTCTTCGAAACGCTGCTTTCCCTGCAGCCCCAGACCACGCCCTCCGGAGTGGCTGGGCAGAGCCGCGAGGATAAGGTACGCAGGGAGGATGGGCATCCACGGGGCGAAGTGTTGTTGTAAACAAAAATTGCCCTTTTCCCTTATGGGGTATCCAAGAGCCCGTACAGAGTCCTTACATAGGTTCCCTATTGGTAGGAGAAAATAACAGAGGCCAACCAGAGAATATTGAGAAGCAAAGCAGCTAGTAAGCTTGATCTTTATTGATCTGTTGCAACAGGGTGCTTGCTCCCCTCACACGCAGGAAAGGAGGAGGACCCAGAAAAATGGCGTGCAAGGCCTTATAAAGACTTTTGAAATTCCCATCCTGTAGATCAGGACCACCCCCAGAAACATCATACATACATCACAGAAAAGGCGGTCTAAAACAGAACATTTGAATGTTGTTTGTTGTTTATCTCCTGTCTGGCAGGTTACTTGATTGGATTGCCTGGGGAGCCTGGCCATTCTTTTGTAGTGATAAATACTTAGTTCCTGGGCCAGGTCACAGGCTCATACCTTATTCAAACACAGACATACCCTTAAGACAGGATTTGTGAAGGAAAAGACAATGGGGGGGCTTTTCCACTTTGACCATGCAGAGAAAACATTTGCTCAGTTTAGGAATAAAATGGCTTCAGGTCGGTCTTCCTGTGCTGATCTATGTACGTGCAGTTATGAACATTACCATATATCTAAGACCATAATATTCCTATCACAGCGTGCACTGCTCTGGCGTCCTGGGCAGCCCTCCTGAGCTGGCCTTTCTGGGGCAGGCAAGCAGCCCGTCCCGTGTCTCTCACTTGTGAAAGGCCCTCACAGCTCCTTATTTGAACTTCCTGGATCCCAGGAGGCACCCTCCGAACGTCCGCTTTGTGGCGATGAGAGCAGACTCGGCGCATGCTCAGGGGCACTCTCGTCTCAGAACAGTCCTTCTGAGGCTGAGCCCTGGTGCAGTGGTACCAAAGAGCAGGGCACAATCCCCTGGCAGTTCCCTCGTTTCTTAGGTCTGTAGGAGCACATTTCGTCTCCTTTCCTGAATGTCTGGGGCCCTGCAGAACCGGATTGTGAGCAGTCTTGGGGAGCAGGTGGTGGTTCCTGGAAAACCACCAGCCACCTACCTGCCGGTGCCCTGCATACCGTATTTTTCGCTCTATAGGGCGTACCGGACCATAGGGCACACCTAGGTTTTTTTTTGGGGGGGGGGAAATAAAGAAAAAAAAAATATTTCCGCCCCCAGCCCCAAAGAGCAAAGAAGCCAAGACAGCCAGCGGGATCCATCCTGCTGGCTGTCTTGGCTTCCTCTTTAGCCATGCACAACTTCTCCAGCCAGGAGAGGCTGCGCATGGCTTTGGCAGAAGCCAAGACAGCGAGCAGGATGGATCCCGCTGGCTGTCTTGGTTCCTTTTTAGCCGGAGGGCTGGGGCGGGGGAAGCCCGAGCTTCCCCCAACCCCAGAATGGGTCCGGGAGCTTCCCCCAACCCCAGAATGGGTCACTCCCGGAGCTTGCTGCTATCCACAAGCCTTCTGGGCCCGGCGGGAACTCCCGCAGGCTCCGAAGGCTTGCGGATATCTGCGCAGCGCTCCCTGGGCTTCAGGATGCAGGCTGCTATCTGCAAGCCTTGGGACTACCACCGCGCTCTGAAGGCTTGCGGATAGCTTCCTGAAGCCTGGAGAGCGAGAGGGGTCGGTGCGCACTGACCCCTCTCGCTCTCCAGGCTTCAGCGAAAGCCTGCATTCACTCCATAGGACGCACACACATTTCCCCTTCATTTTTGGAGGGGAAACAGTGCGTCCTATAGAGCAAAAAATATGGTACCTCTTCTCTCTGTCCCTTCTCCCCCTCTCCAGGTGCTGGAGCTTTCAGCAGACGTGCGCAGCAAGATCCCGGAGGAGATCGACTACGAAGGCACCTGCAAGGTGCTGTCTGGGGACCCCTCCCCGCTCAACGTGGTCTTGCTGCAGGAGATTCAGCGGTACAACTCCTTGCTGCAGGTCATCAAGTGAGTGCCCGGGGGCGGGGGGGGGGGGGGACAGGGCAAGCCAGGCCTCAGCAGGCCAGGCCTCAGCAGCCCCCAGTCCCTTTCTGGTGCTCAACTCAGCTTTTCTTGTTCTCTGCTCTAGCTCCTCCTTGGTGGAGCTGGAGAAGGGCATTCAGGGCCTGGTGGTCATGTCTACGGACCTAGAGGAGATCTTCAACTGCATCTTTGACGCCCGCGTCCCCCCCATGTGGGAGAGGGTAAGGCACTTGGGGGAAGGGGGCAGTTCCTGGTGCTTCCCCCCCCCCTTTCTGTGAAGGTGGGGGACCCGGTGTCCCTGAAGGAGCAGGAAGGAGGGTGTGATCCGGAGGCTCCAAGCTGCTCGTCTCCCTCGAGGAGAGAGCACCCTGGCGCCTTGCAGGTAGAAACACCTGTTGTTTTGCTTGTGAACATATTTTGAACCTATTTTACCCAGGGGTAACAGAGATTTCAGGAGAGAGGTGTTTCTGGAATTCCTTGTGGGACCCACCAGGTTTCTCTCCCCCAATTGTATCATCTCTCCTGCCTTCACCCTACATCTGAAGCAGAGATTTCCCATTAGGGAGAAATGCATAATTCAGAAGCCTCTTCTGAACGAAAATATTTCAAAAACAGCTTCTTCCAAAGTAAAAGATTCCCCAGCGAAAATACCGGTTTCTCCTTCCCAAGTTGCCGGAGAGCAAAGAGGGATACACACATGCCCTTTTGTGGGTTGAGGCCAGCAGCACCTCTTTCCCAAGGTGGGGGCTGTTTTTTTGGGAGGGGGACTGGCTGGTGTGTCCCGCTTTGCCTCCCAGCTCCTGGCCTTCTTCCTCCTCCTGCAGGCCTACCCATCTCAGAAGCCGCTGGCCGCCTGGACCCGGGACCTGGGCCAGCGCGTGGAGCAGTTTACCCGCTGGGCCACCACTGCCCACCCTCCCGTGCTCTTCTGGCTCTCGGGTTTCACCTTCCCGACGGGGTTCCTGACGGCCGTCTTGCAAGCCGCTGCACGCCTGAACAACGTAGGTGGTGGGTGACGAGAGGGTGGTGGCTGGGGGGGGGGCGGGAAAGAGATGTATTTGGACCCAGCAGGAGGGCTGGAAGGGCCTGTGTGTGTCTTTGGTCGTTGCCTGAAAGGGATGGGGAGACCGGGCCTGGAAGGAGAAGCGAGGGCCTGGCAGCGAGGGCTGCTCTGCAGGGAGAGTGTTCTCTGGGAGGGGAAGTGGGTCTCTGTGGCTTGAGAGCCAGGGGTCTCCCCCTAAGCCAGCCTTCCACCATCTTAAGTCCCCATTTGTTGTTGGACTACAACTCCCATCATCCCTGACCGCTGGTCCTGCCAGCTAGGGATGATGGGGGTTGTAGTACAACAGCAGCCGGGGACTTAAGATGGAGAAAGGCTGGCTTAGGGGGAGAGACCCCTGGGCTGCAGAACCATCTCACATGGCTCCCTCCTCGTCCCAATCCCTTTCAGATCTCCGTGGACACGCTCTCCTGGGAGTTCATTGTCTCCACTGTGGATGACAACAACCTTGTCTACCCGCCCAAGGTATGTGCCTCTCCCAGGGCATACGTTGCCAGAGGTGGGGTGGGGGAGTTCAGGAGCCTAGGACCCCCAGAGCCAGCCCTGTGTGGTCTCCCTCTCCTCTTTTAGGAAGGGGTGTGGGTGCGAGGTCTCTACCTGGAGGGCGCTGGCTGGGACAAGAAGAACTCCTGCCTGATGGATGCGGAGCCCATGCAGCTGGTCTGCCCCATCCCTACCATCCACTTCAAGCCCGTGGAGAACAAGAAGAAGAGCGGCAAAGGTGGGTCTTGCGGAGGGAGGGCCAGCGGTGACCCGTGGGCACGAGGAAGCTGCCTTAGGCTGCCTCAGACTCCTTGCCCACCTTGCCCTCCTGTTACTGCCTACTCCAGCCTCTGCCAAGCTGGCGCCCTCCGGCTCTTTCAAGACCACAACTTTGTCCTCCAAGGCAGCTAGCTGGATGGCACCAGGTCGGAGGCCAAAGCTGGCAGTGTTTGTCTCTCCAGGGTCAGCTCCATCCCTGGCTACTGAGCCTTTTAGCACCTGTTGGTGGTGTTGCCACCGTTGGTGGGGACCCATGGCAACCTCCCATTTGCCGAATGCCCTCCCTCGTGAGGTGCCCCACTCTCCCCCAATATTAACACTCAGGAGAAATGTCAAAGCAGACCTGTTTATCCAGAGTTTGATGGAGGAGGCAGCCATGTTTCTGAAACCAGAGGGGAGAGTGCTCCTGTGCTCAGGTCTTGCTTTCAGACTTCCCTTTGGCCACTGTGGGAACATGATGCTGGCCTACATGGGCCTCTTTTGGCTTGATCCAGCAGCCGGACTCTCCTTATGTTCTTAAGAAAGTTCCATCTACATGAGAATAGGGCCTTTTCTGCAGTGGCTCCCCGTTGTGGGATGCTCTCCCCCAAGGACTCTCACCTGGTGCCCTTATTATACACCTTTATGTGCCAGGCAAAAACGTCCCTCTTCAACCAGGCCTTTGGCTGACTAACATCCTATATGTGTCTTTGGGAGGGGGTGTTACTGGTTTGTGTTGTTTTCTTCATGTTATTATTATGTATTTTGTGTTTTTATCTTGCATTTTTATGTTGTCAACTGCCCTGAGATCTTTGAATGAAGGGCAGTATACACATTAAATAAATAAATTAAAACAAGTCCTGAACTTAGAAGTTTAGAGTAGGCTTTTAACGGGTTTTTAGAAGGTTGTTTCAAACCTTCGTAATTGCATTTGTATGGAGATGCTTGCCACCCTGTGAGCTGGGCATAAATCTAATGACTAAATATATAAATGTCTCTAGGGATGTACGCCTGCCCTTGCTACTACTACCCCAACCGGGCTGGCACTGCCGGGCGGCCTTCCTTTGTCATTGGCATTGACCTGCGGTCTGGAACGATGCCCTCTGACCACTGGATCAAAAGAGGCACAGCCTTGCTGATGAGTTTGGATACTTGAAGACACCCCCCATATATGCACCCCTTTCTCCAAAGGAACCTTGCTTCTCTGACTCCCCCCACCCCCCCAGTTTTAGGTAAAATTAAAATAAAGCTATTTTGTTTACAGTCTCCTTTGTGTCTGTCCTCTACTCGACACGGGAAATCCCCATCTCAGGGCTGGGATTAGATCACCTTCTGGGGCAGACAGAACTTTAGGCTGCCTCCACACTGAAAGCACATTCTATGTGCCCTGCCCGCTTCCGGGAACTGTAGTACACGCCTTGCAGAGATGCAACTCCCAGCAGGATTCTTGGAGGGGAGGAGTTGTCTTTCAAATGTACGGTGTGGAAGCACCAGCGATGGGGCAGAAGAGCTGCTCTTTGGGGCCCTCGAGGTTGTGGCGCTGCGGGGGCCAAGTTCACTGGAGCCCGCCCGTTTGTGAGATGGATGTGGGGCTCCTGAGAAAGGGCCGCTCCGTGGTGCCAAGAGCCAAGCAGGCCTAGAGAGAAGGAAATACCTTTCTGGTGACACACGGCTGGCAGAGAGGAGCCAAATGTCCTTTCCATTGGCAGGCACGGGGGGGGGGAGGGGGCATCCCAGTAGCAACTGGGGAGCAATGGCCAGTTGAGAAGGAAGATCAGGGACAGCCCTGGGAGGGAGGGCGGCAGTGGGGCAACTACAGCGATGATGGGGGCAGCACTTTGTCCGGGGGTCTCTGGGGAGGGTATATGCTGGAGGAGAGAACCCTGCTCCTCCTGGAAGGTGCAGGTTTTCCTTCGTCCGGGGTGGGTCTGGATGACCCCTGGGTGCCCTTCTGATCATTCCGTGCACGAGGCGGCCTCCTCCTCCTCCTCCCCTGGGGAAGAGGGCGAGCCGGGTTGGACTTTGGCCTTGAATTCCCCCTCCCCTTGCAGGCCGCGAAACTTTCCCTCGGCTGCGTTTCCAGCGGGAGCCCCTCGTGCGCTTTTACGCGCTGGCGGGGAGCCTCGGCGGCGCCTCTCGCCGCCGCCGCTGCTTCTCCGCGCGGGGAGCGAGGCTGGCCCGGGCTCCGGGGGAGGAGGAGCGGCGGGAGAGGGAGAGGGGCGGGCGCAGGGCGGAGGGACGCTCGGATCCTGCCCAGGGAACAGAATTGACACGAGCGAGGGCGGGGCAGGCGGAGGCGCCGAGCGCGTGTTTGCGTTGGGGAAATGGAACTGCGCAACCGGAGAGCGGACTTTTCCAGGCGCGGAGCCCCCGCTTTTTCTGCCGGCGGGCGCGCAGCCGCCCCGGACTCCGTCCCTCCCTCCTTCCCCGGCCCGCTGCAAAGTTCCCGCCGGCCCGCGGAGGGGGGCGGACGGAGGATGCTCGTCCCGGCGCCCGGGGGGCACAGCAGCTTGGCCAAGGGACGCGCGGGGAGCGCGCAGAGGGGTCTCCAGCCTCCGCGGGCGCGCACGCCAGCCAGCCCACCCCCAGGTAAGAGGGCGCAGGGGGTGTTGCCCCTGCCTTGCAGCACGAGGGCGCCTCGTTTTCCACTTGCAAGTTTGTTTGCGTATTTATCGGCTGCGTTTGCAAGCCCGCCTTCTTTGCAGGACCTCACGGGGGCGCGCGTAGCTCTCCTCCGTTTGATCCTCCCAGCAACCCTGCGAGGTAGGAGAGACGGGGCGCGAGTGTGGCCCGACGACGCCCACAGCCCGGGCAAAGTGGGCGATCTGAAACCGGGTCTCTCCCAGGGGTCCCCCAACAAGGGGCGCGCAGGGCTTTCGCTTTCACCGACCCCGCGATGATGGCGAAGGCAGGCTGCGCCTTTGGCAATTTCCCTTTTTCTTCCTTGGGAACAGGGCGGGGCTGGCGGGAAGCCGTGCAAAAAGATGAGCAAGAGGCGGACGGTGCAAGGGCGGAGTGGGGGGGGGGGGAGACAGATCTGAAGGGTATGGGGAGGTGGCCAACTTGCTTGTTTTTAATAACTGCAACGGATAGAACATATGGAACACGTATATACGCGAAGCTGTGTTCTACTGACTGAGACCTTTGGTCCATCATCAGGCTCAGTCTTGCCTTACACTGGCTGGCAGCAGGAAGCATGTCAGGGTTTTAGCCGGGATCCATAGAATTGTAGGGCTGGTGGGAACCCTTGAGTAATCTAGCCCAGCCTGCAGATTGAATTTGGGATCTTATGCATGCAAGGAAGATGCTCTAACCACTGAGCCACTACCTCTTATGGGGGGAAAAGGCTCCCTTTCCCTTTAAAAGCTGATCTGAAATGGGAGTCCCCTGATCGTTGGGCATAGAGGGATGTGTGTGCTTGTGTTTTGGAACCACTTATGGGATGGCTTATATTTCTCTCCCCCGCCACTCTGAGCACTTCCCCTCCTCTTCCCCTCCCAGCCCTGCACGGGTCAAAGGTTAGCACCTGGGGAGGGGGTTAGTGCCATCCCTGTGTTTTCATGCCTGCTTCCTTTAAAGAGGGGATTATTCCTCCTTCCCCTTGAAATTGCCTCCATCTTGGTGCCACACATCCCTGCTTGACCCTATACCATCCCTCCTGCCATACGCAGAATGCCACCAAGCATGGGGCAAGGGGTGGACTGGATGGCCTTTGGGGGCCCCCCTTTTTAAAAAAAGGCTAGTTTCTTCTCCCAGTCCCACCACCTGCTCCAGCCGGTAAGGGAGCCTTGAGAGGGTTTGATGGTGGAGTGCCCGGTCGCCTGGGTTCTGGGTTCCAGTTAGGATGTGCATGGGAATCTGGTTCTAGGCAGAGGTGAAATGCGATGCGGGTGGCAGGCAGCCAAGATCCCTGCATTCTCTGGGGAGGAAGTACAGTATAATAGGGGGACATGGGGGTATACAGTGGGAGCTACCACAGTGGTATTTCTATCCAGATATTTAATTGAGGCTAAACCAGTGGCTCCCGAACCATCAACCCAACCCCAGTGCCCCCTACCCTATAAAAGGCATGGTTCAAAATAGCGCTTTGCATGACCCGCTATCGCAATAAAATTCAAAACCCAAGGGGAGGGGTTATAGAAGGAATCCTCTAGCGTAGCTTCCGGCAGCTCATAAATGCAATAGCAGCCTGGGAGTGTGGCTCTGGTTTTAAGGCAGGCATGCTTCTGAACACCAGTTGCTGGAAAGGGCGGGAGAGGAAAGCCGCCTTCTGCTCGGGTCCTGTGTGCGAGTTTTCCCACAAACGCCTGGTTGGCCGCTGCAGCGGCGTAGCGTGGGTTGTCAGCACCCGGGGCAAGGCAAGTAATTTGCGCCCCCTAACCCGGGGCAAGGCAAGTAATTTGCGCCCCCTAACCCGGGGCAAGGCAAGTAATTTGCGCCCCCTAACCCGGGGCAAGGCAAGTAATTTGCGCCCCCTAACCCCTAACCTGCCGCCGCTGCCAGCTTCTTCTTGCTGCTGCCTGGGCTGGGCTGGTGTGGTTCTCTCCCGCGCTCAGCGCTGCGCTGGGCGGCCGCTGCACTGTCCCTCCCCCAGATAGTCCCTCGCTCTCTCTCCGCACCGCACACCTGGCACCCACCCCCTCCACAGTGGGCGGCGACCCAGCGGCTTGGATCGGATTCGCACAGCCAGCACTGCAGTGAGAGAGAGTGAGTGAGCCAGGTAGGGGCAGAGAGCCGTGAGTGCGAGTGCCCCCCCCAGATGTTGCGCCCGGTGCGGCCGGCCCCCCCTGCACCCCCCACGCTACGCCACTGGGCCGCTGTGAGAAGAGGGTGCCATTCTCGGCGTGGCGCGTGTCCTGTGTGAGCTTTTGAGTTCCACAGAACTGTTCTTCGGATAGGTGAAAAGAATGCAGTGTCACTCAGTAGCTTGCTTGCATGTCCCAAGCTTGCTGAAGTTGGTCTGGTTATTATGGGGTGTCCTCTCATTTTGCCTGCAGTGTGTTTGCTGAGCACCTGCAGGCATTTTCCCAAGTGCCACTAGGCTTAGGATCAAATGTCTGTTGGCTCTTGTAAGCAAATCCCCTGTGACGTGGCTCAGCCCTGGAATGTGGGCAGGAAGGAGTGAGTGGCTCTGGAGCACGTGCAGAATGCCTTTGCCTCTGAGCTGAGCAATGACCAGCCACCTCCGGGTGGGATGGTGTGTCCAGTCCGATGTGGGTCTCACTCTTTAGCCTTCAGCCCAGGAGTCCTGACTCTCGAAGGATGAGCAGGCCATGAGGATCAGGGCCGGCTCAGCCATGAGGCAAGGTGAGGCGGCCTCAGGCGGCAAGATCACCAGGGGCAGCAGATCCGGCCTCCCAGGAATGAATATCCTGCTGCTGTTTTTGCAGCTTGGCTGCGCTCCCTGCAGATCAAGGCCGGCTGCCATGGCAGCCGATCTGATCTCTGCACAATTCCATTTTTGGATCGAGGCTTGTAGATCCATTCATAAGAATGCGAAAGCGCCTTTTTTAAAAAAAGGAAAAACAATGATCTTCACTGCAGTCGCTGCAAATAGCGTTCTTTGGCCTGGGAGGCTGGAGCCAGCTGCGCTTTCAGTCGATGTCCACAAGAGGGAGAGCCAAGACCACGGAAGGAGGCGAGATAATTCCCGCCCCCTTTAACCCCAAATGCACAGGCTCCAGTTCCCTGCTGGGGGATTAGAGGCTGTAAAACTCTTAAATCTGAGCCATCGTGGAGCTTAGTGCTGGGACTGGGAGATTCAGGACAGATTAAAGGGAGCACTTCTTTTGCACAGCACATTGTTGAACTACGGAACTCGCTGCTGCAGGAAGCAGGGACGGCCGCCAAACTAGGTGGCTGCTAGCTAGCCCTGATGTCTCATCTTCTGCCTGCACAACTCAATGCTGGATCAGGCTCTTTTTGTGTTCTTATGTCCAGATTTTTCCCCTCCTGAGGTTTGCAGCAAACGTATGTGAACAACGCAGGTTCGTAAGCATGTGCAGAGTGCATATCTAGCTGAGAAATGCAGGTAGGATAAAAGATAAATGCTGTTGAGCATCTATAAATGTGGTTCTTTCCTCCCCCCATCACAACCAGCCAAACCAGTCACACAACCAGTTCTCTAGCTCTCCATAACAGCCCTTTGAGGTAGGCTCAGCCTGGGAGACGGCGGCTGGCTTTCGAGGTCGTCCGGCGACCTTCGTGGCCGAGTGGGGATTTGAACCCAGGACCCTCCCAGGTCTTAGACCAGCACTCTAAAGCGCTGCACAACACTGGCTCTCTGTGCATGCTCAGGGCACCCTTTGCCAACGGAAAGCTACTTTGGCTGGGGTGATGAGAATCACTGTGCAAAATATCCGGGTGGTTGCAAAAGCTGGCTTAGGGGGCAATTGGGGGCAGCTGGCCGGGCAGGCGGAAACCTCAGGAGGGATGCAGTGGGCTGCCCCATAGCAGAGGTTCTTTCCGTTTGGTTTTTCCTTCTCAGCCGCGAGAGGTGAGCTTGCAAGCCGCTATTTTGCCGCCGCGACACAATGCCGGGGTGTTTGGGCAAACCGTCAGCCTCGATCCTTTTATTTCTCCAGGGGAGGCTGGGGTAATTCCGCTACTAATTATAGTTTTCAGCCAATTTAGCCGGGCGCCTCCAGCCCCTCCCAGTTCCAGCCCCATATGCTCTTGCGAGGGGAACCGTAAGGCGGAGGCGTTGGGTTTAATGAGCAGGTGTTGAGAAGATGTTTGGCAAACGCCCCGGTCTCAAATCTCATCTCTTAGGGACTAGGCTCTTGTTAATGCGTCTGTGAATCGCGGTCCCCTGGCGCTGCGGTTTCTGGAGAACCAGATGCAGAAGTCATCATCTGAGCTGGGGGGGGGCGTGCAGAAGAGAGAAGTTGGATCGCCTGTCTTCCTTATGTTTGGTTGGGTGAAGCCCCCCCCACCACACAAAAAATCAAATTTATTTCATTTACCCTAGGAAAGAGCAAGCCAAGGTCGCGTTTTGTACAGGGGGAGCCTTTTCTCTCCCCCTAATTTTTTTCCGCCTTCAACCCCTGGCTGACAAAGTGGGGAGAATTGGCGCTGGATTTGTAGGCCCTGAACAATGGCTTTGTGACGGAAGAGGGAGCGTGGCTGCCTGCCAGGCAGGCAGAAATTCACCAGGGAGTGCTTTCTGCCTCGTGAGCAGCTGCGGGAGGCAGAAAATAGGTGCCCCAAGCTTTTTATACCTGAAGGAACATTTCCACCCCCATCGTTCTGCCCGGACACTGAGGTCCATCTCCGAGGGCCTTCTGGCAGTTCCCTCCCTGCGAGAAGTGAAGTTACAGGGAACCAGGCAGAGGGCCTTCTCGGTGGTGGCGCCCGCCCTGTGGAACACCCTCCCTTCAGATGTCAAAGAGATAAACAACTACCAAACCTTCAGAGGACATCTGAAGGCAGCCCTGTTTAGGGAAGCTTTTAATGTTTAATAGGTTATTGTATTTTAGACTTCTGTTGGAAACCCAGCCAGATGGGCGGGGTATGAATAAATTATTATTATTATTTTCTGCTGCATAAACTTCGAAACTGATGCATGTCCAAAAGATCTAGAGGGGGCCAGTCTGAGGGGAGGCCAGCCCTTGCTTCTCGGTACAATTAACGCTCTATGGCTCCCTCCCTGTGGTGCAACCCAATCTAACCGCTAGGCAGCACAGCCGTGCAAATCCGCCTTGCCACACCTTTTTAACCCTCTAGGGAGGCGATGGAGGTCCCCTGTGTGGTGTGTCTGGCTTGTTATTTGAGTGGCGGGCCACCTGTCGTGAGCAGAGGCCTGGGCCCGGCCCGGTGAGGCGAGCAACCGGATCCCCACCAGGGAGGGAGGAGGCCAAGGCTTCACCTGTGTCCCAGCTGGCAGAGCAAGGCTCTCTGATTCCAGAAAAACGGCCTTTCCCCCCATAATCGAGAGGCGGCAGGATTCGAAAACGGGACCGGCTCCGGGAAAAGTGTGTGCGTCCTGCCATTGAACTACGGATCGGCCTTTTCGGCCTCATTGGCAGGACCGGAACTCGCAGCCTGGGCACGAAAATCCCCGGTGGCCTTGAGCCGTTCTCTGTCTCTCGGCCTAACCTACCTTGTGGGGTTGCTGTGAGGGAGAAACAGGCGAGGGGGGAAGCATGAGTGGTTTTAAGAGTTGAGGCTGGATAGCTAAGTCGGTAGAGCACGAGGCTCGTGATCTCAGGGCCGTGGGTTCAAGTCCCGCGTGAGGCAAAAGATTCCTGCGCTTCAGGGGGCTGGACTAGATGACCGTTCTAAGTGTATTCTAGGCTGTCAGCTTACTTATTTAACTGGTTTTAAAAATGTGTGTTTTCTGTTGCATTTGTTTCAATTTGGATTGGGTCCTGCATGGGGAGAAAGGAGGGATATAAAGGAATTAAAATTAAAAATAAAAATTGTATGCCGCCTTGAGATGAAAGATCGGCTAGAAATGCAACGGCAAATAAAAATGAAATGCAATTTTTATTCCCTTCCGGCACCACTTTCAAGGTTTTTATTACCTCACAAAGGAGGGGGGTTGTTAGTGTCCGTGAGGATAGATCACTCTCAATCAAACAGATGTCCTGTCCATATTTTGCGATGCAATCTCAGACAGCACTCTGCGTTGATCTCCTCCGCGCAGCACGCAGACGAACTGTGGAACTCCCTGCCACAAGACCCTGCGGCGGCCATTCATTTGGGTGGCTTCGAAAGAAGGCGAGACAAACCCATGGAGGAAAAAGCTGTAGGACTAGATTCTTAGGGTCCTCACCCCACAAATTTCGCCTTTGGGGTCTCCGGAGGTGGGGTGGGGGACTTATAGGCCTGATATTGTGGGGGGAGGCATCCTCTAAGGTTCGTTGTGCATCGGGGTGTGAGACCTGAATGCGAATTTCTCCGGAATCGAGTGTGTTTGTTCGTTGCGAACCCCCCGTCCTGCGTGGGAGGTCTCTCTCGCACCCCTCCTTTTTGATGTGGGTGCAAGGAGACGTCGGCTTCCTGCTCTCAGTGCACAAAACAGGAAGCCCTGCCCCCCCACCCGGAAAAAAACCCAAAAGGTGGGTAGGAACGACCGGGCCCCAAACCTACAAGCTTAGAAACTCAAGAGATGTAAGCGAATCGCTAAATGGCGCTTTAAACCTGGGTTAGGGTCGCAGCGATGGTCAGCAAACTTTTTCAGCAGGGGGCCGGTCCACATCCCTCGGACCCTGTGGGGGGCCGGACTATATTTTTTGGGGGGAAATGAACAAATTCCTATGCCCCACAAATAACCCAGAGATGGATTTTAAATAAAAGGACACATTCTGCTCATGTAAGAACACGCTGATTCCCGGACTGTCCGCGGGCTGGATTGAGAAGGGGATTGGGCTGGATCCGGCCTCCAGGCCTTGGTTTGCCTACCCATGGTCTAGGCACCTTGTCATTTCTCCCTAGTGGTACTGTATTTTTCGCTCCATAAGGCGCACCGGACCATAAGGCGCACCTAGTTTTTAGAGGGGGAAATCAAGAAAAAAAAATCTTATTCCCCCCCCCCCCCAGCCCCAAAGAGCACCCGGTCATCTTGGGGGCTTTTCCTGCCTGCCTCCCCCCTGCATTCGCTCCATAAGACGCACACACATTTCCCCTTTTTAGGAGGGGAAAAGTGCGTCTTATGGAGCGAAAAATCCGGTATTTGTTATTTTGTTATTTTTATTCCTTTCATTTCCATACCTCGATACAATGGTACCTCGGGTTACAGACACTTCAGGTTACAGACTCCGCTAACCCAGAAATAGTACCTCAGGTTAAGAACTTCGCTTCAGGATGAGAACAGAAATCGTGCTCCGGCGGCGCGGCAGCAGCGGGAGGCCCCATTAGCTAAAGTGGTGCTTCAGGTTAAGAACAGTTTCAGGTTAAGAACGGACCTCCGGAACGAATTAAGTACTTAACCTGAGGTACCACTGTACTGTATAGTTTAAAGAAAAATCTCAAAGCGGTTTGCAACACACAAAACGTCAAATAAGACAATCCGGAATGAAACAAATTCAAGCTTCAGGGAAAACATCTCACACCCTTCCCTTAAGTGGCGTTTGACTTTCCCCGTGTTTTTTTACCTGGTAAATTTATAGGAACCTTCGGAAAGCGTCATTCGACAGTGGAACAGACTGCCTTGGAGGGTGGCAGCCTCTCCTATTTTAAAATAGAGGCTGCCAGCGATTCTTCACCTGGGATTCCTGCATTGCAGAAGGTTAGACTAGTGGACCTCTGGGGACCCCTGAAATTCTGCGGTTCCATGGTTCTCAAGAATCCCTGGCAGGTAGCCACCCAACCTCTGTTTAAAAACCTCCAGCTAAGGTCAGTCCTCTGTCTTCTGAGGTCATAGAAAGGTAGAACTGTAGAGTTGAATGGGACCCCCCAGTGGTCATCTAGCCCAACCCGGAATCACAGCTCAATAATCCCTGGCAGACGGCCACCCAGCCCCCTATTTAAAAAGCTTTTAGCGCGTTCGCCACCTTCTGAGCCTGCTTCTTGAGACGCACAAAAAGTTCCAGCCTCGGCTGATGCAGATACCGTATATTTCACTCTATAAGGCGCACCAGACCACAAGACACACCTAGTTTTTGGAGGAGGAAAGCAAGAAAAAAATATTCTGAATCTCAGAAGCCAGAACAGCAAGAGGGATCGCTGCGCAGTGAAAGCAGCAATCCCTCTTGCTGTTCTGGCTTCTGGGATAGCTGCGCAGCCTGCATTCGCTCCATAAGACGCACACACATTTCCCCTTACTTTTTAGGAGGGAAAAAGTGAGTTTTATAGAGCAAAAAATACGATATTCGTTTTGGGGGGGCAGGCTTTCTCATGCATCCGACGAAACAGGCGCCGCCGGTCGACGAAATCTCCCGCCACCATAAACCGGTTCGTCGTCTTGCCGTTTGCCCTCCGGCCTGCCTCCCGGCTCCAACCGGCTGCTGGCAGGTTAATCATCAACCGTGGAACACCTTTGCCCTCACCTGGAAAAGGAGGCGCAGGTGATTCTCCTTCTCTCCCCCCCCCCACCAAACCCCACACCACCCTTTGTCTCCATCTGTCTGACGCTCCCTTCTCCCCAGGCGGATGTGAGTTTGTGCATCTCTGTGTGTGTGTGTGTGTGTGTGTGCAAATCTCGCACCCACATCCCTGCCCAGTCCTGCAACTTGCTTGCATGGGAGAATTCGTGGAGCAGGAAAGCTTATTGCTCAGCAGTTTGTGGGTTCCCGCACCCCAGATGTTGGGAACTCACGAGGAAGGGAGTTTTCGTGTTGCAACAGAGCTGGCCCACGCAGGTGCACCTTGCCTCTGTTCCCTGCCTGGGGATCTGCGAATCATAGCGTTGGAAGGGGTCCCCCGAAGGCCATCTAGTTCAACCCCTTGCAGTTCAGGATTTGAACCCACAAGCCTGAGATTAAGAGCCTCGCCGGCTGAACTATGTTACGCCCCCTGCCTGTAGCCGCTGCAGGTTGGCAATTTATTATTATTATTATTATTATTATTAAATTTAATTTATTTAACATTACTATTACAAAATATAAGCAAAATAGGCAATTTATTATTGTCATTATTGTTATTATTATTAAATTTATTTAACATAATTTTTACAAAATATAAGCAAAATAGGCAATTTATTATTATTATTATTAAATTTAATTTATTTAACATTGCTATTACAAAATATAAGCAAAATAGGCAATTTATTATTATTATTGTTATTATTAAATTTATTTAACATAATTTTTACAAAATATAAGCAAAATAGGCAATTTATTATTATTATTAAATTTAAGTTATTTAACATAATTATTACAAAATATAAGCAAAATAGGCAATTTATTATTATTATTAATAACCTTTGCATGCTGCCTTTCCCTCTGAGGAGCTCAAGGTGGTGAACATGGCACCCCATTTTATCCTTAGGCTGAGAGAGGCGGTGATCATCCAGTGTGAATAATAATAATAATAATAATAATAATAATAATAATTTATTTATACCCCGCCCATCTGGCTGAGTTTCCCCAGCCACTCTGGGCGGCTGCCAATCAAATGTTAAAAACAATACAGCATTGAATATTAAAAGCATGACCGAGTGGGGATTCAAACCGCGGTCACAGACCAGCACTCTAACCACTACACCACACTGCCTCCCGGCAACACTTTCCTGGACAAATAAATGTCGGTGGCAAGGAAGGAAAAAATATTTCTGGGGGTAAGAGCGACTCAACCTCAGAAGGCAGTGGGCTCTCCTTCATTGGAGGTTTTTAAACAGATGGCTTTGTGTCAGAAATTCTTTAGCTGTCATTCCAGCACTGCCCGGGGTTGGGCTAGATGGCCTCTGGGGGCCCCTTGACAGATCTACGGTTTTACGACTCTTTAAATCCAGCTGCGTTTTGCTCATAGGAGTCCCACCGAAGCTGAAAGTCCTCCCTTAGATCACACCTTTGCCATACTTTTAAAGCATTATCATACCACTCTGACAGCTTCCCCCCACCCAAGAATCCTGGGAATTGTAGTTTCTTAAGGGAACTGTAGTTTGTTAAGGTTGTTGGGAGACTCATCACAGAGCTACAGTTTGCCAGAGCTCCCTGGGAGGAAGGTTTGGCTGTTAAACCACTCTGGGAATTATAGCTCCCTGCGGGGAAGAGGGCTCCCTAAGAACTCTCAGCAAACTACGGTTCCCAGGATTGCGACATTTACTGCTTTAAATGTGTAAATCCAGGGGCAGCCTGAGTCATGCTCGTTAATTTTAATGGATCCACGCTGAGCATTTCTAACCCTGGATGCCACCCATCATCCAGCGAGTCACGAACAGAAACCGTCAGGGCAGCCTGTGGCAAGAAGTTCCGCAGGCTAGCGCCTCCCTCTGCAAAGAAACCTTGCTCTTGTGTTGAGCAATGGCGCGCACGGCTTGTGGGGCAGGTGTGGAGAGCAAGACTGAACTGGATCGGGTCAACCGCCCGGGCAAAAGATAAGGTCTGAATCTGGCAGCAGTACGAGCTGAAGCTGGAACCTGCAGCTCTGGGTAGTGCAGCCTAGTGGGACCCTTTTCCTCAGCCTGTGTGGTTTGTGTGTTTGCTTGGCAGTTCACTCGCTTTGTAGCTGGCAAGAGCCTGCTATAGGTTTGCACATCTTGCTGCTGTGTGGTAGATTAGCTGCTGTGGAATTGAACTGGAATACAAAAAAGGGAGGTATGAGGAGGTCCGGGAAACGAGTAAATGAAAGTGAAGTGATGAAAAGATGGAATTGTTTTTAATTGTTCTTTTTTTGTATTTTGTATTTTTCTTTTTTCTATTTTTCTTATTTATGTATCCTTCTTTTGAAACTTTAATAAATATAAATTTAATTTATATTTATAATTTATATAAATAAATTTAATAAATTAAAAAAAAAAATAGATTAGCTGCTGTGGAAAGTGTCTGGGTGGGATATTTAATGCTTTGCTCATGCTTTACTGACTCCCTCAAAAGATGGACTCTCCTCCATGGAGGTTTTTAAGCAGAGATTGGATGGCCACCTGTCATTTGTGATCTAGTTGAGATTCCTGCATTACAGAGGGTTGGACTAGATGACCATTGGGGTCCCCCCTAACTCTATGATACCAATTTAGCATCTGTTCCCCAGTGGAGGAAGGTAGTCTGGCTTTGCATCTAGTTTTCTACACTGGGGGAGGAAGTGGGAAGAAAGTGCTGAGCATCATTCACGCTGTGCTGAATCCCTTGGACCTAAGGCTCGGCCCTGAAACTTAAATTTCAGTGCTAGCCCTGAAGCATGTGCAGAGTGCATTGCTCCTTCCCCCTGTCAGCCTCTGAGTGCGCGCAGAGTGCATCACTCCCTCCTGGTTAGCCTTTGAGTGTGCACTGAGTGCATCACTCCTTCCCTGTTAGACTCTGAGTGCGTGCAGAGTGCGTCACTCCTTTCCCTCGTCAGCCTCTGAGTGCGTGCAGAGTGTATCACTCCCTCCCCCATTCAGCCTCTGGGTGCGCACAAAGTGCATCCCTCCTTCCCCTGTCAGCCTCTGAGCGGGTGCAGAGTGCATCGCTGCTTCCCCATTAGCCTCTAAGTGTGCGCAGAGTGCATCACTCCCTCCACGTTAGCCTCTGAGTGCGTGCAGAGTGCATCGTTCCCTCCCCTGTCAGCCTTTGAATGTGTGCAGAGTGCATCGCGTTCCCTCCTCCTGTCAGTCTCTGAGTGCGTGCAGAGTGCTCTGCTCCCCCCCTCTGCTCCCCCCCAGCCCCCAACCTCCGGTCATGCATTGAGGCTTGAGCCCCAGCGCCTCTTATTTGCGGAAGGGGGAAGCGGTGGGGGTCGCACCCCTGCTCTCCCCGTCTGTGCCTTGCCAAGTCGGCTGCAGGACTCAGAGATTGGGCTGGGGGGGGGGCGAGGGAGCAATCTGCCCCCCCCCCGCGCACCCGCGCACCCATGGCCGCTCAGCTGGGGTGCTTGCCCTGTTGCTATGGGAACAGCGGCAGGAATGTTTGCGCTCATCCCCAGCCGCCCTATTAACTTTACAGGGATGCTGACATCACCGGGCGCGGGGGCCAATGGCGGCTCTGCAGCGGGGCTTGGTTGCCGGGGCGATGGGGAGGGCAGGCCTGGAACAGCTGCCAGGAGATTGCACGTGTGCGCACACACATCCCACAGGGCACGCCCGGACACGCTCCCTCACGCATGGAACACGCCTGCACACGCTAGCCCGCATGGCCGGGGAGGGGGAGGGGAGCTGCGATGTGCGCGCATGGCAAACATGCGCCGAGCGCATGGTCCCTGTTAACTCTTTGCGCGCCAGGCCTACGGTTCCTGTGCGGGGCGCATGGGAACATGGGAAGCTGCCTCCTGCCGTGTCAGTCCATCAGGGCCCCATCGAGCCTAGCTTGGCTGCACTGGCTGGCAGCAGCGGCTGAGGGAAGTCTCTCCCTATAGAGCTTCCCAGGCCAGGCCACTTGAGCGATCCAAATATTTTCATTATTTTATTGATTAAATTTGTACGCCGCCCTTCGTTTGTTGATCTCGGAGCGGTTGGCAGCTTTGAAAGGCAAGACAAAAACACAAAATGCATAATAAAAGCAAGGAACAGAAACAAAACAAAAGAAGAACGCCCCCCTCCAAATATCTGAAAGGCTTCAGGGGTTCTTGGATTGCAAACCATTTTTGTTTGCAGGCCCCATTGGCGAAAGCGTGCCTTGGGTTACAACCTGTATTGGTTTACAACCGGACCTCCGGAACGGATTGTGGTTGTAAACCAAGGTATCACTGTATACTCGGCCCCAGACACACTGACCAGATGTTTGGAAGCTGTGGCTGGATGGTTACGTGGAAGCCGGTTGAAGTTAAATCCTTCGAAGACAGAGGTCCTGTGGCTGGGACGGGACGATATGGGATTGGGGGGGCAACTCCCATCTCTTGCGGGGGTGCAATTAGTGCCAGCATCGTCCGTTAAGAGTTTGGGTGTAATCTTCGACACCTCCCTCTCTATGGAGGCGCAGATTGCAGCTATAACAAAGGCGGCATTTTTCCATCTCCGCCAAGCTAAGCAGTTGGCTCCTTACCTCTCTCGCCCTGACCTAGCCACTGTGATCCACGCGACGGTCACCTCCAGACTGGATTATTGTAACTCGCTCTACGTGGGGCTGCCCTTGAGACTGACCCAGAAACTCCAGCGGGTGCAGAATGCTGCAGCGAGACTCCTTACGGGGTCCTCGCCGCGAGATCACATTCACCCGGTGCTATACCAGCTGCACTGGCTCCCAGTGGGGTACAGGATCAGGTTTAAGGTGCTGGTTTTAACCTTTAAAGCCCTATACAGCCTAGGACCCTCGTACCTACGGGACCGCCTCTCCTGGTATGCCCCACAGAGGACCTTATGGTCTTCAAACAAAAACATCTTGGAGGTCCCGGGCCTGGGAGGGAGGTTAGGCTGGCCTCAACCAGAGCCAGGGCTTTTTCGGACGTGGCCCCGATCTGGTGGAACACTCTGTCCCAAGAGACGAGGGCCCTGCGGGACTTGACATGTTTCCGCAGGGCCTGCAAGACAGAGCTGTTCCACCAGGCCTTTGGCCAGGGCCCAGCCTGACTCCCTCCTCTGGCAACCTGCACAGAACTTTGCTTAACGGTTGCCATTAATTTGATTTTAATTAATTTTTATAATGAAATGTTTTAGAATGTTGGATTATTTGATTGTTTGATTATTTGTTTGTTGTTAGCCGCCCTGAGCCTGGCTTTGGCTGGGGAGGGCGGGATATAAATAAAATTTATTATTATTATTATTATTATTATTATTATTTGCTATGTAAGTAGCCCCCATTTTTCTCGACAACAACCCTGTGAGGTAGGAAGGGCTGAGAGAGGCAGCGGCTTGGCCCAAGGTCACGACTTGAGTGGGGCATTTAACCGTGGTCTCTCCCATTTCTCTAACCCAGGGGTCAGCAAACTTTTTCAGCAGGGGGCCAGTCCACTATCCCTCAGACCTTGTGGGGGGCCGGACTATATTTTGAAAAAAATATATGAACAAATTCCTATGCCCCACAAATAACCCAGAGATGCGTTTTAAATAAAAGGACACATTCTATTCATGTAAAAACACGCTGATTCCTGGACCGTCCGCGGGCCGGATTTGGCCCCGTCGTCTTCTGAATCCGGCCCAGGCCTTAGTTTGCCTTCCCATTCTCTAACCACTGGGTGTCTTGCGTATGCGTGACTTAGGGTTCAACCAATTCTTCCCATTGTAAACTGGCTTAAGTGATTTCTAATAACTTATATTTATATTGTTTTAATTCTCCGTTGGACCTTATTGCAAAAGTGGATTAGAAACGCTGTGAAAGACAATGTCACTGCCTTTCCCCCAAAGAGCTCACGACAACCCTGTGAGGTAAAAAGGTAAAGGGTAAAGGGACCCCTGACCATTAGGTCTAGTTGTGACCGACTCTGAGGTTGCGGCGCTCATCTCGCTTTATTAGCCGAGGGAGCCGGCGTACAGCTTCCGGGTCATGTGGCCAGCAGGACTAAGCCGCTTCTGGCGAACCAGAGCAGTGCACGGAAACGCCGTTTACCTTCCCACCGGAGTGGTACCTATTTATCTACTTGCACTTTGAACTGCTAGGTTGGCAGGAGCTGGGACCGAGCAACGGGAGCTCACCCCGTCGCGGGGATTCGAACCGCCGACCTTCTGATCGGCAAGTCCTAAGCTCTGTGGTTTAACCCACAGCGCCACCCACATCCCTGTAAAAGACAATGTCACTGCCTTTCCTCCAAAGAGCTCACATCAACCCTGTGAAGTAGGTTTAGGCTAAGAACGAGCATTTACCAGCCTGCAAGTTCGCACCAAGCGAGATCTGTGTGACCGACTGCGGATTTGAACCCTGGTCTTTCCCAAGTCTGTGTCCTGTGCTCTAACCACTACACCACAGTGACGCTCGAGAGCCAGCTGGGAAGTCCAACCACGTGTGGAGAATGAGTGCCTCGCTGGCTACCACAATTTAAGAAGGATGTTGACAAGCTGGAAGATGTGCAGCCAAGATGATAGATGGTCTGGAAACGAGGCCTGATGAGGAACGGTTGAAGGAGCTGGATATGTTTAGCCTGGAAAAGAGGAGACTGAGAGGAGATACGATCACAATCTTCAGATATCTAAAGCAGGGGTCGGCAGACTACGGCCCAGGGGCCAGAGGTGGCCAACCAGGAAGTTCCTGCAGCCAATCCGAAGTCTCGCTGCCCGCGCGCTGAGGTAAACCCAGCGCGACCATGGACAGAGAGGCCGGCGGGTGGGTGGGCAGTGGGTCTGGGCCGTGTCATGGGCACTGTGATGGGCACGTTGAGGGGCTTCAGCCGGAGCTTGGTGTGTCTGCTGGCCCTGCGCCTGGCGCCTGGCTCGGTGCTTCTGCTGGTGGCGCGCTTGGCGGCCGCAATGGAGCGCGAGCTGCGCACCGCCTGCCCCACGCTCCACTTGTGCGGCCTACCCGCTGACCTGGCCTCGGACGACGGGCCACAGTGCATGGTGCACGCTGCATGGGAGCTCCGTGGGGACGGGCTGATGGAGCGGCTGCCACTCATCAACAACGCCAGTGAGCAGGCAGCACCGAGACGCACTCCTGAGCACGTGCAGAGTGCGTTCCTCCTCCAGGTCTGGAGGCAGCTGCGGGACCGGCTCGCAGGGTATTTATATTTTTCAAAATATAGTCCGTTCCCCCCCCCCAAGGTCTGACCGGCCCCCTGATGAAAATGTTTCTGATCCTTGATCTAAAGGACGATGGAGCAAGCGTGTTTTCTCCTGCTGCGGAGGGTAGGACTCGAACCAGCAGCTTGGAGATTCCAACTACACATTGGGAATAGCTTTTTGAGGGTCAGAGCAACGCAGGACGGACTCCGTCGAAAGACGGTGGACTCTCTTTCCTTTGAGGTTCCTCAGCAGAGGTTGGACGGCCATCTGTGGGGGATCCTTGAGCTGTGATTCCTGGGGTTGGGCTGGATGACCTTGAGGGGTCCCTCCTACATCGGAAAGTCTGAACCTTTTGCATTCTGGGTTAATTAATCCAGAGTCGCTGCCTCCCTTGTGATGCCAGGGGCGACTGAGATGCGTTTGGGAGCGAGGGGAGCCCAGAGAGGGGCGTGCGGTTGTGTTTCACGCAGACACACCTGCAGGTGGTTCCTCTCCTCTGGGTGGTGATTTTGAGAAACATCTCTCAGGTGGCCCATCTGTTTCCTCAACATCAAGGCAACCTGCTTCCCCCCCCCCCATCCCTTTGCGGGCAGGGGGTTGGTCTCCTGAACTACCAGCCGTTTCCACTTGCGGTCGTTCGCCCCTGGCTTTCGCTCTCTCTTCCGAGTGTGCATCTGCGTGTCATTCCATAGAACCGCCGCCTTGGGCGGGACCTCCAGGGTCATCTAGTCTAACCCGCTGCAACCACAGGACCGTTTCGCCCGATGTGGGGCTCGAACCCACGGCCCTGAGATCCAGAGTCTCGGGTTCTACCGACTGAGCTACCCCAATCCCCCAGAGTTAGGTGCTTGTAGCGATTTCCTTCTGAAGCGGTGCACTGCAAGGTCTGGGTTCGAGTGCTGTCGGGCGAAGACGCCTTCCCTGGACACCCAATAGGTTTTCTGCAAAAGAACGACAATTAAAACAACGACAACAAGCAGGCTTCTAATTCCTTTCCAGATATGCTCTGCAGAGCTGTTCCTCCCATCTCTGAGCAAGGCACACCACCCACACATTTTGCTGATTTTGAGGCCTTTCAAAAGCAAACAAAACAAAACCATTATTTCCCCCCTGCTTACAATTTTGGAGAGAGGGCATAGAAAACATCTCATTTCTTCTTCTTCTATGTCCAGAGGGGCTCAGTGCTTGCTTTCCCTCCCAAGTTCCTGTTGGCAAGGTCTCACCATCTTACCTGGTGAGAGCCTACTTTGGTTTGGGGTATTCTACTGCCGCAGCGCAGCGCCTTAGAGCAACAGTTGCCTAGAGTGCTGTGTTTCCTGTTCCTCCGTGTTGCCTCTCCTCATCTATCTATAGATAAAAGTTTCGGGCGGCGTATGTCCGTTGGGTTGGTGTGTTTGATAGCTGATAGCTATGTGCAGCGGCAACGACAGGAAACATAGTTTGCCACACTTTTTGAATTTCGGATCTCCCCCCCCCCCCAGAAGGGGAGGTTGGGGGGGCATGCTTCCTCCTCCCACCCCCTCACCACATGCCCACCCTAAAAATGCCGCTGGTATATTTATAGGGCTGGCGAGTTATCCTTTGACTTCCTCTGGGCCCCTTTGTGGTTAGGGGGCAGGTTTGTGGGGCAGGGATGGGTGGATCTTCCGTGCTGAAGCCTGTGTCCCGTGCTAGTTGGCCCTTTGGAATCAGTGAGCAGGACTTTGCTCCACTCATTCCAATAGGCCTACTCTGAGTTGGACTAGCAATAGGTGCAGCCCTGAATTTCTGTTCTAAGAAGCACCAGCAATGGGAACTTTCTGCCCTACTTTCTGCGGCATGGCACAAGTATTCCCATTTCACAGGTGGAGAAAACTGAGGCCAGCTTTTGGATCTGAGCCTTGCCTCTGTTTTCCAGGTCTGTCGCCCATCTCTGTAGTGCCAGCTTGGCAGAAGCCTGAAATTCTGAAATGAAAGGGGTCTAAATATCCCCCCCCCCATTGCCTCCTTTCCAAAGCTCAGGCTAATTGCTACCAGAGCCAAAATTCCAGGGCCTGGAAAAAACACAGGCAGGGTTTCCTGGCTTGGTTGTGAGTTTTCTGGAAAATTGGGACAGGGAGTGAAACGGCAGGTGTATATGCGCCACAGAAACTTAAGCAGAGCAAAGGATTCTGGGAGTCACGCCAACCCTCACAGTGTGTTCTATAAGCAAAGGTGGGCTGGCTCACTGGGCTGTGCACCAATGCTAACAACCCCCCCTTTTTTGCAGGGCAGGGGTCCCTCACCGGTCCTGTCAGCCCTCACCCCCAAGACCTCTGACCCCTTGGAACCAGCAGCCCCTGCCAATCTCCCCAAATACAGCAAGTGCAATTCTTATTTGCCTCTACGGTTTCCCTGTGATCCAAGGGGTGGGTGGTGGTATCTTCTTCCCTCCTTCATAATATCCCCCCCCCCCACCTTTTCTTGCTCCCATTTCACAGACCTGGAGGACTGAGCCCATTACAGGGAAACCTCTTGAAACCCTCCCGGCTGTTGCCGAAAGATTCCCAGCGATGCCTCTCTGCAGAAGCTGCAAATTATTTTTTTATCAGTTTTCGAGAGAGAATTTGAGGGGTGGGGAGTCTCAGAGAGGTAGTGCATGCAGGGAAAACCCAGTTTTGAACCTGTTCTGCTCCTGGAAGTGCTCCCATTGGCTGCCTGGGTTGGGTCCCCCCCCCCTGCCCTGATTGGCTGCCCATTGCCAACATGACAGGCTGCCAGGGGGTCAGCCCACAGTGGCACAGCTGTGGAGGGGTGGAGCGCCCCCCCGCTTCGTGTGACAGCCTTGCACGCTTCTGCTCTGCTGCACGTAATGGGGGGGGGGCTTCCTCTCTGCCTTCAAGCCAGGGGAGGGAGCTTTTGGCATCTCTCTCTCCCCGCCCCGGGAATTACAGGGGAAAGGGGACTTTGGAGAGGTGTAGGAATGGGAAAATATAATTCGAGTTTGTGGGCAAGCTTGATGGCTCAGGAATCCATGCGAGGTTCTCTGCTAAGCAGCTTGTGGCCGGAGAGTCAGGGTGCTGGGTCCCCGGATGCCTGGGTCCTCTGGGAGAGAGACCAGGGCCTCGGGAGGGCACGAGTCACCAGGTGCAGCCCTCGCTGGGAGAGAGCTATTCTCCCCACCTTGCCTTTACAAGTAAGCTTATATAACGGCTGCTGCTCTTAACTTGTCCTCAGCCGAACTGTCTCTCTCTCTCTGTTCTCAATGGGGGGGGTGGGGAGATGAGGGGGTGGTTGTGGCAGCTTTGTGGATCACGCTGTGGGGAGGGGGTGGGAAGGAGGGAGGGAGGGAGAGAGAGATAAAAAGAAACATCCGCTGCAAAGAAAGGAAATCTGGGTATGTGGGTCAAGGTTCTACTGCTCCAGTTTTCAATTTCCCAGTTTCTCAACACCTTTCCTAACCTCCCGGCCCCCTCGCCTCCCTACATGGTCTTGAAAAAGCACATTTATTTGCTCTCTGTGTGTGAGAGCCAGGATAGTTTGCAAATCTGGAGCCAGCCCCCGCAACGCAAGGCCACAGTGACCTCTGTCAATCCTCTTTGCCCGGCCCCCTGGCCTGAGGTCACTTCTGGAGTGGGCTGAATTTGTGAGCCATATTGCAAACGTGGACCAAAAGAGCTGGGTGTGTGGGGGGGAGATCCACCTTTGCCCCCTTCTTTTCGGTGTCCCTAGGGTGGGGGAACGGCCCAAAGTGAGGTGCAGGGGAACGGCACCAATGCGAAGCCTTAAAAAGCAAGCCCCCATCCTACCCACACCCCCCCAGAGAAGCAAGAATTGCAGCTCTCTCTGGTGTGGAAATAGAAGCAGACGTGCCGTTTTGCAAAACAGGGGTTTGGGCGGTTTTTTGGTGTGCGGCGGTCTGGAATTGTGCCGGGTGGGGGGGAGCACTAGAGAAATGTGAGTAGGGGTGTCCTGTCTGGTGTGTGTAGATTGGGGGTGCAGGAAGGCAACAGAGCAAAGGCAGCGGTGGGGTTTTCGCTCCACCCAGAAGCCTCTGGTGCAGCTGTTCCTCTCTCCCTTGTGCCGCGAGGTCAGAGGTCGGGGTGAAAGGTCGCTGGAGATTACGCTGCCTCCACACGTGCCCTCCGGCAGTTGCCGGGTAACGCAGGAGGACCCCCCCCCCACTTGCTCCGCTCTCCATTCACGCCGGAGCTATAAATATTCTCCAGGTCCCCCCTGGGACCTGTCTTGCTCAATTGCAAAAGGGGGGGGCAGAGGCTGTGTGTTCATCTCCGTCCGGGGAAGACAGGCCTTCTTACACAAGGGGCACGCTCAGCACCCTCCCAACAAGACTCCCTTCCCCGAGTCGCCCACAAAGGCTTGTCCCCACCCACTAGGCCCCACTACCCTCCCTCTGCCCACCAGCCTCTGAGGTTGGGACCCAGGAATCTTGCTCCGCAGCTGTCAAGCCTGTTTGCTGTGGAGTGGGGGAACTTAAGAACGTGAGGAAAGCCGGCTGGATCAGGCCACTGGCCCCATCCTGTTCTCACAGCGGCCGCCTGGGTGCCCTTTGTGGGAAACCCCCCAGCAGGATCCGAGCGCAAAAGCCCTCTGCCCTGCTGTGGTTTCTGGCAGTCGGAAAAATCCTTGCAGAGACCCCTCGCCCTTTTCCTGGGATGGTGGGGCAGGAAAACTTTGATTCCTGCTGGGTTGAGGGGTGTCTTCCTGGAGGGGGCGGGCAGCAGGGTGAGGAAGCTAGCCTTAAAAAATCAATAAACGGCCTCAAAGGCCCAGTATACCTGAAGGAGCGTCTCCACCCACATCTTTCAGCCCAGCACTGAGATCCAGCTCCGAGGGCCTTCTGGCGGTTCCCTTATTGTGAGAAGTGAGGTTACAGGGAACCAGACAGAGGGCCTTCTCGGTGGTGGCGCCCGCCCTGTGGAACGCCTTCCCTTCAGATGTGAAGGAAATAAGCAGCTATCTTCTCTTTAAAAGACATCTGAAGGCAGCCCTGTTTAGGGAAGTTTTAAATATTTAATGCTGTATTGTTTTTAACACTCGATTGGAAGCTGCCTAGAGTGGCTGGGGAAACTCAGCCAGATGGGCGGGGTATAAATAATAAATTATTATTATTATTATTATTATTATTATTATTATTATTATTATTAAATGCATATGGTCACCCACAGCATAGGTTGAGATCCGTTGTGATTCCTGCATTGCAGGGACTTGGAATAAATGACCCCTCAGGGTCTTTGCAACACAACAAGTTCCATGATTCTATAAGGACGCTGAGATGATGGTGATGATTTATTAGGTTTCTATACCGCCCTTCCTCAAAAGAAGTCAGGGCAATTCACAAGATAAAAATACAAGGTAAAAACACAAATATTGAAACCAAAGCAACAAGACATGCTTCCCCTTTGCTTCCCTGTGTGCCCACTGCTTTCTGGGGACGCCCCATTTAAAGAAGGCTTTGAGACACATGTCCCGAGCAAATGGAAATGTGTGACCTGGGCAGTGGCACACAGACCTGGCAGAATTTCCACCATGGTGAGGAGAGTCTCTCACGCTCTGGTCCTGCTTGCAGGTTTCCTATGGAGGCATCTGGTTGGCTGCTTTGAGAACAGAAGGCTGGCCTGGATGGGGCCCTCTCTGGCCTGATCCGGCAACCAACCAGGCTCTTCTGGACTTCTTGATTGCTGCACCTGTGTTTCCTGGATGTTTTGAGGTGCTGTTTGGCTTATGCACATGCCCACAGGCTTCTCGAACAGTGGAGGGGGGGGCGCATGGCAGCGCACCGCTCAGAATCCATGTGGCCGCTTTTGAGTTTGCACATGGCTACGCGATCTTGACTGCAGGTCAAGTGCTGTGTTTCCTGCAGCCAGAGAGAGTGTGTGTCCTCAGCGTCTCTCTTGCACACGGTCTTCCAACCTGGACCGTCCTCCTCCCCCTGCACTGATTCAGAGGCGGTTGCCGTGTGTGTGTCTTAGTGTAGACATCTGCCTCCCATCTGTGTTTTCAGGATGGTGAAATGTGCTCTGTGGGATTTTTGGTGGTACGGAAAAGTTGTACGGGGCTCTCTTTCTCCCCCTGTTTCTGCATCCCAGGACAGAACTGAGGGATTCTGAAAAGCTCAACCGGTACAGCGTGAGACTCTTAATCTCAGGGTTGTGGGTTCGAGTCCCGTATCGAGCAAAAAGATTCCTGCGTTGCAGGAACTAGATGACCCTCGGTGTCCCTTCCAAGCCTACAATTCTATGATAAGGTTGCTCTGAGGTTCTCGCTGTGAATCGTGGCGCTTTCTTTGTACAGTCATACCTCAGGTTACAGACGTTTCAGGTTGCGTTTTTTCGGGCTACGGACCCGCCGAAACCTGGGAGTACCAGAATGGGTTGCTTCTGGGTTTCGCGCATGCGCAGAAGCGCTAAACCACACTTTGCACATGCGCAGAAGCACCAAATCGCAACATGCACGTGCGCTGCGGGTTGCAAACATGCATCCCGCATGGATCACGTTCGCAACCCGAGCGTCCACTGTAATAAACTTGTCGCTTGGTAAATAGGTGCTGGGATGTGGGAAGGTGGGGTCCAAACTTGTGCAGATGTTTGGTTGTGGTGACAATGAGGAAAGTGCCTTTCTGTGCATGCCCAGAGGCATAGTGTCCCTACCAGCCAACCGGCCATTGAAACACGTGGGGTTCCTGCCAGATTCTGGAGGCGGCAACTCAGGGAAGAGAGGGGCAGCTCATTGGATCCCACTTACTTTTTCTCCCCCCACAACCCGCCCCATGCTGGAAACCCCTTCCATGTGCCCTTGACGTTGCCAGCACGAGGAGAGCGCATAGTACGCGCCAGATTGCCAGATATTGCAAGCAGAACAGATTATGCAAGTCACAGATTGTAGCAAGCCTCCATCCTGCTGCCAGCGTCTGAAATTCTGAATTTATGTTCCGTGGGGGGGGGGGGGGTAGTGTTGGGAAATTTGCCCTGGCCGGGATGCTGATACATACCTGCTGTGTCCAAGGTCTGGAGGAAGACCAAGAGGAGGGCAAAATGTTTAGAAGGCAAGGCAGACGTATCTGGATACAAAAACAAAATGAAGTTAAGGGGTGGCGGAGAAACTTGTGCGTTTCAAAAGGGATGTTTGGAAAGTCGGAGATTTCGGGACGGGCATTTCCGAGAGTAAAGGGGAGATGTTGAAAGCTAGGGGACCCCACCCACCCCACCTGAAAGTTCACCTTGCAGCCGTGAGGATTGTGCAGCCAGGCGCCAGACTCTCCCGTCCGCGCCATCAACGCGCAGGTAACCCAGCCGGGCGCAGAGCGCGTGGCTGCTGTTCGCGGCCACTCCGGTCCGTCCACCTTGCGCGACCACCCGCCGGCTGGAGACCCGCTTGGAAAGGCGTAAACCCCGGCCAATTAATTTCCCTACGTGCTTAAATCCTCCACCCCTCCCTCCGTGCCCGCCCGCTCCTCTCCTGCAGCGGCCTCCGTGCGCCCAGCCGCCCGTGCGCCCTCCTGCGCTGCGCCCCTCTCCAAATCTCCTGGTTCCATAACGCACTCTCCACCTTCCCGAGCCATTTGCGCCCTGCATCCCGCTCCGCGCACCTGCCCGTCTTTCCCCCCACCACTCCACCCTTTCCCCCCTCCAGGAATAATAATAATAACAACAACAACAATTCGCTGCTTGCGAAAATCCACCCCCGGCGCCCTGCCTTCTTGGCTCTTGCGCGCCTCTCCTCTTCGCTCGCTCGCTTCCTTCCTTCCTTCCCTGGCGCTCCCGGTGCGCTTCCACCAGCGGCCTCTCCGGCGCATGGGAGCATGTGAGCGAGGCTGGGAACATGGAAGTGAGGCGGCCTTTTTGCCGGAAAGGGAGGGGGGCGGCAGGAGGAGGCGGAGGCGGAGGGATGTCTGGGCTCGGGGAAGGGAGGGGGGCCTGCGAGGGGGTTGGGCAATGAACACAACCCTCATTTCTTTGTTTGAGTAGAGACCGAGGGAGGGGAGGGGGGGCGCTGGAGCGAGCCGAGGCAAGCAAAGCCCAGCCATCGAGTGTGCACGGGAGTTTTAGTACAGAGAGCTCTGAGCGCCCGAAACCCTGTGGATTGATCCCAGTTGGCACTAAAGTCTGCTCCCCAAAGAAGCAAGATTGGCCATTTTTTCTTTTCTTTTCTTTTTTCCCCTCTCTCCCCTCCCACCCCCCAATTTCGATTTTTTTTTCACCCCTTCCTCTCCCCCGTGGGGTGCTGATTTTTTTTTTGGTGTTTTTTTGGGAAAATTCGCCAATATTGTACATTTTCTTCTTCTTCAATTTTTTGGGTTTTATTTTTATTTTTTGGTTTTTCCATCCTTCCTCCTGGCCGGGCGAGGGGAGATCCCGAGGAACAAAGCCCTCCTCCCTCCCCACCCTCGCAACCTTAACAGTCCCCTTCCTGCAGGTAACGTTGGATCCGCACCCCCAAACCCCCCATTTGCTGTCTTGTGTCTGGTTCCCCCTCCCCTCCCTCTCTCTCTTTTCTCCCCTCCTTCTGCCAGTTTTCGGGGATCTCGCTGTAAACGTGTGTGCGCTGGTGTGTGTGTGTGTGTGTGTGTGTGTGTGAGTGAGTGTGCTGGGGGGGTGTTGCAGCCTGTGTGTGTGTGTGTGTCTGGTTGGAGGGGAGCTGCGTTGTGTGTAAGGTCTTTTCCTGGCTGCTACTGCTGGCTTTGTTATCTTGCCTGGAAGAGAGAAGACAAGCGAGGAGGAAGGGAAGGGAAGACTGGCGGAGGAGGACGACAGGGTGGGGGGAGCCCAGTCTGCCACAGGCCTGGCCGACTCCTGCGCTCACCTTGCATGCCACCTTTAAAGGAACAGGCGTCAGACCAGGGTTCGGCAGACAGACGGACGGACGGCACACTTTTGGAGTGAGCTTCCTGCAGCAGCACCCGTGCGCACCCCTGGACTTGCCCAGCTCCGGATGGGTAGCCTACAGAGCCGGCCTCCCTTGGCGGAGTAGGGCGCAAATGGACTGGAGTTGGCCAGACCCTTCTGGCCGAACCGGAGGACGGACCCACGCCACAGCCGGGGCAGGAACGCGATGGAGTTTCGCTGGGTCGCGGCTTCACCCTGAACGCAGCTTCTGTGGTCTGGCCGTGCCACCCCTGCCCGATCGGTAGATCAGAAAGGAGCCCGTGGCTACAACCTGCTGGGCCCCAGGCGATGTGGTGGTAGAGGAGGTACAACAGAACCCCCAAAGTCCCTCTGGCGGTTTCTGCAGCTGGAGCAAATTGGGGGGGTGGGGGTGCCCCGGCTTGGTGGGATGACGGACCTCCGCTCAGGGTGCCTCCGTTGACCTGCACACATTGCGGCATGGAAGTAGGACTTTGTGTTTTTTTGGGGGGTGCCCACTTTCTTGGAGGTCGGGACACCCAAAATCCCCTTCCGGTGAGTGTGGAGATCAGCTTGGCTGTTATGTTGCTGATCTTGCCTGTTTTTTTACGGCTTGGGCCGAATCGCGGTTGGGAGTCAGAGGCCCAGACCCTGATGTGAGGACGTCCGGTCTCTTAATGTGTCCCTTTTTGGGGTGATGGCGCAGAGATGTCTTTGGGGGAGTTGTGGCAGAGCAGAGAGAATACCCCTGGCTCTTGGAGCTGCTGGGAACAGGCTTGCGGGTTGGGGAGCTCAGGCACAGCTGGTGTGGCCTGCCTTTTAACTGTGCAACTTTGCACAAACTCTCCCCAACCCCCACCCCACGGTCTTGCTGCGCCCAGATCCTGGTTCCTCCAGACTGGGCAGGATCTGACCCCCTGTGCCAGTTTGAAAAGCAGCACTTTTCCGTCCTCTGTGGGGCAAGGCCCCAGAATTGCTGGGCTCTTGTGTGGCTTTCTTGTTTCCAAAGCAAGTGTAAGGGGGTTGTTGTGTCTCTATAACAGGCAGAGGGACCCCCCCCCCTTTCCGCCTGTGAATATTCAGAGGGGGCTGCGAGTGGAACTGATTTGAGACAAGTGTGTTCCCAACTGCCGGGGGAAGTCAGGATTGAGTTGCGATCTGTGGGGTGGGAAAGGCCGCAAATCATATGGGGGCGCCCTCCTGTTTGGGGGTTTGACTGGAATGTGCATTTTGGGGGTGCCAAGGGTGGCACAGAGGTGTTTGTCAAGGGGGGGCAGACACCCTCGGTGGACTCATTTTTCTTGAAACTGGGGGGAAAGAGCAAGTGCAGAAAGTTTTGAGAATAGTAAGTGGTGATGAGGAGGTTGGATCCAGCAACTGTGACTTTAGTTGAGTGTGTGGGGCTGCAATCAGTTTGCAATAGACGTTCATGGGGGGTGGGGTATGACTTGCAAACTCCAGCCCCCTTGCCCTTAATGGTTTTTTTTGTGGGGGGGGAGTGTGTTCCAAGGTTAAGAGTTTTGAAACAAAGTCCATACAAGACTCGGTTTGCTTGGGGGGGGGCTCTCTTTTTTTACAGGGGGGTGGGGAGACAGAAAGTTGAATCGAGGATAGTGGCGAAGCAAGCAGCTTAGATAATCTGCATCTGTTTCCTCCGAGGAGCTGATAGCATGGCAAGCCTCTTAGCCTTTGCTGAGGCTTGTCTGCCAGGAAGTGAGCAGGGTGCAAAGTGGAGAGAAAGAGTGCCTCTGAGAGCGTGCAGAGTGTCTTCCGGCTGCCACTGAGCGCTCGAAGCTGGACGCTCCCACTTTGGGGCTGGGGTGGTGGTGGAGGAGGGAGATAGTTGTACAGAGCTACGCATTGGTGTGGGTTGGGGGTGCTAGGAATAATGTGAAAGGGGAGCACGTTCCAATGCTTACCTGCAGCGCCAGGTGCTTAAGCGTGCGCCTGGCCCTTTAAGAGTGCCCAGGTGAAGCAGGACAGGTGCGCTGTGATGAGGGTGGCACCTACTGGCTGACAAACGAGTCAAGCAAGGCGGCAGCTTTCTCCTAGCGCAGAAAGGGAGCCCAGGTGAGGCCACACAGTGCTGATTTTTTGCCCCTTGTAAATATATATTTTTTGATGTTTGCTGCCTCTTCACTGTGCTGAATAGGGCAGGTGTGTGTGTGATCGTGTGTGTACTTATTAGAAGAAATGCTTTTCGTTTTAGGTGTGTTTGAGCGAGACATAAAGGGAAGCTCTGGCTCCGTCTCACAGTTGGGCAATCTTCTCCGGCTGAGAAAACCCCGACTTGTGAATGTTTGGCACTGGCCCCTGGTTTTTAGGGGGAGCTGGCTGGTGTGGCGGCCCTGCTGGGGTCGGCCGGTCGCCCTGGCCACACTTTTGTGCCCAGGGGTCATTGTGTGTGTCCATCCAGATGTGTTGTCTGAGGGCATTGGCTTTGGGGGTGGGGGTCCTAGGTGGGGGACGACGATGCCCTCCCTGGGTACGAATGGGGACCTCTCCACCTCTTCCCCCACACCCCCACTGCCCGGCCTGCCTCACACTCTCACTTTCCCCGAAACCGTGTCACATGGTCTCTCCTTGTGGGTTGGCTCAAAGCAGCAAGGGCTGCTGGGAGCCCGGACACCTGGGTTCTATCTTTGCTCAGCTCCAGGAAAAGGGATTTATGTGGGCTTGCCGAAATGAGATTTTGGAGGGAAGGTTTTGGGGTGCTGGGTAGGTTCGGGTGCTTCTGTCCTCCTGAACACCAAAGTGGAGGGGGGAAGAGATTTTATAGAGACAAACGCCAGAACTCCTGGGTTCCCTGGGAGTGGAATATTTGAGGTTTCGGCCAAAGGAGGTGCCTGGGAGCCAGAACGAACCTCGTGGGTCCTTCCCACTTCCTGGCGTGTTTTTCCTGAGGAGAGAGAGAAAAAGAGAAAAAATTGGGGCGGAAAAAAAGTTTGTGGGGGCCTGGAAGTGTGCCTGTGATCTGGGCCAAGCCCTATGCCGCCCCCACATTTGTGCCTCTGGGGGGTTTTAATGAACAGCCCCCACCCGGCATCTGCCCCCTTCCCTCAGTCCTTGTTTTAAAAAGGACAATTTGGGGTGTGGGCTCTTGGTTAACCCCTCCCCACACCAAATCCCAGCCCATGCTCCCCTTCTCCCCCCCCCACGCCACTTATTTCATAAAATGTATATACTGCTTGATTGTAACCCCGACCCATAAAACCTCAAAGTGTTTCACATATGAGACCCCCCAAAAAAAACCTTAGCATAAAAACTCTCCCCTAAAATACTCCTTCACTGCATAGGAATCTCCAGATATCCCCGTTAAAAAATATATGTTTAAAGCCCTCTGACCTCCCTCGGCCCCAGAGATTAGGACTCCCCACCCCACCCAAAAATGATAGGCCCCCATAGAACAGTTTAAACTCCCCCCCTCATTTTTTATTATTATATCAGCCTGCTGTTTCCCCCCTGCTTGTTTTCTCTGGTGGGGAATTAAGATGGGGGGGTCTGATTCCAGGGAATTGGGGTGTCAGGAGGTTGAACATACACCCACTTTCTACTGACCCCCCAATTTTTTTTTGCTTCTTTCTGGGAGGCAGAAAGTTAGCTGAAGTCGTTGCTGTTTAGAATTGAAACCCCAAATTTCTTTTACTCATTGGATTTTGTGTGTGTGTGTGTTTACACCTGTGTTGATAATATATTATATACATCTGGTGTTTCCTTATGCTTTTCTTTCCCTCCCCCCTGTTTGGAAAACCACTCCCGTGCAGGGGAAGGCGTGGAAATTTCACACAAGGTGCTCCTTGTGAGGAAGGAAAGTGTGTTAGCTATACCCGGTTGCTGGTTACTCAGGGCTAGGGACTTGTGGGATCCTGCCCTCTCTCCTACACAGAGATGTAATAACCCAGAAATCGTACCTCGGGTTAAGAACTTTGCTTCAGGATAAGAACAGAAATCGGGCTTCAGCGGCAGCAGGAGGCCCCATTAGCTAAAGTGGTGCTTCAGGTTAAGAACAGTTTCAGGTTAAGAACGGACCTCCGGAACGAATTAAGTACTTAACCTGAGGTACCACTGTAGATTTAAAGCAATATTATAGGATTACAGAATTGTAGGGTTGAAAGGGACCCAAGGGTCATCTAGTCCAACCCCCTGCAAGGCAGGAAACTTTTTGCCCAACGTGGGGCTTTTTAAAAACACAGCTTTATATAGCCACGGCTTCCCCTCCATTCAACAACTCCTGGGAACTGTAGTTTGCTAAGGGTGGGGAGAGTCGCCGGGAGATGCCTATTCCCCCTTCCCAGAGCTACAGTCCCCAGTGTTTTTCGGGACTGTTAGACCACTGAGGACTGAAATTCTGGGAGAGGAATAGGGGTCCCTGAATGACTTGCCACTCTGAACCAATACAAGATTTCCCAGGATTCTTTGGGACTGGACTGGCACGACAACGGCTTTAAATGCATAGTGAAATTGCAGCCTTGCGTTAATAATAGAAGGGAGGAACCCCCAAACTGGGATTTAGGTTGAAATAAATTGGCTGTTGTTTTTTGTCTTGCTTTGGGGAGAGAACAAGGGTCTGTGTGAGTGTGTAAAGTTTCGGCGCATGTTAGCCAAAGCATAGCTTACAGCCCTGCTCCTGGTGTATCACAGGCATGGCCAACTAATGTTTTGGACTCCCAGGGGCTGATGGGAGTTGTAGTCCAAAACATCTGGTGGGGCGGTCCCAGGTTAGTGAAGCACCAGTGAAGCTTTAGGGCTGCGGAATTGGGGGTGGGGAATCTCAACCCTTGAGTCCCGTTTTCCTGTCACAAAAACCTTCCAATATTGATTTACTTGCTGCATTTATACCCCACAATTTTTCCTGTTAAGGAGGACCACAAGGTGGCATAAATGGCTGGCCTACAGTTAATCCCGCGCAACAACCCTGAGAGAGGCAGGTCACCCATGTTGAGAGAAGACCCTCAAAGTAGCTTGGGCGAAAGGTTTGGGTTTCTATTCATTATTTTTATTATTTTTTTAGTGAGTGACTGTGGCGGCTGACATGAGCCGGCAGGAAGAGAATTACCTATACTCATATCTGCTAGTGCAGATCTTGTTCCAGAGTGCAGAGAAGGAGAGATAAGGACCCCAGAGGCTGCCCTTGCCGGGGGGGGGGGGAAGAATGCACAGAAACGAGAAAACCACCCCTGCATAGGGGTCCTCGAGGCGGAGGTGCTCGAAGGGAGCATCTGTGCGCGTGGAGAAGGCAGAAGGTGGCGCATGGCTGCAGTTGTCTGCCCCGTCTTGCCAGCTCCTCCTGCCCTTACCTCTGCGCTTTCCCTCCTCTGTCGGAGGCAGCGCGCTGGGAAATCGCAAATGCGCCGTGAGGCCGGAAAGCTGGACTAAAAGTGGGCTGCTAGCCCGATCCAACCCGTATATGTTATGTCCTACCCTCTACTACCCTCTACCCTCTACTAGGGTAGAGAACAGTTATCGTGTCAGGTCCTGAGGTAGGCAAAAAAAATTAAAATCTCCTTTTTGGGCCAGTTTGGGCTGGTGTATAATGTGTTGCCTGCTGCATTTGCAAAACGCAACCCAAACTTCGCTCGGCAAAAAGAGATAAAATAAAATAAAATAAAGCAAAGCCTGATTCCGGGCTCCTCCCCTTTCCCAGGGGGTGCTCGTTGTGGGCCAAAAATACCCGCAAGGGTCCCCCTGCGCCAGCGGGCCCAGCTGCCCGCGCCACACCAGGGTGGCGTTACATCATCAGGCGCTGCGGATTGCGGTCTCTTGCATCATCAGGGCAGGACACCAGCTGCTGCGCCGTGGAAGCACACGTGGGGCCGGTTTCGCGCTTTCAGCTTCCCAGCGAGGCCAAATCCCCAACCTCTTGGCTCTGCTGCTTCTCTCTCCCCCCCCCCCCAGCCTAATTGTACATTGCCAGAAGGCCGCCCCCCGCCATTCATCTGACACAGAATGAAAATAGAACTGTCCTGGAAGCATTTTTTTAAAATCTGGGTGTCCCAAGGATGTTTGCATGTGGGTGTTGAAGGACTCGTGGGACCTCCTCTCAGGCCTCGCAGGCCCCAAAGCGGGCGTTTTTTTGTTTTATTTTTTGTGGGAAAGGGCATTTCCAAATGAATGGGGAGCGGGAGATGGGGAGCCTACTCTTCCGTACGGCAAACAGCGAAATGTTGCGCATTGAAGCGCATGAAACCCCAGTGATCACGTTGGGAACGAATGGCGTGCTGTGAGCAAGATTAAAAGTCCCACTGCAGGGAGGAGCTAATTTGCTAGGTGAGGAAAGCAGGGCAGGAGTGTTCATCAATTTTTTTTAAAAAAATGCCGCCAGTTGCTTGATTCTTAACTGGTTGCCGTACTTATTTCCCACTTTTTGTGCGCATGCTTACACGTGTACAACCGCTCGCTTTGGTGGTTGCGAATACAGAACCAGAGACAGGCGGAACGTGGCGGTTTGTCGTGGACTGTTTGGAATAAAAATAAAGTGGTTTTCCGCTTGTGCCTGGGGTATTTGGTCGCAATGTCTCAACTGATGCCCGTTCTTTATTAGTTTAGGAGCCAGTGTGGTGTAGAGATTAACAGTGTCGGGCCAGGACCTGGGAAACCAGGGTTCAAATTCTCACTTGAAGCTCGCTGGGCCACCTTACACCCAGCCACAGTCTTTCACCCTAACCTACCTCACAGGGTTGTTGGTGGGGGTGAAGTGGAAGTGAGAGAACAATGCACACTGCGTTGAGCATCTTGAAGAAGAAGAAGAGGAAGAGTTTGGATTTGATATCCCGCTTTATCACTACCCGAAGGAGTCTCAAAGCGGCTCACATTCTCCTTCCCCTTCCTCCCCCACAACAAGCACTCTGTGAGGTGAGTGGGGCTGAGAGACTTCAGAGAAGCGTGACTGGCCCAAGGTCACCCAGCAGCTGCATGTGGAGGAGCGGGGAATCGAACCCGGTTCCCCAGATTACGAGACTACCGCTCTTAACCACTACACCACACTGGCTCTCTTGGAGGAAAGGTGGGATATAAATGCAGGAATGAGCAGTAGTGAACACCTGGAACGAGATCTGGGTCATGTTTCTGGGTTCCCTGGAAGGGGTGCAGCAATCTGGTGGAATTCGGGCCTAAAGCCCGGCCTGTGGAGAGCAGTGCATTCTGCATGCGGTCAGAGGTACGCCGCTTTGTTGCTCCACATGTCCTCAGGGCTGACACGGGAGCAAAAAGTTTGGATTCTGAGAAGATCCAGCCAGAGTTGAATCCCAGCTTGCTGCTGATTTGTTCTTTGGAATTTACTCAGATGGTGCAAATAGGGTGTTTGGCAGAGGGTGAGAGGAAAAAGTCCCTGCCCCCAAGGAGCTTACAGTCTGAAATTTGACAGAGAGGAAATAACAGAGGAAGCTGTTGTTTCAGTTTGATCATGTATTTAAAAGGCTACTGTAGTGGGGCGCATTCTGGGGGTGTGGCAGGAAGGGGGAAGCACGGGGTGTGGGCTCGATCCTCAGCCCGGGTTGCCGAAGAGACCTTGGCACCGTCTCCAGCTGCTCCACCCTCCGGAAAGGGATCCCCCCAGCCCTCGTGGGCGTCTCTGAAGGGCCCCCTTGTGCTGGCTGGAGTAGACCCTTCTGAATGTCCATTGTCTCGAGACACTGGGGCCTTTATCTCTGCCAAGGCTGATACGCAGTCCTCGACGCACCATTTCTGCAGACTCTCCCCAGTTAACGGCCATTATGTCATTTACGAGAGCATCCCTGTTAATGCCTTTTTAATGCACCATTCTTCTGCAGCCTGGCTTGTTCCCATTTTACAGATGAACTGAGGGCCTGCCGTGGCTGCTGCTGCTGCTGTGTGTTCTGCAACATGACATTGATGCAACAACTGTGCATTCGTGGCGAAATCATACTGAACCACGCACACATTCATTGCGCTTTGCGGGTTCTTCTGCAGTGCAGCCGCGGTACTGACTTCTTGAGGGGTGCCCTTGCGCCATGGCGGGACATGGGCGGTGTGAGGAGTTACTGGGTCTCAGGAGGAAATTATGGGGCATGCACTGATTGGAAATGAAGCAGTACGCTATTTGAAAAGCAACTGTGGTGAACAGATTACGCTAGTAGGTTTGCAAGAAGTTTTGTAAGGTGAATTATTTGAAATATTGCAAGAAAGGCAATGAGGAGAATTATTAGTTAAGTGTAATTAAAGGCAATAGGAAATTAAGAAACGCACAACAAGAGATAAAAGAACGGAAAATCATCAGAGGTGTTGACGGAAGTCTTAAAATATTGTATAAGATGAGAAGTTACTTTGTATGAATGTTGGAATTAATATGTTAAAAAATAAAAATGTATAATAAAAAAATAGTGGAAATGAAGCAGTACGTCTGCCTTCAAACTCTTGCAAGCGCAGGAAGTCTTGAAAACGTGCAGCCGCCCTGATAGCACCAGGAGCACAATTCATCATCAATGCACGCTAAAAGGACATCCGAAGGGTTGCTCTCAGCTGTGAAGCAACTTTTGCGTCACAGAGGTGAGACCGGAATGCCAGCTCTGTGTCTCTCACTCTCTCGCCTGCAGGTGCCCGGTTCCAACTTTCCCCTTCAACCTCCTCTTTGGGTTTCCCCCGTTTTGAAAGAGAGTTTTGACACTTTGGTGACTAAGCTGCTTCAGCAGAAGGCAGGGCAGGTTCACTGGGGCTGCGGTTTTGTTTTTGGCTCAGCCCTGGAGGGAATATCGCCGGATAAGTTGGGTCAGGTTTGCTTTTGCAGGAAGTGCCCAGCCTGCTTCCTCGCGAGACTCTGGCTCAGCGGTTCCAACAAGGAGCGGGCAGGTGTGTGTGGATTTTGGGGTTCCCCTACAGTGGCACCTTTAGGGACACCCGGCTTCACACGACTCCCCCCTCGGGAGGAATGCGCAACTGAAATATCAAGCGTGCATGTCCTGGGCTGCAGCCTCTGGGCTTCTGATAAGTTACAGCTGTTGTCTCCTTGGAGCTGCTGATAAAGGCAGAGGCCTTGCAGCTTTCGCTTGGGGCGGCCAGCTGCCGAGGTGAGCCGGGTGCAAATCCTGCAAGGGTTCCTCTGGAGGAAAAGAGTGCAGGGAGGTTTGGGGGAAGAAGGGCCCTTGCTCGCGGGCAGAAGATCCCAGGTTTGACCCTCAAAGGCTAGGCGGGCTTTTCCTGCGTCCTCTTGCAAAAAGAACATATCCGCTTTGGAGTTTCCTGGAGTTCAGCAAAAGCTCTCTTTCCCTTGCACCTCCCAAAGGTGTCCCGGCAATTATGGCGAAGGCGTTTACTTCAAAGCGCAAGGAGGTGCAAGTTTCGCTCGGTTTGCACATCCCCCCCTCCCGTGGGAGTGCACTGGAGGGGGGCCTGTGCTATCTCTGGGGCAGAGGCAGTTTGGCACATAGGGGAATTGCGACCATTTCTGGAGTGGGGCATGTCTGCAGAGCTATGCAAGAACATTGTGTGTGTGTGTGTGTGTGTGTGTGTGTGTGTTTGGGGAGCTGGATGCTCTCTTCAGGTGGGCGAGTGGGATTTGAGGTGAATAGGTGGCGTCACCCTGTGGGATTTGATGATTCCCTGAAAATTCGCAGTGTGTGTGGGGGGGGAATTTCTGACTCTTCAATCAAAGCCTCCTTCGTCCTCTCTAACTCCTCCTTCCTTCCTTCCCTGCAGGATTGGGTCCCACACCATGGCTGGAGCGTAGTCAGACCCTCCCCCCCACACCAGCCGTGTCTCGCATGGGCCCGGCGTGTGGGGGGAGTCAGCCAATGAGAAAGCAGCGACGGGACCCCCCCTTCCTTTGGTGAGTGGGCTGGTTTTCAATGTCCTCCCATGAATGAATTTTTTATGCATTATTTTTTTGCACTTTCCGGTTTTGCCCTTTTCAGCAATTTTTGGGATTTCTGTGTTTTGTATTGTTTTTTCAGTCGGCAGTGGGGGGGGGGCTGTATTTGGGGGTGGTTTTGCTGAGTTTTGGGGAGGAGGTTTGCAGTTCTGGCGCATACTACGCAATAATGGAGCAATAATAGGGGACCTTTTCCCAAGCGACGGCCACGGTCCCTTCTGAGCAGCCTTTCGGGGGCCACAAAGGGCGTGGCCAGAGGCAAAGGTGTTCAGGTTATAAATGTGACTTTTGCCTTCCGCGCATGCTTGCGCATCCAGACAAGCAAGAGGCCTTCTCAAGGGTTCACATTCCAGCTGGGCAAAAATCTTTGGGGTGCAAAGCTGAGCTGGTGAGGGCTGTGGCGTGTGGAATGTTCTGGGGGCCTGAAGAGGTGGCCTGGAGGGGCCACACTGGACTCCTTAGGCCTGTGATTTCTCGCCTCTGACACAGATAATTGAGAAGGATACAGTTTGGCATATCAGAAAACATGGCTTTGTGTGTGTGCGTTTGTGTCAGACAGTGCTGTGGAGGAAATCTCCCCCTTGATGCACATTCCTGCGTTGCGAGGCCGTGAAACGAGCGCACATTGCCTCTCTCTAGGAATACGGAAAGGCGAGCCTCTTTGCTCACAGTTGTGCACATTGCACTTTTATTTTTATTTCTCCACAGCTGGGGACAATAGCTGGGCGCCCGCGCGTTGCAAAGACACACAGGCGCACATACGCAAAAGCCGATTAGCTCTACCTCTCTCGCTCTGCCCTTCCTTCCTTCCTTCCAGCCTGTGAGGGGGCCTGACAGACCAGGCTTGGACCTTGGCACAATTCCTCCCCCCCCCCCCGCGCATCTTTGGCAAGCTGCCAGTGTAGCAGCTGGGCATGTTGCGAGGGGGGGGAGACAGAGAGCGCAAGGGAGGCGGGACATGGAGGGAGGTTCTCTCTCTCTCTACGCAACCACAAGGAGGCAGAGACAGGGAGAGAGAGAGAAAGAGAGTCTCACATGCGCCTCCTCCAAACGCCCAGCCACAGCTGTGACCTTAAAAGGCTCCTTGTCGGAGTGAACGCTTAACCCCACGCTGGCTGCTTCTCGGGGGCCAGGCCCACGGACACAGCCTGCCCCCCACCCGCCTCCATTTTTTTGCTACCCTCCCCATAGTCTCTCCCCCCCCCCCAGTGGCTTCTGGGTTTTACAGAAGGGACAAAGGCTCCCAGTGGCGTTATGACTATTGTTATGAGTTTGTGTGAGACAGCGGTTTGCTTTATCTGCACTTTCCCCCACTTGCGTCACAGAGGGAGGCGAGTTTGGTTTGTGCGTGGCTTCTGCCACACCACCCAAAACGTGGAAATGTTTTCGTACGGCCGCAACATGGCCGCCCTGGATGTGAGGGGGAGCGCCCCTCTGTCTGGCGCATGCCCCGCCTCACGATGGGCCTTGCGGCGCTGGGCCAGGGTCCTAGGCGCCACAGAGCATTGTGGGATTGATGGCGCGCTTGGCCTGTTCACCTTGCGTGATGCTGAGCTGCCGGCAAGGGCCTTCTTCGTGCACACAAACATAAAACAGTGAGCTCCTGTGCCCATGCCCAGCCTCCTTTTCCGCCACCTCAGAATTCCCTCAGAAACTGCCTTAAAAGCTTGAGGCTTCCTCCTGATGACACAGCACAGGAACTAGTGGGGAATCTTGCTGCTTGCTCATTTTTCCGTGGCCTTTCTTGTTTCTCTTTTTAAAATTGTCTCCCGGTTGCTCTGGAAGCGGTCCGCTATCAGAAAGAAATAGGGTCCCACCGTGAGGGAAAAGGTGTCCGGGCTGCGCACTCACGCCTCCTCTAGCCTGAGTCAGCCCACTGAGGCTTGTGGGCCTGGATGGGGTGACGGAGATGAGGCAGGGGTCAGGGCCCTCTCTCCTCACAACGTGGCAGACCTCTGGCGGTGGGGAACAGCGGTCTCTTCAGCCGTTGTGCGCTTGCAGGGCGCATGGGCCCGCCTGTGGAGGTGTGTGCGCAGGGAGCTGCCCTTTTGTGACGCCACAACTTTCCCTTCCTTTGCGTCTTGTTTTGTTCTGCTTTCCCCTCTCTGGTCTCTGCGCACTCATGTCCTCCGGCGCGTGTGCGGCCGCAGGTCTTGCCGTTGCGCCTCTACTCCTCTGGCGCGTGGGATCGAACAGCCCGCCCTCAGATGAAGGGGAGCTCTGCGTGCGTGCGTGCGTGCGCGTGCATTGCAGGGAAATACATAGCTAGATACACGGTGTGTGTACGTCTAAGCGTTTACACATTTGCAAAGTTTCATGCGCCGCCCATGTCTGTTATGCACTCCTGGCCGGTATGACTGTGTTGGGGTTTGCTCTGTGTGTGTGTGTGTGTGTGTGTGTGTGTGTGTGTGTGTGTTTTCCCTGTTAGGCATTTCTTGGTTTCCTCAGAACGGAAGGCCGGCAGTTCGGGGCTGGGCAAGGGGGAGGCCGCCTCATCGTCTGGGATTCCCAGGCGGGGCAACGATGTGGGGAGCTGAGTGGAGGAGGGAGCTGTGGGGGGGGGGGAGTTGACAATGATGTCACCCCAGCCCTTTAAACCAGGACAAGTTTCCCGGGGGTGGAGGGAACGAGGGGGGGGCTGAGTCACTTGTGGCCGGAATTCACCCCCCGCATGTGCTCTGCTGACTTGGCAGGGACCCCGAACCCCACACGGCGTGTGTGTGTGTGTGTGTGTGTGTGTGTAAGGGGGGGAGGGCAGGACACGCCGGCAGGCAAGGGGAGGAAGCACAGAAGTTAACACACACGCACGATTCCCTTGGCTGTGCGCTGTGTGTGAGGCAGTCAGTGCTCCTTTGTGTACCCCTGGGGGACAGCAACGCTTTGAAGCGCGCCATGCCTCTCTCGGGCCACAAGGTAAGCCCAGGCCGTAGGAGTGGGCGTGGGTGTGCGTGGGTCTCTCTCTGCGCGTCTGCCTCCTTTGTGTGTGTTTAAGGGAAGGATTCTGCGAGTGGCAGAGAGAGAGTTTCCGTGCCGGTTTTTCTCCTGGCACATGTCGCGCGCTCAACTCTCGCCGGCTCAATCTCAAACAACTCCCTGAGCTGGGATTCCTTCACATCGAGGGTGTGTGTGTGTGTGTGTGTGTGTGTGTGTGTGTGTTTGGGTCCTACATGACCCTTTGGGTCCCTTCCAACTCAAGGTGTGTGTTTATTTGCCGTGGGCATTGCTGTTGCAGCATTCTCAAGCGAAATTGTATGTTGTGTGTGTGTGTATTTGGGGCAGGGGGAGTTGATTCCCACAGGGTGTGTGGCTCTGGTGGCGCTTGCCCCCACTGTGCCAACGGCGACGTGCGCCTGTGCTTCTTCTGGGCGGGGGGGGGGACGCAAAGGGGTCACTCTATAAAGTTTTTGTCTCTCGCTCGGCAAAGGTTGCAAGACTTTCGGGACGAGTTGACTCACTTCTGCCCCAGTGTTGTAATCTTGTGCAAGGACCCTGTTTCTGCTCAAACTCTTACGTTTTGTTTTAGTGCAATCCCCCTCCTGCCCCGCCAAGCTTCAAGGCCACTTTTGTAAAAAACCCGTGCGCCCCCCCCTTCTTAGCGCCTGTCTGCCTGGGTCCTTCGCTCTGCGCATTTCGTGAAACAATACGGATATGGGGCAATGTTTGTATATGTGCGTGCAAATTCAGATACGTCCGTACGTCTGGACGTTTCTGTGTCTAAAACAGCTTTCCCAGAACTGCTGCCCTCAGCCCTGAAGGGGTGGTGGTTGTTGTTTTACTATTTATTTATTTCATAAAACTTATATATTGCTTGTTCGTGGAAGAAAACCCTCAAAGCGGTTTACGGCGAAGATGACGTGGCGAAATTATCTCTAAGAAGTTTACAGCCGTAATTTAAAATGTACAGAAAGTTAACAGTGCAATAGAATAGACTAGGGCAAATTCAAACCCCCACAAACTTTCTGAACATCTAGGTGGGCTTGGCCAGAGTGGATGTGGCACTCATTTTATAACCCGCTTATACAATAAGTAATACGTTATCATTATCACTACTGCTATTATTAAACAAGAAGGTTTTCAGCAGGCTCCGAAAAGAGTACAGTGAAACCGCCTGCCTGATAATCCTTCAGCAGGGAGTTCCAAAGAGTCACACTAGATGGCCAAGTCCTTACAGATGTGGTGCAGTTATTCAGTGGTGCCTGAAAAATGCCTGTGGGGCTGATGAGAACTACAGTCCAGAAAACCTAAAGTTGGGGGAGCCGATGTGTCTCTTTAGAAGGTGTTACACACCTGAATTTTTTCATCTGTGTGTGCCCTTTGTGTTGGTGTGTATCTGTGTGTTCCTTAGGGGCATTTGATGCGCGCGCGCACACATTTCCCCCCCACAATAACCCCCCCCCCAAAAAATGTGGAAGGCCCCTTTTGATTTCTGGGTGTTTCCTGCTCTCTCTCTTTTGAGGCAGGTAGATGCAAATCTGGAAATGTGGGTTATTGGGAACCCAGGTCAGAATCTTGAGAAATCTGTCTGGGATTCCCCAGCTGCGTAACCCAAGGGAAAAAAAGGGGGGGGGGATTCCCAGCCCTGTTGTGATCTGTTAACCCCTGAAATGCCGAGGGGTTTTCCTCGGGCGCAAGTTAGCTGAACGCCCTGCTGGGGAAGGCTTAGTGGTGTGTGGTGATCTGCCCTCCCCTCCCACCCCTCAGACCTAAGCAGAAAAGTCATGCAAAACAGAAAAATACGCCTGCGCTTCTTGTGAATGATCTATTTGTGCGATTGGCCCTCGTGGGCGAAGGAGGAGGAGTCGGAGGAGTCATGGCAGATCACCACACGCCCACTCCATTGGACAGCTCAGACGCACCGCGTGGGTCCCTCGCGCATTGGCCCTGCGCACCCCTGGGCGCTGCTTGCGATGTGTATATTTCCCCTAGTGAGTTGGCTAGTGCGCTGCTGTGGCGGCATCTTGAGGGTGGCAGTTGTGAGGGGACCTGCTTACGTCAGCCTGCCCCTGGCTGTGTGGTCCTCTGACCATGCGCCCTCGGTGCGTTGGCTGCTGCGACGAGCGCTCATTGTTTGGCTTGCTGGCGCTGGGTTCAAGGAAGTCGTGGGCTCCTGCCGTCACGCCGTCAGCCCACCGTGCTGCGAAAGTGGCGCACGCGGGGGTGTTGCTTCACCGCGCACTGTTGCGCGTGGGTTTGTCTGTCGCACTGCCCTGTGGGGGGGGGGTGTGTTTTCCGGATTGCTGTGTGTGGGCAGAACTGGGCCGCTTCGTGTATCTCTCTCTGTGTGTGAGCGTGTATGTTTTATCCTGACTTGCATTTATAGATTGATGTGTGTGGATGCCTTGCGTTTTGAGGGGAAGGCGTGTGGGCTTCTCTCTGTGTGTGTGTGTGTGTCACTGCGAGGGGTGTGTTTTGTGCCTCCCTCTTGGTGTGCGCGCATTAAGGATATGAACCGAATTAACTCTCGCCCTCCTCTCCTCCCAATTCTCTCAGTGGTTTCCAGGCCATGGGGGTTTGGGGAGAGAGAAATGGCAGCCTTTCTGGTGTTGACTCAGCGCTGACACAGCTGTTCTCACCCTCCTGTGTGCGAATGTGTGGGAGACCTGTTCATTGTGCCTAATGAATCACACACACACACACACACACACACACACACAAGAGCCGCTGATCCCTTGCAAACAGGTTCCTAAACCCACATCCCAGAAAGCCGCCGGTTGCTCCAGGTTCTCCTGACCTACTGGGTCTTCCCACGCTTTGCTCTTTGAGTGCTCCCTCTCCACGCTCCCTGGGGGGAGGACTATGGCTCTGGCGTCTGCCAGAACCCGGAGGAAAGATCCTGTGCACCTCCCCCTGGACTGGGGTTGGGATGGGGGTCTCCTTGTTAGGATGCCGGTCGCTACCAGGACAGATGAAAGGAAGCCAGTCTTCATGGAGTGCACAGTTAACGTGCGGAACTCCCTGCCACAGGCCACCGATTTAATAGGATTGTACAGATTCACAGAGGAGGAGAGAACCACCGATGGCTTATGTTCTAACGGAAACTGGGTGGAAGCCAAGGGAGAAGTGGTCTCGATGCAGACATACAAGTGCCTTTGGGTCCCCGTTGCCCTGAATCCGTGTTCGTTCCTTACATTTGTGACTTGCTCCCTGCCCAAATGAGGCCTGTGTCTACGTATTTGCGGTGTTTTGCGTGCATTTGCACACCTTACAAGTGCGCGCTGCGTCTGTGCATACATCCCCACCTGTGTGTCTGTTTGGGTACATCTTTGGGGTGGGTGCAGGTGACACATTCTGTATCTCTGGGCATCTTTATTGACCCAGACAGACACCCACGGTTGGCACCAGCCCAGAGCCCGATTTGCCCTCCCGAGCCAACGCAGACCCTGCTGTAACGCCCTGCCATTTGCCTGCATCTCCTTGCGAGGTGGGGGCCTGGTTCCTTAAGCAGGAATGAATTAGGACTGCAAGGTTTCTTTTGCGGCCTGGCTCCACCTGGAGTGATGTTAGCTCAACTCCCTAGGTGAGCACCTTCTCTCTCGCCTACATCAGAGAGAGAGAGCGCCTTTTCAGTGGTGGCTCCCGGGTTGTGGAATTCCTGACCAAGAGACACTAGACTGGCTCCCTCTTGGTTATCATTCCTTTCTGACCGTTGCGCCACCTCCCACGCCCGCCTTTGTGTCCTTCACCCTCTTGGGCCCCCATTCACTCTCACTTTCGGCCGGTCACTCCCTTCTCCTCATTCACGCCTTGTGTCGGTGCCCTCCATGCTCAGGCACACTTACCCGTGATGCGCACAGTCTCCCGTGACTCGCTGCTTCCTCTGCGGTTGGGGCGACTTGCCATCGTCTCTGCTTCCCTTTTCTTGTAAATTTGTCCCGTAAGCAGCGAGCAATCTCTGTTTCGGAGAAAACGAATGCGGAGGGGAAACTGAAAAAACCTTTCCCCAAAACAACACAGCTCCGGGGGGGGGGGGGGGATGTTTCACCCCACCATTGATACTGGGGAAAATTTCTAAATCTGCTGGGCGGGCATTGATCCGCTTGATCTTCTGCCCCATGGCAGTGGGCAGAGGGGGCACTTTTTCCATTTTGTGCCATGCCCTTTGGGGCCAATCTGGCGGTGCCCTTTCCGCCCCACTGGGTTCCGGGCAGCCGCCCCCGGGACCCTTGTCCCCGCGCCTTCCTGGAGGCGTGGGAGTGTTGGAGATCCCCTGCGCATCATGTTCGGTGCGCTGTGCGGGGGCCGCTGACGCGCATGCCCAGGGAAGGAGGGTCACCTCACCTCCTCACCCAGAACTCTGTGCGTGTGGCGGGATGGGTGGGTGCTGAGCGCGAGAGAGGTTGTGGGAGTATGTCGGGCGACGGCGCAACGCTGCGATGTGACAGAACTGATGGCTCTAGGTGTGCGTGTGTAGGAGCAAAAGAGCGCAACCACACATGTGGGTGTGTGTCTTTGTGTGCCCTGCTTTTGTTATTTTAGATTTCTAGCATCAAATAGGTGTCTTTTGTGTCTGCTGGCTTTGGCCACGCCTTCTTCTTTGGGCTGTGCATCGACAGCTGCTTGCACAGGAAATGGTTCGCTAGACCCGTGTGTGTGTGTGTGTGTGTGTGTGTGTGTGTTGGGGTGCATTTCCTGTCCCTCCCCCTACTTCCTCCACTCACACGAGCTGCCTCACTTCCTCCCTGGGTGGACGGTCCCCAGTGACATCCCTGTCGATTTCCCCCATAATGCAACGCGGGCTTTTAGAGCGAGGAATGGTTTTGCGGGGGGCGGGAGGGGCGATATAATGCTTCTCTGAAGTTGCAGCTGCCTTGGCCTCCTCGCTGGGAGAAATCTTCAGCCTAGTAGCTGTCGTTAACACCCACACATGCACAGGCCCTGGAGCGGCGAGGGGTGCGCGCGTTGGCACCCTGGCCAGACTGGGTGGGAACTGGACGCTTCTGCTGTCCGAGGAAGGGTGTAGTAGCTGGAGGCTGGGTGAGTCCCCAGACGGGCCAGCCTCACCCTCCTACGCCAGCTGCACTGCCAGGACTTGCCCCCATCGCTTCCTCTTGGCTCGCTCACAGTTGCGTCACAGCTCAGCCTCGAAATCCCCACAGAAGCAGCAGCGTGGAGTTTGTGAGGGTTGGCAGTAGTGGGACAGAGAGGAGCTTGCTCGTTTGTGTGCAAATCAGCAGGGCGCATGGATGTCGCTGGGCGTGAGGAGATGTGGGGCAGTGTGTCACAGTGGTGTGAGCAAGAGACCGAGTGTGTGGTTGGCGTCACCGGCTGGTTCACACCAGAATGCAAGCACACAGGCGCACAAAGTTTTCGTACAGCCCGGGGGCATGGCGAGATCATGTGGAAAGCTCCCGGGTGTTTGGGCACACATGGAGATTGCGTGTGTGCCAGCAACATGGGCTGCACATGTTTGGAAACGGGCGTGTGTAGCCACACGTGTGGGGGGGTCACGGGTTTCTGAACACGCACAAACACATGTCATTTGGCCCTGGGGTGTGTGTGTGTGTGTGTGTGTGTGTACAGATTTGCGTGCCTGTTGAATCCTTCCTTGTTCGTTTTATTTAGGAATGCATGTTCCACATTCTCTGCTGTCTGAAAGAAAGAAAAAACATGTCTTAACAGCATTATGACACCACATACACACACACACACACACACACACACACACACACAATGCCCCAAAATAATCTACGCAACCGAAAACACAAATAAACTAGAAGCAGCGCAGGAGTCATCCTAACACGAGCTAACAGAACTGGAATTTGGAATTGTCAACAAACAGAGTCCTCTGGGATTCCTTTGCTGTTGCAGCTACTTTTTCACCTTGGGGGTGGTCAGCCAGTCGAGATGGTGAAGACAAGGGTGCCCTGGGGGGCAAAGCGGCCCAGAACCTGGATCTCAGTATTGGAAGGTGTGTATGCCTGGCCTTACAGACTTGCGGTTCAACCTGAGGGGGGAGCAGAAAGGCGTATGTTGGGGGCCGGGGTGCTGGTGTCCTGTGCCGGAGCTGAGCTCACGAGGGTGAGAAAATGCAGCGCGTATGTCTTTGCTGGTGATATGGATCTCGCACGAGTGTGAGCGTGCAAGGAGTGTGGAAGTATTCTATCGGTGAACTCTCGAGGCAGGTAGCACAGATTCCCCAATTCGGAATGGATCTGCAAAGTTAGTGTGTGGCTTGTCTGAACAGGGCAAGCGAAGGGCTTTAGACCCCTGTGCCTTTTCGGCTGGGATCGCAACTTTCCGTCGGTGTGGTGTCTGTGCTCAGCCGCCACATCTGGAAGCAGAAATGCTTCTGAATTTCTCTATGTAGCATATAATCATATTTGTATACAGTAGAGCTGTAATATCACCCAAAAACGGTTACAAGTCCATATCATAATTTTCATAATTTTGACCTGGCGATACATTGCGAATCACGATGTGTGTGTGTGTGTGTGTGCTGTGCAAAAATCACAATGTGGGAAGAAACATGAAGCTAGCCAGTGGCTGTCGACATTGCTCCATCCTTATTTCAGACATCGCGATGTATCGGTATATCATAATGTTTAGCCGGTGATACATTGCAATGTTGAAAACCAGATATGGCCCAGCCCTAGTTATATAGGCAACAACCATTCTGTGCTGGGGTAACGTTCCTGACCCCATGACGGCGGAGAGCCTTTTCCCAGCCACTTCCAGGTCGCGGTGCTATGCGCATGCGCGGTTGTGCGTTAATTGGACGTGCGTAAATCGGCCGTTGGCTGTAGACGGCAGTACACCTAGGGAATAATTTCAGCATGGAGTGCATTTTGGGTGATGCAAACACACTCCGCAGGCGTTGTAACTTTCCCTGAGCTTACCTGTGTCGGAACAGCCTGTTTTTCGGGCATATTATTAGTGTGCGTCCTCTCCACGTCCAATTTGTCGTGCATGCCTCTGGAGGTTTTGTGCTATGTCCCCAGCAGCCTCGTTGCCGTGATTTGCCTGTGTGTTCAGCTCAAGCGTCGGGCACCCTTGGCGTGTCCCATGCTCTGTCGCTGGCGTGCGGTTGGCGCATTCGGAACGGAGGCTCGACTTTCTCTCACGCCCTCTATGGCGGAGAGACCACTTCCCCCAGGGACGCCTCCTCTCTGCCCCCCCTCGCCACATTTCACAAGGCAGGAGTATGCACAGGAGGTCTTACGACATTCCCCCCCCCCCGGCTTTACTTGCTCCAACGCAGCCGCCGCTGCCCCGTCCCGCCCTGAGCCAAACTTAGCTCTCTGCTCTTCCAGAAATAGCCGTGGTCTTTGGCTTCAGGGTTGCTATTTGGTCTGGACGTAAATTCACGCCCCGGCTCTCCCTATTCTGAGTTAAAGGTTGGGAGGAGGGCCCTGCTAATACCCCCCCCCCCAGCTTGTGTGTGTGTGTGTTTGGGGGTTTCCTAAGTGCAGCCATGTTTGGGGCAGTCAGACCCCCCCCAGCTGCCTCTCCCACCACCCCTCCAGTAGCCGTGGGTGGACTCACGAGACACTGTCTGGCTCACGCCCACGGTAGGCTGACCACACCGGTGCTGCTGGCGGAGGGGGGGGCGGCGGCTGGTGTGTTTGGCCCCGGCTTATGGTAGGACGTAGACCCAGACATGCTTGGAGGGGGGCGGTTTGAGGCGAAAAGACTGTGTGAGCCGTGAGTCACCAGCGGTGACTAGCGAGCCCCTTCTTCTTTCCTTTTCCTTGCCGTCGTCGTGGGGCAGCGTGGGGAAAAAGTTGCCTCCGGTTTGTTTCCGCCAAACCCCAGGCCTGCAAACCCCCCCCCCACTTGCAGTGGTTAAGGCAGGTTATTTTGGGATGGGAGGCGGGAGGTGTAGGGGGGAGAGAAGGAATAAATCCCGGCAATGCCTCACAAGCCTTATGCATAAGGCTGGATGATCCCGGGACCTTGTTCCAGCTGCCACCCTCGCCCACCAGCACAGGGAAGCAGTAGTCGAATTATAGAATCGTAGAGATGGAAGGGCCCCTGAGGGTCATCCAGCCCAACCCCTGCCCCCCGCAATGCAGGAATGGGCATGCGCAGAGTGCTTTTCCCTTGACATTCAGTCACCAGGACTCGCACCCAGCAATAGGGCTTTTCAGGACAGTGACGTGGGCACAACCCGCTAAGAAAATGATCACAGAGTCTCTGCGCACACTGAGCCAGAAGATATCACTGACAGATCTTTTGTCTGCAACCCAGATTTCCTGGTATGTGTGTGTTGTTAAAAGTTTGAGGCCTGACAAAGATACCTGCTCACAGGTTGGAGCAGAAATTTTGTTGGAGCAGAAATTGGACACACACACACACACACACACACACACACCGGCCTTACTCTCTCATCTACCAAGCAGAAGCAAAATTTGAGGGGTTTTTTAAAAACTTGGGGCATGGCGGGTGGTGTGAATTTCAGTTTTTTTTAATTTTAACCGCTCACCCTGCCAGTGCTTCTTAGCTGCACTGGGAAGGGAGAAATGAAATGGCAAAATATAATTTTCACACACGTACACACATTTTAAAAGGTTAAGAGAGAGATACTGAAGCATACGACAACCTTGCAATGTAGGCCAGTGCGATGATCTCCGTTTTGTGGGCTGCTCAGTGCACACATCCACATGTGTGTGTGTGTGTTGTGGAGGACCATGAATTGCAGTCTTTTCCAGCTTGCTTGCCACATTTCCTCATGGGGGGGCTGGGGGCGGGGAATGCCACAGGTAGGCGGAGCCATGGGCAGGACTGGTTGGGGCAATGGGTTTGGCTTTTACCTTTGCAAAGTGCACTACGTTGTGGATACGCGCAAAGATCGGAGGTTTCTGCAAACACACGCACCCCTCTCTGCCCAGACAAACAAGAGGCAATATCTGTTGGAAGTGGCTCAGAGTGGCTGGGGCAGCCCGGTCAGATGGGTGGGGTACAAAAAAACAAATCTTTGTTATTGTTGGGGCTGATGGGAGTTGTAGTCCAAGCCAAGGTGGGCACCATATTTTGGAAAGCTGATCTGACTGGCAGTGGCTCTCTGGGGTTTTCAACCGAGAAACCTTTGCTGCCGGCCTCTGCTTAGAATTGGTAAAGATATGAACCTGCTCTGCCCCAGTGTGTGCAAATCGCCCGAAATCATTGCGATAGCCGTGTTGAAAACCAGAGCGCATAACCTCTGAATGCAGATCATGTCTGCATTGCAAAAAGAAGACAACCCCTCTCATTCCTGCAGTTTGAAACGACAAGGGAAACAGTAATTATTAGTTATTATATGTAGCAGTTGTGCGATTTAATAACACAACTAACAAGTCAGGATCAGCGCATATGTTTTGTGGTGCCTTAAAGGCTAACGCATTTGCTATGGTGCAGGTTTCTGCGGACTTACAGACAGCTTCATCCTATGCAGGAAGTGTTGCCCTGAGGGTGTTGAGTGTGCTTTTTGAGGGGAGATGCTCAGTAGCCGGTGTTGGTTGTAGCAATTACGAGTGTCAGACTAGGAACTGGGAGAGCAGGGTTCAAAACCCACACTCAGGCACATGAAGTCCACTGGGGGATGACCTTGGACCAGTCACTAGCTCTCAGCCAAAAAAACCCAAAGGACCCCTGACAGTTAAGTCCAGTCACAGACGACTCTGGGGTTGCGGCGCTCATCTCGCTTTACAGGCTGAGGGAGCTGGTGTTTTTCTGCAGACAGTTTTTCCGGGTCATGTGGCCAGCATGACTAAACCGCTTCTGGCGCAATGAAACACTGTGACGGAAACCAGAGCGCACGAAAACTCCGTTTACCTTCCCGCCGCAGCGGTACCTAGTTATCTACTTGCACTGGTGTGCTTTCGAACTGCTAGGTTGGCAGGAGCTGGGACGGAGCAATGGGAGCTCACGCCGTCGGGGGATTCGAACCGCCGACCTTCTGATCAGCAAGCCCAAGAGGCTCCGTGGTTTAGACCACAGCGCCACCTGCGTCCTACCTTATAGGGTTGGTGTTGGGATTAAACGAGGGGAAGGTGAACCGCATCTGCCACGCTGGGCTCCTTGGAAGAGGAGAAAGGATATGAACGCAGCAAATAATTAATAGTGAAGTCAGGGGGAATAAAATGCAGAGGAGCACAGTGATAATGAGGTAGTTGACAACAAGGGTTATCAGGTGCAATTTTATGCCACCACCAATAATAATAATAATAATAATAATAATGTCGTCTCTTAAGGTCCTGCTGGTTTACTTCTTCTAGCTGCTTTTGCTAAAAAGCAACACCACGCTATTAGGTATTATAATTAGGAATTATAAGTAATTACAGCAACAAGAGACAAAACACCTGGCAGAATTAGATAATGGTAAAAAGGCAATGCAGGTCAAGGGTCTGGGGCAGTTTCCAGTAGAGGAGATCCCACATGCAGCACGTCTCAGGTGGGGGGCAAAGGTCTTCCTGACCCCAGCCACCCCCCACAAGCTGCCCCTGCCCAGCAAAAGCGCTTCTCCTTTGCAGAACACAGACGCCGTGTGCAGAGTTCTGAAGCAGCCTCCTCGAAAGACTAACCCAAGCCATTCTCTCTTTTTCTATCTCTACGATTTCCAGACCTCATTAGGAGACGGAGGTGAAAGATGATTGGCAGCCACGCGGAGGACGTCGTGTGATTGGCCGTCTTCTAGGAGAGAAAGAGAGAGAAAGAGACAGAGAGAGCCACTCAGAGCTTCTCCAGCACAGTAGGTGTGTGCAGGGTGCGATTTCCATCGGGAGAGGCGGAAGGGGCGGGTGTGGTAGGGCAAGGGTTAACCTTGGGGCTGGCAGGAGCAGAAGCCCCGCCTCCCTTCCCCACATGAAGGAATTCCATTGGAGGGAGGGCAAAGGAGGCCCTGTGTTGATTGGATGAGAGGAACACATGGCTCTGTTAACTCTTTCTTTCCTGCTGCTTAACTCTATATCCACAGAGATGGGTGGAGAAGGGAATGAGTTTCTGCTACTAAATTAATTGCGTCCAGCCCACTAATAAGGCAGAACCGAGGAAACTGATATAAAACCACTGCAACATGTGTTTGTGTTTACTTATATAAAATTTTAGGAGTTCACATTCGTTTGAATGTTGTTTTGCATACACCTTTTGTTGCTTTCAGCAGTAAAAGAAACAGAACTACATTGTGTTTGCTATAAATAGCTTATAGACCTTTGTATAATTTGAATTCGTGATTTCCAATTCAGGCCATGTTCATATTTATTTAATCTAAAACGGAGATCATGCACCCGAATGACTTAATGCCAAGATTTGGGGTGGACATTTAATTGGACATTTGAGCAACAAGTGTCAAGGCTTCTAACATTATTGTTTATGCTATCCCTGGCTGGGCTTAATCCAGATCATCTTTTTCCCAAGCCTGGTGCCCACCTGGTGCGTTTGACTACAACTCCCATTATCATCAGGCTGATGGTAGGTGTAGTCAAAGCGAGAGGGCGCCAGGTTGGCCAAGGCAGACCGGTGAGGAAACTGGGTGCCTTTCAGATGTTGTTGGACTACAACTCCCCTCAGCCACCACAGCCAGTGATCTGGGATGATGGGAGTTGTAGTCCAGGAATATCGGGAGGCCTCTGCATTTTGCTTGTCCTCCCTGGGAATCTAGACCCAAGGTGGGCAATTGAAGCAAACATATTTGTGAATTGCAAGTAATTCGTGTGCTCTCTTTTTTCTCTCCCCCTCAGCATTTTATGTGGCTGTGACTGGAGAAGGGGAATAAACCAGAGGAAACTGCAGCAAGCTGCGACTGGGTGGGGGCACCCGTCGCTCAGATCCGGGGGGGTGGAGGGTGGGGTACCAAGGCGCATCCACCACAGCAGGAGAGGTAAAAATAATAATAATAATAATTACTTGAGGAAATGAATAATGTGCTCATTTGTTGTTGTTGGGGTGGAATAGCAAAGTGGGGGGCCGTGAACTTAGTTGGGACTGGGGCTGCAAGATATCTATTTACCGCATTTTTCGCTCTATAAGACGCACCAGAGCACAAGACACACCTAGTTTTTGGAGGAGGAAAACAAGAAAAAAATTATTCTGAATCTCAGAAGCCAGAACAGCAAGAGGGATCGCTGCGCAGTGAAAGCAGCAATCCCTCTTCCTGTTCTGGCTTCTGGGATAGCTGCGCAGCCTGCATTCGCTCCATAAGACGCACACACATTTCCCCTTACTTTTTAGGAGGGGAAAAAGTGAGTCTTATAGAGCAAAAAATACAGTACATATTTCTATGTTTATTTCAAAGAATCTGCACCCCTTCTTTCCATTTTTTTTTTTTTTTTAAATTTAAGCCCCCAAATGGCTTAACCAAATTTATAAATTCCGAAACGCACATTTTGGCAATTGTCGCAAAAGTGAAATCTTGCAGCAGCGGCAGCAGCAACAACAGCTAATTATCTGGGCGTATGAATATGAAAAGAAAGTTCTAAATGAAGTGCTGTGAGGTGCAGAGGGGGCACACATAGAAGGCTGCCTAGTGGTTGGGGTGGGGCGGTCATTTGAAAGGGAAGTTGCTAGACGGGGAAGGAGGGCTGGGAGAAACTGTCTTGCCAGAAACCCTGGATAGCTGCTGCTGCCAGCCAGTGCTAGATAGCCAGAGCTAGATAGATGCCAGTGGTCTGATCTGACACAAGCTAGCATCCCATGTCCCTTTGAGGAGCAGCTGGCAGGATGGACGGGAGCGGGCCTTGGACAGGGAAAACAGGATGCTGGACTTGAGGGTCCAGGAAGCTGGAATAAGCTCCATATTGTGGTTTTTTGGGGTGGGGTGGGGCTGAGATTGTGGGAGGAGCCAGCAGCTGGAAGGGGTGGGCCTTAGGAGGAGATGGGTGATGGGTTTGCCAGAGGGGAGGAGGAGGGGGAATTGGCCTCCATGAAGGTGGGAAGGAGCTCCCTGCTTGGTGCCTGAACCCCACTTCTCCCCCCATCACAGGCTGGATGCATCGCACAGTGGAGCAGTTGGGGGGCCGTGCTGGACGGGACCCCTTTTCTCTCGGCAACCTGGGCTGCAGCGGCAACGCCTGGAGCTCCTGCCATTCCCGACCATGGCTCCAGGGCGGCAGGTGAGTGGCTTATGCCTGGGGAGGTGGGAGCTGCTGGGAATCGTAGTCCAAAGGGGTGGCGCTGGCCGGGGCAGATGGGAGTTGTAGTCCAGGAAGCACCAGGCTTGGCGAAGGCTGTTCCACACCTGACTTGTGCGTACGTGTATGTGTGTGTGTGTGTGTGTGTGTGTGTGTATGGCAAAGGGACCCCTGACCATTAGGTCCAGTTGTGACCGACTCTGGGGTTGCGGCGCTCATCTCGCTTTATTGGCTGAGAAAGCCGGCGTACAGCTTCCGGGTCATGTGGCCAGCAGGACTAAGCCACTTCTGGCAAACCAGAGCAGCGCACGGAAACGCCGTTTACCTTCCCACCAGAGCGGTACCTATTTATCTACTTGCACTTTGACGTGCTTTCGAACTGCTAGGTTGGCAGGAGCAGAGACTGAGCAACGGGAGCTCACCCCGTCACAGGGATTCGAACCGCCAACCTTCTGATCGGCAAGCCCTAGGCTCTGTGGTTTAACCCACAGCGCCACCCGCGTCCATATATATATATATATGTTGTTGTTGTTTAGTTGTTTAGTCGTGTCCGACTCTTCGTGACCCCATAGGCCAGAGCACGCCAGGCACTCCTGTCTTTCACTGCCTCCCGCAGTGATATATATATATATATATATATATATATATATATACGCGCACACACACACACACGGTACATACACAAATATATATAAAATCCATGTGTACACACCTGCAAAGCAAACACACCCACAGCTGTGCAAAGAATCGTGGGCGATGAATTGCATTCGCCTCCCCGAGCGAAAAAACCGCACCTTTGTCAGGCGGGGAAGTCAAGAAACTGATGTTGCTTTGATGTCAGTTGGAGTTTAGACATAGTGCTGAATGCTCTGAGAGAGGTTTCGCCTCTCCCTCTCTCCTGCACCCCCCTCACTTCAGCCCCCTGTGTTTTGGCTTCCACAGCTTCCTCTGCAAAGCAGGAAGGCAAGGGGCCCTTCATCTGACTTCCCACCCCCACCCCCCATCTTTCAAATAGTTTAGATGCCCCACCTGCCCTCTGGAACTCCCTGCCTGTTGACACCAGGCAGATTCCATCCCTGTGCTCTTTGTGGCATCTGCTGAAAATACGTCCCAGGTGTTTAGGAGGCGGACACGAATTTGAATCTGCTTTTTAGTTTTTCCTTTTTTTGAACACTCTTTAACTTTTTTTAGGGGTCGTTTTATTGATCTGTTCTCTTCGTGAACTGCTTTACAACCAGGTGGTTCGGAAATTTCACCATATAAGTAAATAATGACACTCAAGGAGACTTCGGCTCCCAGGCCTGTCCTTGAGCATTGACAAGCCTGGCTTGTGTCGTGGCTGACCTCTCTTTTACACACCTAGAAAGGTGCTTTATACAAAACCAGGCCATTGCTTCATGTAGCTCAGTAATGTCTACACTGGCTGGCAGCAGCGGCACTTCAGGGTTTCAGGAAGGGGACATGCCCAGTCCTCCCTGGGTATGCCATGGGGGGGTTGAAATTGAACCCGGGCCCTCCTGCATGGAAAGCAGCTGTTCTCCCGCTCAGCCACTACACCAGCCCTTGTCCCCTTACTTGATTTAGCTGTGATTCTGGCATTGCGGGAGTAGGACTAATGACCAATTCGTCTTGCTTGTTTCCCATACTCTGTGCATTAGTATAGAGACAAATGAGACCATGGAGGTTTTTCAGCAGAGGTTGGATGGCCAACTGTCAAGGATACTTTATCACTACTACCAGTAGTAGTATACCCCCCTATACCCATAGATCTCAGGGCTGTTCACAACATAAGTTGAGATTCCTGCATTACAGGGGGTAGGACTAGATGACTCTTGGGGTCCCTTCCAACATTCTGACATTTCTCTCCCCTCCTGCCTCCACCCAGGTGCTCTGCCAGTGTCGGCCAGCCTCAGCTGCCCCCGCACCTGCCGCCCAACCATGGCTCTAACATGGGGCAACACAACAAGGGCTACTTCCCCCCAGGGTAAGTGCTCCCAGAGGGCATTTTGCCAACATCAGCAGCTACGGGAGGGATTGTGGTGGCACACCCTTCCACTTCCCAACCCCCAACCCTGTACATTGTGGTGGGGGGGGAGAGGTTGAACGGGGGGGGGGGTTCAAAACCCTGAACACCGTACTTTCTGGACACAGGGCCTCAGGCTACCCCAAAGCCATTTCCCCAAGCTTTCCCCCTATTCCTCGAGAGTCTTGGTTGCTGGTGCTTTGCTGCTGTGAACTTCACTCCCATTGCATAGCACCAAGAAGTCAGTTTTCCCAGAATCCCCCTCTCTAAACCCCGGCCCCCAGGACTGGGGTCCCCAGCCTGCTGGTATCTAGATGTTTCAGAGCACAGTCTTACCTTGGTTCTCAAGCACCATGGTACTCAGACGTTTCGGCTCCTGTACTCCGAAAACCCGGAAGTAAGTGTTCTGGTTTTCAGACATTTTTCGGAAGCCGAACGTCCGACGTGGCTTCTGATTGGCTGCAGGAAGCTCCTGCAGCCAATCGGAAGCCTCACCTTGGTTCTTGAACGGTTTCGGGAGTTGAACGGACTCCTGGAACGGATTAAGTTCGGCTACCAAGGTTCCACTGTACTGTTTAGGGAAGTTTTTATTGTTGGATGTTTTATCATGTTTTTAATATTCTGTTGGGAGCTGCCCAGAGTGGCTGGGGAAATCCAGCCAGATGGGCGGGGTATAAATAAATTATTATTATTATTATTATTATTATTATTATTATTACCACCACCAACCCTCTGCTGGCTGGGGCTGACAACGTCATAGCTGTCAACCGTCCCTTATTTGGCGGGAAAGTCCCTTATCCCAGCGCCGTGTCCCGCTGCTGTCCCTTATTGATGATGTCCCTTAAATTTCCCGGGTTTCAAAGGAAGCAGCTCCTCTCCCTCCCTCCCTGCCGGCCAGGGAGGAGGGAGGCTCCAACTGGGTTGCTTGGCTGTGTTGCTCACCCAATAAGGAGTCTAAGAATGACTGGGGGGTGGAGCTTGCATGCCTTGTGCCAATCAAATCGGCCGCGTTGCCTGGGGACTCGCCTTTGCTCAGCGCTTCCCAGCGGAGAGGGGGCGGTGGTTTTCCTTGCTGCATCCCCTTTGCCGGGTTGCTGCGCTGTGGGAACCACCGCTTGAGGCCTCGTTTGGCAGCTGGTTGACTAAAATCCCTTATTTTGGCTGCTGATCCCTTATTTTTGAGGCTGCTGATCCCTTATTTTTGAGGCTGCTGGTCCCTTATTTTCAAATCTGTAAGTTGACAGCTATGCCCAGCATTCCTTACTGCCTCTCCCCATCGCTGACGCCTCTCCCCTTCCCCAGGAACCTGGCCCCGCGGCCCCTGCACGGGAAGCTGGAGGCCATCCACGGCTGCGTCCAAGCCCTGCTCCGGGATCCAGGGCAGCCTCAGCTCTGGGAGCAGCTGGGCGAGATCTACGAGTCGGAGCAGGATTGCGAGGAGGCTGTGCGCTGCTACCAGAATGCCACCCGGTACCCGCGAGACTACGATTACGGGAGCTACGGAGAGATGCACGCTCGGATCGGACGACTGCAGCAGGTAGGGGAATAAATATAATATTCAATTTCAGCCCCCATCGGCCTTCTTGCGGGGAGGAATGACAGGGCTGAGGCAGCCCAATTAATTTCGTATTTAATTTGCACACCACCTTTCTATGTTGTGGCACGCAAGGCAGTTTGCAAGCCGTTGAAGTGACAAAATATCTTCTCCTTCTTTGGCGATCCCTTGTAGCCGAGTAAGATTGTCTCCCATGAACACGGTCTTAACACTGAGTCCGTAAGTGACTGTGGAGGCCAGTTCTGGATCCGCACGTCCTTCCACAGTTGGGGACATTGGTTTCTGGGCGGGAGTTGATCACGGTGTGGATTTGCCAAGCGTGCCTTCCTCTTAGCACGTTTCTCCCTTGCGTCCTGAGTTTGAGTGTCTTCAAAGCCCACGACACCTTTGGTAAAGGCTGTTCTCCAACTGGAGCCCTTGCAGGCCAGTGTTTCCCAGTTGTCGACCAAAATGTGTGCCACAAAGCTCACATGCCCT